>NC_090265.1:1138350576-1138672362 GCF_040414725.1 Anabrus simplex
GCGGATGGTGTCCTGAGGGATGGTTCTCCATTCTCTGTCAACCATTTGCCACAGTTGGTCGTCCGTACGAGGCTGGGGCAGAGTTTGCAAACGGCGTCCAATGAGATCCCACACGTGTTCGATTGGTGAGAGATCCGGAGAGTACGCTGGCCACAGAAGCATCTGTACACCTCGTAGAGCCTGTTGGGAGATGCGAGCAGTGTGTGGGCGAGCATTATCCTGCTGAAACAGAGCATTGGGCAGCCCCTGAAGGTACGGGAATGCCACCGGCCGCAGCACATGCTGCACGTAGCGGTGGGCATTTAACGTGCCTTGAATACGCACTAGAGGTGACGTGGAATCATACGCAATAGCGCCCCAAACCATGATGCCGCGTTGTCTAGCGGTAGGGCGCTCCACAGTTACTGACGGATTTGACCTTTCTCCACGCCGACGCCACACTCGTCTGCGGTGACTATCACTGACAGAACAGAAGCGTCACTCATCGGAGAACACGACGTTCCGCCATTCCCTCATCCAAGTCGCTCTAGCCCGGCACCATGCCAGGCGTGCACGTCTATGCTGTGGAGTCAATGGTAGTCTTCTGAGCGGACGCCGGGAGTGCACGCCTCCTTCAACCAATCGACGAGAAATTGTTCTGGTCGATATTGGAACAGCCAGGGTGTCTTGCACATGCTGAAGAATGGCGGTTGACGTGGCGTGCGGGGCTGCCACCGCTTGGCGGCGGATGCGCCGATCCTCGCGTGCTGACGTCACTCGGGCTGCGCCTGGACCCCTCGCACGTGCCACATGTCCCTGCGCCAACCATCTTCGCCACAGGCGCTGCACCGTGGACACATCCCTATGGGTATCGGCTGCGATTTGACGAAGCGACCAACCTGCCCTTCTCAGCCCGATCACCATACCCCTCGTAAAGTCGTCTGTCTGCTGGAAATGCCTCCGTTGACGGCGGCCTGGCATTCTTAGCTACACACGTGTCCTGTGGCACACGACAACACGTTCTACAATGACTGTCGGCTGAGAAATCACGGTACGAAGTAGGCCATTCGCCAACGCTGTGTCCCATTTATCGTTCGCTACGTGCGCAGCACAGCGGCGCATTTCACATCATGAGCATACCTCAGTGACGTCAGTCTACCCTGCAATTGGCATAAAGTTCTGACCACTCCTTCTTGGTGTTGCATTTGCTCTGTCAGTCAGTGTATATAAGAAAACATAAAGGTCCGATAATACTGCCTTGAGGAATTCCCCTCTTAATTATTACTGAGTCCGATAAAGCTTCACCTACTCTAATTCTCTGAGATCTAGCTGCCTCTGTGGATCCGTGGTAGAGTGTCGGCCTCCGGATCCCAAGATAGCGGGTTCAAACCCGGCAGAGGTAGTCGGATTTTTGAAGGGCGGAAAAAAGTCTATTCGACACTCCATGTCGTACGATGTCGGCATGTAAAAGAACTCTGGTGATACATTTGGTATTTACCCGACAAAATTAATTAAATCTCAGCCATAGACGCCCAAGAGAGATCCGGTTTACTCTAGGTCCGCTAGATGGCAGACAGAGTAAACCGGAACGTCGAAATTGACGAGCAGACAGCCAGATGGCGTCAAATCGAAATGTCTGCAAACGGTAGCTGAGGCCATACGATTATTATTATTATTATTTATTCTCTGAGATCTATTTTCTAGAAATATAGCAACCCATTCAGTCACTCTTTTGTCTAGTCGAATTGCACTCATTTTTGCCAGCAGTCTCCCATGATCCACCCTATCAAATGCTTTAGACAGGTCAATCGCGACACAGTCCATTTGACCTCCAGAATCCAAGATATCTGCTATATCTCGCTACAAGTTTAGCTTCAGTGGAATAACCTTTCCTAAAACCGAATTGCCTTCTATCGAACCAGTTATTAATTTCAAAAACATGTCTAATATAATCAGAAAGAATGCCTTCCCAAAGCTTACATACAATGCATGTCAAACTTACTGGCCTGTAATTTTCAGCTTTATGTCTATCACCCTTTCCTTTATACACAGGGGCTACAATAGCAACTCTCCATTCATCTGGTATAGCTCCTCCGACCAAACAATAATCAAATAAGTACTTCAGATATGGTACTATATACCAATCCATTGACTTTAGTATATCTCCAGAAATCTGATCAATTCCAGCGGCTTTTCTAGTTTTCAACTTTTGTATCTTATTGTAAATGTCATTTTTATCATATGTAAATAATATTACTTCTTTGGCCTTAGTCTCCTCCTCTGTCTAGACAATATCCTTGTAACCAACAATCTTTACATACTGCTGACTGAATACTTCTGCCTTTTGAAGATCCTCATAAACACACTCCACTTGTTCATTAATTACTCCTGGAATGTCCTTCTTGGAACCTGTTTCTGCCTGAAAATACCTGTGCATACCCTTCCATTTTTCACTAAAATTTGTATGACTGCCAATTATGCTTGCCATCATGTTATCCTTAGCTGCCTTCTTTGCTAGATTCAATTTTCTAGTAAGTTCCTTCAATTTCTCCTTACTTCCACAGCCATTTCTAACTCTATTTCTTTCCAGTCTGCACCTCCTTCTTAGTCTCTTTATTTCTCCATTATAATAAGGTGGGTCTTTACCATTCCTGACCACCCTTAAAGGTACAAACCTGTTTTTGCATTCCTCAACAATTTCTTTAAAACCATCCCAGAGTCTGTTTACATTCTTATTTACCGTTTTCCACCGATCAAAGTTACTATTTAGAAACTGCCTCATGCCTGCTTTATCAGCCATATGGTACTGCCTAATAGTCCTACTTTTAAGACCTTCCTTTCCATCACATTTCTTTTTAACTACCACAAAAACAGCTTCATGATCACTAATACCATCTATTACTTCAGTTTTCCTATAGAACTCGTCTGGTTTTATCAGCACCACATCCAGGATATTTTTCCCTCTGGTTGGTTAAATCACTTTCTGAATCAGCTGTCCTTCCCATATGAACTTATTTGCCATTTGTTGGTTATGCTTCCTGTCGTTCGCATTTCCTTCCCAATTGACATCTGGCAAATTTAGATGTGCCGCTACAATCACATTTCTTTCCATGTCGTTTTCCACATAGCTGACTATACTATCAAACTGCTATCCTATCAAACAACTGCTATTGACCACGTTATTTACGCATTTATTACGAAAACCTCTTATCCTCTTTCATTTCCAATTTTGTTTAGAGAACAGCAGTCGACGAGAGAGCTGCAAGTGCACAAGTGAGAAAACTATACCGTACCGAAGATGATCGATCGCATTTTGTGGCAAACGTTTCAGTTTTCTTATTCAAACAGCTTTATCTTTGCTAACCATCCTATACACATGACGAAAACATACTTCAGGCGCTAGCAGAGAAATGCTAAGCTTCTCGCTCTAAATTTACGTGATAATAGCCTTTCCGTAATTTGATCAGACGTGGGGAAATAGAAACTAACCTCTGAAATCAATAATGCACTCTGCCATACCTTGAGGTGTATCCCATTCTTGCTTAATTGCAGTATTTAGCATTAAAATTAAGAGATCATTTATTACGAAAACATGTTCTCTTTCATTCTGAATTTTCTTTACTCCGTTATCGCCTTCGAATGTCGACAAGGGCGCTCGCTAGTGGACATAGCGAATAAACGACACTGAAGGTGATCGATCGCACTTAACATAATCGCTGGGGTGCATAAATATCGGCAACGGAAAAATCGAGCGCGAATAATCGCTCGTAATAACCGATGCGTCAGTGAAAGTGCTTTCGCTGTAACTGAAGGATAGTACACAGTTTAATATAGTAATTTAGAAGGGACAGACGAAACGGTCGTTATCACGGGGTTCTCGTTATATGCCATACTCGCTATAGCGGACTTCTATAATCCATCACAACAAGAGCACATATCAAAACATAACAAGTATGCAATCACCCAGATATAGATCGTGTATCAATTACTCAATGAAAGCGGAATTAAACAAGAGAGAAAGAAAACAAAATGCAAAACTAAACAAACAGAAACGACGCAATAACACGTTTTAATGTAAGGCAAATTCATACTAAATATATAGTCAACCGGCTCCCATAACATCATAAATAAAGGCTTAATGATAACTAATGTAAAGAAAAAAGACCTAAATTGCTGGACTCACATACAGAAGCACACAAAGAAAAACGTTTTAGACCGTAAGTCATCAGAGCAATCCATCAATTGAAATCACATTTATATCGGTTGAAAAACCGATTGTAAAACGCATTTCGGTAAATGATTGCCTCTATTTTTTCTTGGGAATGGGGCGAAATTAAAACAAGGAATAATAATATTTAAAAAGAAAGGAAAAGTATCTCTGCCACGAGATGGGACATCATCCAACAGTACAAAGGAGTATATAAAATAGATATTGTAACGTGTTGGCGGGATAGATAAATGAATAATTGAGTGCATAACCTGGTAGCGTTTTATTTCTAAGATTTATTAACTAAGCACTACAATTACAGATTTACACACACACACAGACGATAGCCGAGCAACAAGTTACACACGTACACGGTTCGTGCTCTCTCTCTTAGTTTCTCTTATGTTCCATCTACAATGACACACACACACAGATATTATTTACAGTACACTCTCTCAGCCACTCAGTCACACTCGTTAGCGCTGTCACGGTTCACAGCCTACACGTCAGCCTCGCAGGTCGGGATAATATCCGCTGTTCACTCAACCCGTTGAACTCCGCAGTCTTCACACGTCGTATCCTAGTGTTCCCTTCTTCGCCGCTCCAGAACACTCCAGCTTCTCCTCCAGCAGCCAGCCTCAAGGGACACACACACACGACATCAGGAAAACAGGAACGAGTCCTCGGTTCCACAGGCAGATACTTCATCTGGCTGCACACTCCCAGGTCATCACTGACTGCGCTCTAGCGAACTCAATCTCGCTAACTATCACTCAACAATTCTCACTGACTAGCTCTGCTCTTTTATACCTGCGCCAGCCTTTCTGGAATAGTCCGGATGTTCGATGGATCGAGGGACCTCGCGAAATAGAAGACTCCAGATTAGTCTTCCAGTCGTTTCCGTAGTTCGCTGCGGTGCGACCGCAGATAGAAGTGAGAAGGGCCGGCCCAGTGCTTGAGTGTTGCTCGCGGATTGGCGCGCTGGAGCGTAAGGGGGTTGGGGCGATGGGTGACGGCCCCGGCGCGTAGCGAGTTAGCATGGCGGACTCGACAACCATTACATTGCCCCCTCCTTAAGGCTGCTCGTCCCGAGCAGCTCCACGATTCGCTGCAATACAGTTTGTTCGGTTGGCCACCACCTTCCCATGGGGGATCCGCTAGGTCCGGTTGATGGCGTCCTCGTTCCCGTTGGTAACGATCAGCAAGTCCTCGCGTGGCAGCCGGAACTTCGGTTGTTTTCCTTTCGTCCACACCCGCGTCTAGTTTCAGGGCTTGAGCGCCTTCGTAGTCCTCTGGTGTGATGCCCGGGACTGGTTTGCTCGTCCCAGGTTTAGCCCTGCAGGATTTCCTCTTCTTCCGGGGTGCGGAATTTGATGTTTGTACCGGCACGCAGGTTCGTGCCGGAACAAGTGTCCTAGTCAGGTGGCATCCTCGTTCGTTGGTCATCGGTTCGTCTTCCATTGCTGCTCCGTCTCCTAGTAGAGGTCCCTCCAGCCGTGCCGTTGCAGTCGCTGCCTCTGTCTCGTGGGCCATCATCAAAGCCGGTTCGTAGTTCTCTTTCCTGCCGATCGTCCTCCCTGGACGGATCTCAGCGCCACGTAGTTTATCACCGGTGTCAGCCGCCTCGAGCTCGGTGTCACCTCGCGATAACTCTTCCACAGTCACGTCGCCTAGTCGCTCGATCTCGGCGTCGATTATCCGCGGCGTTATATCTGTGTGCTGAGTCCTCTCCTGCGACTGGACTCGGTAGGTGGCTCTCTGTTGCTGGACACCGCAGCGTACGTCGAGCACTCCCATAACCTCCTCGTAGGTCGAACTTGGCTGGGGGCTGCGTTGTACACGTAGTCCGGCGATCAGATATTCGGCACTCTTCTTGGACGTTGATCCGGTCTCGAACTGGGTCCGGCGTGTTCTCTTGGAAGTAATCCCGTCGTCCCGTAGGTTTTCCAACTTCACGATGGTGGAGCCGCCGTCGCTGCTAGCAGGATTCATTCGCGTCTCCACAGCCATCGTTTCCGCACGGAGGGCACTCACTTCCACCTCTGGGCCTCGAACTCCGGACTCCACAACCGCGAGCATCTCTTCGGATCCCTTCTCGTCCAGTTCGTTGCCATCCCGCTCATCGTCATCGTCGACCTCGGTTTCGAGAGAGCGCACTTCGTCCTCACTCTTCCGTTCACTCAAATCGGTTTTCAACTGGTCCGGGTTTGACCTCCGCTCAGATCTCAGTTCACTAATGAGTTCGCCATAGGAAGATAACATTTTGTTTTCAAGCTCACTAAACTTGCTTAGAAAAATCTGAAGCTGTTCGGAATTCATTTCGCTAGTAGATATTTCTGTCGACTACAAAATTCGCTACCAGGTACTCGATTCTGACACCAGTTATACGTAAAAGTTTATCCACTAGTTTATCACACTTGTCCATCCCACTTCTGACGCCAGTTGTGACGTGTTGGCGGGGTAAATAAATGAATAAATGCGTACAGCACCTGGTAGCGTCCTATTTCTAAGATGTATTAACTAAGCACTACAATTACAGATTTACACACACACAGACGATAGCCGAGCCACAAGTTACACACGTACACGGTTTCACACTTACACGGTTCGTGCTCTCTCTCTTAGTTTCTCGTATGTTCCATCTACAATGACACACACACACACAGACGATTATTTACAGTACAGTCTCTCAGCCACTCAGTCACACTCGTTAGCGTTGTCACGGTTCACAGCCTACACGTCAGCCTCGCAGATCGGGATAGTATCCGCTGTTCACTCAACCCGTTGAACTCCGCAGTCTTCACACGTCGTCACCTAGTGTTCCCTTCTTCGCCGATCCAGAACACTCCAGGTTCTCCTCCAGCAGCCATCCTCAAGGGACACACACATACGACATCAGGAAAACAGGAACGAGTCCTCGGCTCCACAGGCAGATACTTCATCAGGCTGCACACTCCCAGGCCATCACTGACTGCGCTCCAGCGAACTCAATCTCGCTAACTCTCACTCACCAATTCTCACTGACTAACTCTGTAGGCAACTAACTGCTCTTTTATACCTGCGCCAGCCCTTCTGGAATAGTCCGGATGTTCGATGGATCGAGGGACCTCGCGAAATAGAAGACTCCAGATTAGTCTTCCAGTCGTTTCCGTAGTTCGCTGCGGCGCGACCGCAGATAGAAGTGAGAAGGGCCAGCGCTTGAGTGTTGCTCGCGGATTGGCGCGCTCGAGCGTAAGGGTACGGCCATAGTGCACCGCTTCCCGCTTCCTGCTTTATCGCGGCGGGCGAGCGGGAAAGAAAAGATAGTGAAAACTGATTGGGGCGGCCATAGTGCACCCGCCTACCTGCGTTAACAAGCTCAAACCGCTTCTACCCGCTTTAACAGGAAATAATTTTTATTTCTTTTCCCCGCTTGAACCGCTTTACCGCCCAACACGCCCGGTCAGTCTGCTGATTATCTTCCGACTGCGAACGTTGTTCTCACTCTTGCTTTTATAAAATGGAAGCGGATAAAGATATTTTAATCTCCAAAGTATTTATGAAAAGTGTAATTTGGGACAAAAGGTTGCAAGCCCATGCCTACGTTGTTGACAAAGCATGGGAGGAAAGAGCTGATGAAATGGGTGTTGAAGACGGTAAGTGAGAAATAGACAGTACTTGTATTATTATTATTATTATTATTAACAAAAATTAAATCGTCATTATTATATCAAACAACTACATTAGTAGTCACTAAACATTACTGCATTTCCGAGTAATGTGTTTTCAGATATTTCCTAATAGTTGAATAGTTTTGAACGGGACTTCAGATGATCAGCGAGTTATTAACAGTGTAAAACTAAGTAAATAATCAATCGATAAACTAATAATTCTGTTTGTTTTCTCAGATGGGGTTCTGCGGAAAAAGTGGAAGTATCTGAGAGAACAATTCGCCATAGGAATGGGAAAGTTCCCTCCCTGTCGTTCAGGTGATGCTGGCGGTCATCCAGAATCCAAATGGCCATATTCTAAATCACTGACGTTTTTAGTGGGCACCAAGAACTACATCGAGCAACTTGAAAAACAGTAAAACTCCAGCTCATCAGGAAAATGAGCATTCTGAAATGGTTGCTCACACTGCAGCTGGGTGTGG
This sequence comes from Anabrus simplex, assembly GCF_040414725.1. NCBI lineage: Eukaryota > Metazoa > Arthropoda > Insecta > Orthoptera > Tettigoniidae > Anabrus > Anabrus simplex. The sequence continues at coordinate 1,138,358,895 of NC_090265.1, forward strand.
AGAGTATTCAGGAAGTGGGAAAAAAACGCACAGCTCAGGAAACACAGCAGGATGAAACCATATGCTTGCCAAGAAAAAGGAAGCGAGACGAACTAAGTTCAAAGTATAACCAGAAAATGATACTGATTGAGAAAAAAAGGCTTCTTTGTTGGAACGCGTCATACAAGAACGCAGATGTGACCGATGTGACGACAATGATGTTGCATTGTTCTTTCGATGTGTTTTGGCTTATGTAAGCAAAATACCGCACCATTAGAAACCGCAACTCAGAAACAGAGTTCAGCAATTAGTTGACGAGTTCGTTTATCCGAATTTCCAGGATATTCCACACATTCCCAGCCCTAATTCCAGTCATGGTGGTACTTCATACTCAAATGAACAGACCATTCAGACCGCACTTCATGGTGATGCATTTGAGACATTGTGCAACTGTTAGGTGAATTTGTGTTACGTTAAAAAGTGTAATGCTAAACATTTTCATGAATATTTACTTCGTATTCATTCTCTAATAAAATTAGTTTTGAAAAAGTGTACTTTTAACGCTTCCGCCATTAATTTATCGTTGAAATTAAATGTTTTTATTTTGTTTCATAAGACGATTTACGTCGCACCGACACACATAGGTCTTATGGCGACAATGGGACAGGAAAGGTCTAGGAGTGGGAAGGAAGTGGCCGTGGCCTTAATTAAGCTACAGCTGCAGCATTTGCCTGATGTAAAAAGGGGTAGCCACGGAAAACCATCTTCAAGGCTGCCGACAGTGGGGTTCGAACCCACTATCTCCCGAATACTGGATACTGGTTGCACTTAAGCGACTGCAGCTATCGAGCTCGGTAATTAAATGTTTATAGCCCAACTATTGTTATAAAATCCTATTCAAAATTACCATATCTCATTTTCCCTTTTGTATAAATAAAACAATCAAAACTAATAATTCAAAACTACTTTCATCAAAGTTACCGTAAGACGTTCTTCTGGAAGAATTTTCTGTTGGTGAAAGTTACACCATCCTTTTCTTATCGGGTATTCGATTTTATTCAAGATGTAGTCTGTTCATCCATTCGGAAATATTCGTAAAATTTCTCTTGGTGAGCTTTCAGTTGAGGTAACAAAGTACGTTATTCCCCTACTTTAAGGCGAGTTCTGTTCATTTCGTACCGCGCGAGTTGGCCGTGGGGTTAGGGGCGCGCGGCTGTGAGCTTGCATCCTTAATTAAGGCTACGGCCGCTTCCTTCCAACTCCTAGGCCTTTCCTATCCCATCGTCGCCATAAGACCTATTTGTGTCGGTGTAACGTAAAGCCACTAGCCAAAAAATGTTGATTTCGTGGACGTTTTTAATTCTTTCTTGTTTAATTTTATGATAAATATCTGTTGTCAACAACATACACATTAGATCCTCGCGTGACACCTCTATCTTGCCTACTGACAGATGCTTCCGGCCTTCCGCGAGCGGTGCACTATAACCACCACCAGCTAGAATCGCGCGGGTTCACCTCGCTGCTTGCAACTGGCGCGGTTTACGCGACAAAGCGAGAAGCGGGAAGCGGTGCACTATGGACGTACCCTAAGGGAGGTGGGACGATGGGTGACGGCCCCGGCGCGTAGCGAGTTAGCATGGCGGACTCGACAACCATTACAATATGAAGAAACAGTTACAGCAATGGGTTAAAACCAAACAGAGTAATTATGAACCAAGGGATGGATAATTACACATGAAAAAAACAGCTGCGTTTCATATATTCCCACCACACAGCGAAAAATGAATCGTTTTCTTGGTGATCACACAAGAAACGATTCATTTTAAAGAAGTACAGAGTAAAAATTTCATACGCGTGTATCATTAATAATTAAGATAAACCTATAAAAATAATCTTGACTTATAAATTAGAAACAAATACACAGATCATGGGTTACGCTCCTAAATATTTATATTCGTATATATATGCTCCTCGTTCTTATGCCTGGAGTTTCACAATTCTGCCTTGGAACCAGTCGATGTTTAGGAATTTGTAATTCTTGTCCCCTCCAACTCAGAAGTCCCGTGTACAGTTCTGTGAGGATAGGAACTTGATTGATCCTTCCTCATTTTGGTACGACTCCTGTAGGGTACCTAGAAATAGAAAACCCTCATAATTTTTGTTCCCGAATATTTTGCATGTAAGTTACATGCCAACAGAATACCACGCACGAATACAGTTCAAAAACAGATCAAAGGGAGTTGCACCTTTCTGATGTGACATGGCTTTAACAAAGAGACGTGAGCTCTCGTTATTCTCCCGTTACCCACGTCCATTAGTTTGTCGGTCACTGGATCCAAAAATCCACTATCCTTTTTGGAGTCGACCATCGCTGAGCGAGTTGCCACACGGTTACGGGCTCTGTTTAGATGTTCGACAGCCTCTTCCCATTTTGCCTTTACATCCCTGTTTCCTTGATGACTCAGACAGGTACTCGATGTTCCACTTTCGTTGAAGTGGATCGGCGATACAGTACTTCTGCTAGAAAAAAACCCGCTGGTGTATGACGGTGAGATTCATGCACAGCGTTGTTGAGATCTAGAACAAAAAGGCTAGATTACTGTCCCACCTGCGCTGATCAGCAGTTTGCAGTTGAATGTAGAAGCATTGTCCACGACCAAAATCTTAGGAAGTCCAACGGCGGTGCTCGAATTTATATTTCGGACCTGGAACACCCACACAAATTTAGAGAAGGCATCAATAACAGATAGGATTCCTACAAGATTGTTTTTTCATTAGAGGACCAAAATAATCAACGAATAACTTTTCTTCTGGGTAACATGTAACATTCGCTGAATGGTAGGCGATTTGAGTGCTTTGCTAGGCTTACATCGTTGACAAATATCACAGCTTCTCACGTACTTTAAAACATATTTTTTTGATTTTTGGCCAGAAGAAATCTCGTAAGATCCGATGCACGATTTTATGTTAACCTAAGTGGGTACTTAAATAGGAATCATGGAAGCAATGTAGCATCATGGATCTTAGTTTTTGAGGAACAAAAGTTTTGTCCACCCTATTCCTTTCGTTACGACGAACCAACATCCCTGTTTGATCAGAAATGATTTAACTTGAATGGACCCTTCTGAGATCCATTTGATTAATTTGGAACATTCTTTATCTTCTCTTTGATGCTCAGAAATATCAGTGAAAAATCAAGGATAGTTTTGGAGTAAATTGACAGATTCATTCATGCAGATTAGAGTTTTCGTCAGACTCGATGTCAGATGGTTTGACTCCGTCGAACATCCGAGACAAGCAGTCAGCCACCACATTCTCCTTCCCTCGAACGTGTACGACGGTGAATTTATGAGCAGATAGTCGCAGGATCCACCTAGACGTCCTTCCTAGTCTTTTCACCTTGGCGCTCATCACGACAGGGTTTGGTTATCAGTGTGGATAAAAGAAATGTCGGTGTTCGAAGTAGGAATGGAATTTCTCCACCCCAAAGAAGAGCCAGACATTCTTTCTCATAAATGGAATATTGCAATTCAGCTCCGTGCAATAACTTGCTGAAATACGCAATAGGAACAGTTTCCCGTCGTCCGTACTTTGATTCAATACTGCGGAGACAGCGAGGTCGCTGGAGTCATACTGTACGACAGAGTTCCTAGAAAAATCAGGGCTATAGAGGAATGGGCCTGACCAAGAGCTTTCTTCAACAGATCGAATGCTTGGCTTTGGGGTTCGGCCCAGACGAAACGGCAATTATTTCTTTTCAACACATTTCGAGGGGCCGAAATCTGGGAAAAATTCTTGATGAATTGACTACAGAACCCGACCATACCCAGGAATCTCCTCACACCACGGACATTTCTGGGTTGAAATCTTGGATACACTTAACCCTGTCGGGGTTCACACTAATACCAGAATCTGATATCACATGACCGAGGAAATTTAGACGTCTGGAGCATAGACACCTTTTCCAGATTTACAGTAAACCCATGTTTGCGTAAACGACAAAGTACCTCACAAAGATGAACAAGGTACTGTAGGGAGACCTTCCTTTTCAGGAGATCATTGACACAATCCTTTATAGCAGACAGTTTGAGTGGGGAACAACCGAAAGGAGGGGATCTAACTGGGACATCATCTTTTATTCAATGGAATACGAAAAATTCTTCGCACAATCCAAATCCGCATTCAGAATATCAGAGAAATCCTTCACTGTTCAACACCACATTCTGAGTTTCCGTCATATTACAAGAAGCGTTGGGTAATTTAGAATTGGAAACGGTGTAAATAGCGGCCTTCCGGAAAGGTGTTTCAAAAGGGTAATTCTTGCCTGATTTAAAACGAAAAGCGTGGTTTTAAATTGTCGTGGCATGCACCCATAACCTTACTTTTTTTCACAATTTAGCACACCCCAGACTCTCTTTGCTTGCCCCCCTCCCCTCGCCCCCCAGCACAACGGTTACTAACTCGACCTCACCAATCCAGACCAAAGGTATTTTCACTGGCCTGGTCTTGTAAAGATAGTCTTTGCAGACTTGTTAAACACGCAGTGACCTCATCCAAGCTGTGCGATCTCGTATTTCTGGCCTCTGTGACATCGTCCTAGCTGCACCACATTTGATCTTCAACCTATGTTTCGCGAAAGCTTAGAGGAAGCGTAGTAGAGTTCACTAGACCCTAAACATAGCGCTGGTGAAAGTTACTTACGATTTTTATAAATTACATTTCAGTTGTAGTCCGCTTCTGTGGTGTAGTAGTTAGCGTGATTAGCCACCACCCACGGAGATCCGGGCTCGATTCCCGGCTCTGCCACGAAATTTGAAAAGTGGCACGAGGGCTGGTACGGGGTCCACTTAGCCTTGTGAGGTCAACTGAGCAGAGGTGGGTTCGATTCCCACCTCAACCATCCTCGAATTGGTTTTCTGTGGTTTCCCACTTCTCCCTCAGGAAAATGCCGGAATGGTACCTAAGTTAAGGACGCGGCCACTTCCTTCCCTCTACTTTGCCTTCCCTTCGAATCTTCCCATGCCTTCATAAGGCCCCTATTCAGCATAGCTGTCTGGGCGAGGTACTAGTCCTCCTTCCCAGTTTTATACCCACCCAAAGTCTCACGCTCCAGGACACTGCACTTGAGATGGTAGAGATGGAATCCTTCACTGAGTCCGAGGGAAAAACCTACTCTGGAGGGTAAACAGATTAAAAAAGAAAAACATTCAGCTGTAAATCTCTACTTTCACAGGAAATGAATCAGAGTCCAAAATACCGATTTTTAATTTTCATCCACTCTGTGACAAGAGACCACCGGTGTTCTAACTTCTTGTTCAGTAATTAAATGATTACGGTATTTACATTTTAGCAATACAAAATATTGAAAGTTCACGACTAATACAGCATTCCAACAAAACAATTTTCCACAATACGCAAATTAATAGGCCTATAAATGCTGCAATGGAATGCGATCGTAGTTCAGTCACAAAAAAGGTAAAAGGAACAAACGAACTTACCTCCTTACAGCAAACTTGGCAGAAGACTACCCTTCTATCCGGAGTGAAATTGGGATCCCCTGTGATTCATCACTTCAGCCAGTAAGACGACGATTTTTCTTTGCAGTTACAATTTTTTTTTTACGTCACGCTGACACAAATAGGTCTTATGGGATGGGAAAGGCCTAGGAGAGGGAAGGAAGCAACCGTGGCCTTAATTAAGGTACAGCCCCAGCATTTGCCTGGTGTGAAAATGGGAAACCACGGAAAACCATCTTCAGGGCTGCCGACAGTGGGGCTCGAACCCACTATCTCCCGGATGCAAGCTCACAGCTGCGTGCCCCTAAGCGCACGCCTAACTCGCCCGGTTATTTAGTTCTGAAGATAAAGCACACGCGTACAACAGTTCACATCAAGAAGGAGGTGTAAGGGATATGGGTTGTACAACGTAGTTAAACGTTGATTGGTTCTCACATATGTCTGAGAAGGTTGGAGGGGTTGAAGGCTTTGAGGTCAAATTGTTCCTTGTTTCTCCTGACGGAAATTTCTCAAGAATTATTTCTGGTGACTTCTGAGAATTCCCATTTTTTGTTCGTGAGGTAAACATATCTTGAGAAATGAGAAGATAATACAGTAGAGCACAGCAATTGTAATATAATGCACAGGAAGAAAATCGGCTTCTTTAAAATAAATTCAAAAGGCATCAAATATGCAATTATACTCCGAATAGGCACATACCCCTGAAATAGGCATTTATAGGCACAATAAAACCAATGAAATCTAGCTTAAACGACCCTAAAATGGATTTATATCTCAAAAGCCTACGTTTCTGAACACAGGAATAAAATTGGCGAATTCCCATCTCTACTGATGAGTTTCTTTCAAAACTGCTAGTACCCCCATTTTTCTGTCCAATCAGAACAGGAGCATTGTCTGAACAGAATGTAAGGCAGTTCTGAATTGGCACTTTATTTAATTCCAACTGTGACAAAAGCAGCTTTCCTATATTTTGCCCTGTCGAATCCCCTTCCAATTCAGGTACCAATAAAACAGTACTTATAATACTTTCTCGAGCAGCATCATAAAAAGTAACCACTATGGAATAAAACCTGGAATCGGTATCATTGCTTTCATCTACCGACAAAGAAAATGGACTGTTCTGTAAACATGCAACAATGTCCTGTGTTGCCATTTAATTTAGGACAAACGTTGTTTTTGTGCGACCACAACCATAGATTTTTGCGATTTCCAACGTAGGAAACATCTTTCTGAACAAAGCTCCTGCATGATCAGCTGCACTCAATGCAATGTTATGTTCCACTAAAACAGGAAGTAAACAAACACTCGGCCTTGATCACATCATACAGAGTTCAACAGCTGCAGTCGCTTAAGTACAGCCAGTATCCAGTACTCAGGAGATAGTGGGTTCGAACCCCACTGTCGGCAGCTTTGAAGATGGTTTCCCATGGCTTCCCACTTTCACACCAGGCAAATGCTGGGGCTGTGCCTTAATTAATGCCACAGCAACTTTCTTCCCACTCCTAGCCCTTTCCTGTCCCATCGTCACTATAAGACCTATCTGTGTTGGCGCAACATAAAAGCCACTTGTAAAAAAAAAAAAGATTACATCATAAACATTATCTCCAGCTTTGGCAAAGTGAAAAAAGGTTTATTTTCTAACTTTTTTCCTTCGATTTCAAATCACCAAGATGTTTAACACACTTTAGTTAGGTCAATTTTTGTTGCCATATGCTATGTTAATATATCACGAGAGCACACAGTTCAAAACGTAAATTTGTCACCTTTTCTAGATTTCAGTTATACATGGGAAACTCAAGAGAGTAGGTTTCCCTAAACATCTAATAATGTTTTTTCATAGATTTACTCTGTTTACCAATAAACAAAATGATAGTAAGACAAAATAAGCAACGTTACTTCCATAACCTCAGTCAGGGTGCGAAATCAGGAAAAAACTGGTGGGGGGGAGAAGGATCGTAGGGCTTAACTACTAGTGTTTATTTCAAATAGTATATAGGGGTATATATTTCCCTTCTAAGTAAATTATCCCCTCTCGCTTAAAAATGTAAATTTAAAATGTTTTTTGTTTGAATTCTGTTGTTATAAAATTAATGATGTTCATTGGAAAATTATTCCCAGGTTTCAGGTGGACTTGCCACAATGAAACATGTTCAGAGTTGCCACCGCTGCGTTGTCTTACTGCTCAGGGTCTGGCAGTCATCCTATTATTTCTATCTTAGCTGTATTATTGTTGATGTTTTTATGAAAATATGCACAGTAATATATGTGTTACATGTTCCTCATTTTATAATGAAAGAATCCCCCCTGGGCAATTTTAGTAGGGTGGGCTGAGATAAAATCATCAGTGGGAGAAAACCCTCCCTTCCCCCCCCACGATGTTCCACCCTGACCTCAGCCTTGCAATACCTGGCAATAAATATGAAGCAAATTAAGTGATGATCATAATTCACTTGTTTTTCTGTAACTACAACACAACCTATGCTTTGCAATTTGCGGTGAAGAACGAAAGAATGATTTTTTTATACAGGACGGTAAAGGTTACCGAACAAATCAATGGAGAGAACAAGCAAGCGGTTATCCAAGAGTCAGTTTCTTTCAACACAAACAAATCGATATCGATTGACTCAGATTCAGGACGCATCTCTTATTTCCAGTCAAAGACTGTAGCGATCAGATGAATATAAATCAGAGGGATATATTAAATATTCACTGGTTACACAGAATGTATTGGTAGCCTGCGGAAGCTTGTTCTGCCGCATTTTTTTTTTTTTTAATCTTGGTACTGGAACCTTTCCCACCGTCCCCCACGACTCATGGGACCATGTGACAACACACCAACCCTTTCGGGTCACGAACACATGGGACCATGCTCCATGGAAGTCGATAGTCAAGGGATCTTTTTTGGTCTGTGCCGATTTCTCCTCATTGGGATTGTATACTTAATCCACTCACATGAAGAGTTATCGACCATTCGACTCAGCTAGATCAGAGCTACTCTCCCGTTCCTGAGGTCTGAACACGGACTCCTCAGGGCCGAAGAACGTTCGCGGCAAATGAAGGCTATAAAACATAAACTACCTTAAAGGCCTACAATGAACGGAAGAGGATTCTGGATGCATGTTTTTCGGTATAGATAGGCATGAAATCGTTTGGAACAATTTACTACTCACTCGGTGAAATATACAAATTTACATACACTCTTGATACTTGTTACACAACTAATCTGAGCAAATCACTTATTTTAGCAGCGGAAAAATCCGGGCTGCCATTGACATCGGTTGTTACCTCCACATTCCACAGACAAAATCTATGTGAAAGGCAACGTTAGCTGTTATTTTCTCTACTCCAATAAATTTTCCTTTTTGACACAGACGTAGATATCCATATCCCTCTCTACCAAAACAGAGAATAACCGAGAGGTTGTAATATGATTTCACTTTTTCACATACTATCACTTTGAATTGCCTGTGTCATATATTGCTTACATAATTATTATATTAGTTTGGATGTATGCTACACAAATTGTTTTGTGTATTATCGCAATTGTTTTGTGCGCGTCATCACCCGGTTTAGCATAAACCACTGAGTACCCTATCATATTCACAAAAACAAACAAAACAAGCCATGTTCCCCCAATGCGAGTATTCCATGGGACTGAATCCCGTATTACACATTAGACTCTATTTACACAAAAGAAAAATGTCCGCCTTTGAATGGTCGGCTAACGCTAGGAATCAATGAAGTAAAGATAAAAAAAAAAAAAAAAAAATAATCCGAACATTCCGACCATATCAGAAATCCGTCACTAAAACACGGAGAAGGAAAGGAAAAGGACTCAAGTCTTCCATATAAAATAAACACAGACTTGAACAACGAACTATCATTTGCAATCACTACCAGTGGACTTTCACGAAGTCTAGATTCAAATCGACATCGATTAAAAGTAACCAACAAAAACACATCCTGAAAAAGAAAATATATCAAACACATGTATCAATAAAGACGATGGCTGTAATTTAACCGTTGTAACCCGCTGTCTTAGCGAGCTGTTGATCGCTGCTGTGCCCACATGAGGTTCGAACCTGAGACTCTGGTCGTCTCCATCCAGGGTACTGTAATCAAGCCCTAATTAATCTACTCGTGTATCGAACTGTCATAACAAAAATAAACATCTACATTGCTTTGTAGGTCATGGTCTACGGGGTGGCAATTAAAGCACTTGCTGTCTTTATTCTCAAAGAAACCAGAATGTTGGTTCGGCCAACCTTTCTGCTTGTATATCTTCCTCCCTGTTCCAGATTCTCCCCTCTCAGCCATAAATTCAGCTGACACTTGTCCCACGGTCCGGAGACAAAAAAAACACCATTCAGCCTGCTTCCCGCTAGGCCTTTTTCTCTCTCTGTGTCCATCAAATTAATTCATTAGAAAACTGGCACATTTTATTCAATGCTCGGACCAGCCCACATACATTCAGTACACGAGAATCATTTCTCAAATTCGACCGTTAATTCACATTTCATTCTCTCATATCTCTGGAGGTCTGGAGTTCGACTCGTATCTTCTCTCCTTCCAAAGTGCACCATCCGTTAGCCCCTGACCATAGCAATACTCCTATTTCTCCGCCTCTGAGGCGAGTGTGTGTACCTATCAGATACTACCCTATCTATCGGTCGAAATCATCAATCAAAGCACCTTAGGTAAAATAATAACAATACTAATAATAATAATAATAATAATAATAATAATAATAAGAATCTTCTAACCTTTTGCTTGTAATGTATAGTATAAACACACTGCTCAAGTTACATTAAGAAAATAATAATAATAATAATAATAATAAAATTCAAATTAATTTAAATTATTAAATCCTTCCAAACCACTAACAGACCTTCTACATCTAACTTCAATAGTGTAGTGGAGGACAGGGGTTCAAACCTCGGCACGTCATTCCTTGAACATCACCAGTTACAGCCAAAACTTATATTACCATGCAACTACATGCTATTTCTGACTTTACGAACATAGTGCTGATTCTAGCCCAAGTTTTTCCTTTCATACGGGCACTTGTCGATGACTCTGTCACCTCGCTAATCCCTACGTAACTTAGGCACTTGCTCAGATGAGATCTACATTATTAATCTACATATCATTCTACTCCTTTTCCCCCCTCAATTCCTTCTCAGCACTAAATAAACAAATTATAATAACATGCAAATATATCCACTAAAAGGGGTCCCCTATTCCATACACTAACACAGGATCACTCCCTTCCCATATCTAATTAATTAATTGAAACAAAAATGAATAACAGGATTCCCGACCATTCTTGGGCGGATTAAACCTATTTATATGTTATTTTAACCCTATACTTCATGACTATTATTTACAAAGGGAAATACTAGCATTGGAAAGAAACATAACTTGGTACTCAACAGTTGACGTCTTCGGCCCTGCCCGGAGGATCCGGAGGCCTGCCCATGTTGGATTACTCCATGGCGCTGGATCCTGTAGTCCTGGAGTTCAGAAGTTCCATATCTTGTCTTGCGTAATCCATTTTAGTAACACACGGATCACTGAAACTAGATTGTAATTCACACAATTTATCAATTTCTTGCACACGTGTTACCGTTCACTCCTATTACTTCTTTGTCTACCCACTGCCAGTTACAAGGAGATGAATATATCGGCTACTTTCAGCTAGTCTATTACACTGTTAAACCGGGCGTTCCCTGCATTCGTATGATGCAGAATTTTCTATCCCTATCTTCTGTATGGTCTAATAGTTAAGGAACACTCCTCACTAGATTGTTAATCAGTTAATAATCTGACCTACGCTCTGTTCAGAAACAGCGTGATTTTATACAGTTCTTTGTTCTGCTCGAGAAATTCTACGTACTATCAAGTAGTTGTTATGCAAAATCCTACTTCATCTTTCACGAAGTCTTAGTCTACTTTGCAACCGATATCTTAAGTATATCTCATTACCGTACTCGTCTGTTGCCTATCACAAATTATAATCACAAAAAGAAAAAAAAACTGAAAGATTTTCCCTGCCGCTTTGTTCACAGAGTATACCAAGGAGCGGTAATCCGATAGCGAAGCGACCGTCGTTTCCCGTCGAAAGCTCCTCAACGACTACTCCAGTTCCCTGGAACTGCAAAAAACTTATACTAGCCCCGGTGGTAGGGGCGGTTTAGTGACTTCATCCCCACTCTTATTTTGACTGCTCCTGGATAAACCAGCCTGTCGAAATTAGCAATACGCTAGACTGCGTGACTCGGATATGCACAAGTACGCTATGCCATGCGGAATTTGATATGTTCGGCGGATCTGCCGTAATTAATTTATCATCTTGGAGGGGAAATAGGGAATCCCCAAAAGCATCTGGTTTCAGCCATGGCGTCCGTACGCTACGGGTCTTATATAACTTGTTTACCAACGCCTTTCGCTTGGAGAGTATTTTCTATCAGAACTCTTGACTTTATAATTCCACCAAAATTCAGCACACTCCTCTAACAGGTGCAGTTTTGTTAATCAAGCCTTATTTACGCCAAAAATGCATTAAATTTAGCCCGATCGCTCTGGCATCGCTGTACGCTTGCAGATGTTTTCCAATATGGAGTCGCTAAATAGTGTTCTTCTCCTGCTTCTTCTATGACGTGTGCCTAGCTCGGGGATTCCTTAAGCCACCCAGTGGGCGGGTGAAGGCGCCTCTCTGGCGGGCTTCGTATTGCACAACCTGACGATACCCCCAGCATCCACACAAAGAAAGCTTGCTGCCAGCCTCCTTACCAAGCATATCACTTGAAATAAATACTAATTGTGCCGGTACGGTCACATCTGCCCCTCCGTTGGTTTCAAGAAATTTGAAACGGAGTTGCGAATTTCTTGAATAATTACTACTCAATCCGTCCTAAGATCAATCTTCTGTAGCTGCTCTAAGTTTCTGTGATTCCAACCTCAACTGGGCATTTTCTCTCTGGAGCAAGAAACATACTCGTGCCATAATGTCGCGTCTCTGGTACAGCTCTACGCACTCCTCACAACTCTGGTCACTGAAATCATCTCGTTCCTCCACCGTCATTACATGGACTGCTGGATCTTCTTCACCATCTCCTTCTTCGTCCCCTGGATCCTCATCTTCGTCTCTCTCTAAATCCTCTTCCTCTTCTTCGGCATTCTCGTCCACCTGATTGGCGTCTATTCTGCTGCTTCCTGGAGGATGGTACAATTTCAAATTGGCGGCATTGTACACTGTCTCAGTCGTGCCGTCCATGCTCTGGACCTTGTAGGAATTATTATCCAAATTTTCGATGATCCGATACGGCCCAATGTATAACTCCGCAAACTTATGATAAATTTTATTTGCGGGATCGGAGATCGCTGGTCGTTTGACAAGAACAAGTTCTCCAACTCGCAGCGGACGATGGTACCTTTTTCCTCGCAATCGCCGTAATCGCTTCTCTGCCTGGCCTTTCAAATATTCCGCCGTTGTCTGTATGCAGAGTTCCACGGATAAGCGGGGGTCTTGAGGGCATTGGATTGCATTCACCCAGGGTCTTTTTGGAATTTCGTCGAAGTGAACGACGCTTGGGATCATCCCTGTCGACTCGTGGACCGTCCCATTCACACATTCCTCAATAATAGGAAGGACGTCCACCCATCGCCAATGTTGACGGGAACAGTAGATCCGGCAAAATTTGCCTATCTCCCGCATGATTCGCTCGGCTGGATTTGATTCGGGGTGGCGAATCGAACTCAGGTGATGCTTCACCCCTAATCGTTCAATATCCCTTTTAAAAGCTCCGGACGTGAATTGAGAACCGTGATCTGTCAAAATACACTCCGGTTTACCCATCCTCGGAATGATTTTATTCTTTATCTGATTGATGACAGCTCTGGTATTCGCTTTTTGTACGGGGCAAAGTTGGATAAACTTCGAAAAGACATCGACGCAAACCAAAATATGCTGCATCCCGCGTCGTGCCTTGGGTAAGGGACCGTAAAAATCTAGCGCGAAGAGCTCTTTGGGCTGCTTCGGCAACAAAGGTCGCGGCAGTTGTTTAAGCAAAAAGGTGTTGTGCTTCACCCGCTGGCATATATCGCATGTCATCAGTACACGGCGGACAATCTTCCTCATATTTGGCCAAATGAAGGTTTCCTTTAACGTTGATACAACCTTGTCGATCCCGGCGTGACCAATGGCTCGGTGTGCCAACCAGATTAAGTCCTCTTGTAAAACGGGCGGCACTACAATCCTGTATCGAGTGTGATTATCATCGACAAACTTATGGAGAATCCCGTTGAAGTAATTGTACCGTTCTGCCTTCTTCTCTATTTCTGAGTGCTCGGCGGTACCCGGTTGTAATTTCCGCTTGAAGAACTCGATCAATTTCCCTGTTTCCGGATATCTTTCCTGCTCCTCCCCTATAGTTTTCAACTTTTCTAGAGTGGCATGGTCCTCATCTTCCAGCTGGATGTGAAAAATGGAAGTTTCGCTGGAGTCCGGGTTTCGACTTAGGGCATCTGCAATAATGTTGTTTTTTCCAGCGCAATGCTCAACCGTTAAGGCAAATTGTTGGACGAAAAGACACCAACGATTGACCCTTTCGCTCGTCATAGTCGACTTGAGCATGAAAGTTAATGCCTTATGGTCTGTCCGAAGGACAATGGGGAAGCCATAGATATACTTCCGCCAGTGACCTAGGGCTGTGACGATAGCCAACATCTCGAGTTCAGTCACTGTGTATTTGAGCTCGTGAGATCTCAATTTGCGGCTCATAAATGCCAGATACGTGATTTTTGGTTGTGCCTCCGGGTCTTCTTGGTACAATACAGCACCGACCCCAATTTTCGATGCGTCTGTTTGCACAATGAATTTCTTAGAATAATCTGGGTAACCTAATTTAATGCTGTTGGCGAGGAGTTCCTTCGTCTTATTGAAAGCGGCTTCGCATTCCTCGTCCCACTTCCAACGGTTATTTTTCTTTAGCAAATTTTGGAGGGGTGCTACGACTTCGGTATACCCAGGACAGTGATCAGAGAAGAAATTACAGATCCCTAAAAATTGCCGAACGTGCTTGACCCTAGTTGGTCTTGGAAAGTTTTGAATTGCTTGAATTTTGACGGGGTTTGGGATCACGCCATCGGAGTCAATCACGTGTCCCAAAAATAAAATACTCCTTTGACAGAACTGTGACTTTGGAAGGTTGACTTTAAAGTTGTTTCGATCCAGATCGAGCAAGAGCTTCTTGATCTTTTCGAGATGGTCCTCGACTGTCTCAGATGCCACCAAAATGTCATCGATGTACCTTACCGTAAATGCCTTTACCTCGTCGCTAAGATTTCTATCGAGAGCTCGGATAAGAGCAGATCCCGCGTTCATAATGCCGAACGGAAGCCGATTGAAGACGTATGTCGTCTGGTCAAACATAAACCCAGTCAAAATTTTGGTCTTCGGGTCTAACTCTACATGATGAAAAGAGGAAGTTAAGTCGACCCCAGAAAACAACTTCATATGCCGAAATTTCTTCAGGATGTCCTTGATACAAGGGGCTTGATCATACTCGGGGACTAAGCGTTTATTAATAGCCCTCGCGTCAAGGCAAACGCGAAGAGACCCATTCGCCTTTTCGACAATTACGAGAGGGTTCAGGAAAGGCGTTGGGGACTTCATAATTAAACCACTAGCCTCCATCTCGCCAATGATTTTACTGACTTTGTCATGATACTTTTCTGGTACCGGATACGGTCGTTGCCTAAATGGTTCCCAACTGTTGACTACCAAGGTATATTGAAAGTTTGGGATCTTCCCCGGTCGTGAACCGAAAACTTCTTTACATTGTTCTAAAATTTTGAATAATTGGTCCTTTTCATTTTCCCCAATTTTGGCTTCATGAATTTTCCCTTGAATGGTTGAATCCAACGATGGTTCCTCTTCTGTCTCCAATGCTGCGATTGTCATTCCAGATTCCTCAAAGACTTTGTGGCAGATTACGTCCAATCCTATCCCGCTTTCTTCTCCCTCCGGGTTTCCTGAACAGATCCGTGTCGTCCAAATTCTTTCCTCGGTTTCTAAGTCTTCAAAATCATTTAACTTCATCTCGGTTTGGGCCGAATCAAATTTTAAACAAATTTCGTTTGTTTCCATATTAATATGGGCTTTATATTCCCTTAGGAAATCTGAACCGATGATGATATTATATTCAATTTTGGATAAAACGATAAATGGATGGGAAATAATATCCTTCCCAATCTCCAGTTCCAGATACGCTTGGCTATTGCAGATGGTGGTCCTGTCCGGAATTACTCCACGAACCTTGACATTTGATATTGGGATAACCGGGATATCATTTTTGGATTGAAGTTCTTGTAATAGAATTCTAGAGACAACGCTCACGCTGGCTCCCGTGTCCACAAGACAACGAACTCGAACCCCGTTAACCCTGATGTAAATAACGGGTAGTTCTCTTATGACCTTAATGTCTGTTTTCAACTGTTCCTCCAGTAAATCATCAGCTTGCACCACCCAGGTGTCTATTGTAATGACCGTCCATGACGTCTCCTGAGGATCGATAGCTTCCGAAAATCCGGCTATCTCCCCGCTTAGTAGTTGGGCTTTTTTTTAAAGCGATTCCCCTCTGTGGCCTCATACTCTGGCGCACAGGGGTTCAACCTCCCTTGATTCGCGTTATGCTGCTGTAACGCAAGACTCTCTGCCCCTTGACACTCATTTGTTTGGGAGAGTTGCCTTATGGGCTGCTCCCATATGTCTCCATTACTTCGCGCCTCGCGCAGTTCTTTAACGTAGCGTTGAGATTCTTTCTTACGGTCGTTCTGGTCTCCCTGACGATAATCTCCCCGTGGTTGCGGATTCCTATCGTTTCTAGGTTGCCATTTCGGATAGGGTCGCCGGTCCTTACGGTAACTGTCTCTCGTATAGGTTTGCCGACCGTAACTACGCCTATCCTCTTTCCACGGACGAGGATTCCACCTACTATCCCTTGAATGGTTATTTGTAGCGTACAATTCCCGCGTACTTGTCCCTTGGTCCTTTTGACCGACCAAATTAGCATTTCCTTGGCAGTTCACGATGTTTACCATTTCAGTCTGCCTGGTCCGCATGTGTTGGCCACCCGACGTCTGGTCCAGATGCCGTAACACTTGCTCCATCTCAACAGCTGTTTTTACATCTGCCGCTATCAAGATACGCTGCACGTCAGCGGGAAATTGTTTTGTGAGCGCTGCCAATAGTTCGCCTTCTGCCGGAGGGTTGTCCAACTCCCTCATCTTCACTAGCTGTCCTGTGAAGTACTCGCAGAAGCGCGTCGGTCCCGTCATCGAATACCGACGTGAGTACAATTCGAGGCGCAAACCCTGCTGCGTTTGCATTCCCCAATATTTGTCTAGAAATGCCCTCTTAAAGCTTTCGTACCCATCGAAGCAGTATCGAAATGCTTGGAACCACACAAGGGCCTGGTCCTCTAAAAATTTCTCGACAACCCGTAACTTTCGTTCAGACGAGATCCGGTTATCGCTCATGTATCCGTCCATCTCAATCAAAAATTTCTTTGGCGTCATATTGCCGCCGGGTTTGAAACGTTTTGGTTTGTCGTCCGCCATCTTCACCATGTTATAGATGGGGATAGGTTCGACAGGAAGGAGTGTTGAGTTATGCCCTAATGTCCCCGCTATCTGGTCTGGACTCATATTCATTGTCTGGAAGAGTCCTGATCTTTCGGATTGGGGCTTTGTGTCGAACGGATTAAATTGACTTGGTTTCATTGGGCTAAATTCCTTCCCAACTTCCTGAAAATTCTTCCCTACTTTAATTTTCCCAAACTCTTCCTTTAATTCCTGAATTATGGCGTCGTGGGTGTCTACTTTGAGCTTGACCTTCTGAGTCCTATGTGACCAATCCTCGATCCTGTCTGAAAGTTTATCGTCCCTCTTGTCGATTTCTTCCCGGATCGTGGTAATATTTACGGACGTTAGCTCTCTTTCTTCTGCTACACGCAGTTCGATCTTGTCGGTAAACTCCTGTCGTAACGCTTCGGCTTTATGGCGTACGTCATTCAACTTCATCTGGGTTTGGGATATTTCTCGAGTTATTGCCTCAGTTTCCCTACGCTGATTTTCTTGGTATTCGACTGTCGCCTTCATATGCTCGTCTAACTGCTCCGCGACACTTGTGCTTCGAGCCTCAACACAGTCAATGCGTTCAATTGCCGTATCCATGGTCTTACTGATCTCCTCCTGCTTTGCCTCAACGCTCCCTACTCGTTCTTCTAAACGTTCGGTTATCTTAATGCAGCGTTCCCGATCGACTCTCAATTGTTCGACCAATTCGTCCTGCCGCTCATCGATTCGCTCTAATCGCTTATTTATTTCCTCCCTTCCTACCTTACACTCTGTCTGTACCTGGTCTATCATTTCTTTGATGTTTTCCTGAACGTTTCCAATAGCCTGACTCAGTTTTTCCGTCATCATTTCCTGAATATCCTCACTATTTTGATTTAGTTTTCCCGCTAAATTATCCTGAATACTTTCACTCGTTTGAATCAATTTTGCCTGCATGTCCTCGTTAGATTGATTCAGTTTTTCCATTAAATTCGCCTGAATATCCTCACTCATCTCCCGTAAGAGTTCCTTTAACGCCTCCATATCCATGATAATACAACTGTTTTCATTAAAATGAGACCCCCTTCACCTTCGGACCTTGGACCTCGGGTTGATAGACGCACAAAACAATGTTCATTCAAGAATGCGTTCCCCCCGTTCAACTTCGAAAAATTTTGAAAATCCAAACATTACTTCCAAAACACCGCCTCAAACACGGCTAACTCGAAGTTGCCTAACATGTACACCCCTATTTCACCGAGTGCATAAACAACTTTTAAAAACCTAGCCTTCTTCATCAATAATCAATTTTGAATAAATTAATCACGCGCGCATTAAATTACCAACACAGGTGGTATATGCCAATAAAACAGGTCATCCGTCAAGCATTGAGGCAGATACACCCGATACAATAGGTCATACCGTCCCAAGACTTTCCGTCTGAAACCTAATTTATTGCCATTTCATAATCAGCTCAAGGGCCTGAGGTTACCCTCGCTAAATCACGAGAAATCTACCTTAATATGTAAATAACATTCACTACTAGCAATGAGGCCTACCTCAAACAGTACCTTCCGACTCATACCCGCGAATACGATTACCTGAAGGGTATCGATATTCATTTTTCCCCAGATTCTGGAAAATCATTTCATTGTTTCCTGGACTCGATTGACTCCTTATTTACCTTCCGGGTACGTCCATTGCTTTGAATGACCGTCATGGTTATTGCCATGATAATAATAATAATAATAACCACGACATACCGAAAAATTCCTCAAATTAACATTTATTATTTACTTAGTCATTCAGATTTACCTACTGGTCCAATTACGTGCATCCAAGTATGAACTAAATCAGTTCCTTGTCATAATTGGCCATTCCTATCCATTTTAACTTAGGCATATGTGCCATGCGCCCAATAAAGAAAAAAAATTCAAATCCGAAAATACCTACCGAAAAATGCCGAAAATGCCTACACGCAAATGCCGAAAGTGCCGAAAATGCCAACACGGAGGGCGCCATATGGAACCTTTCCCACCGTCCCCCATGACTCATGGGACCATGTGACAACACACCAACCCTTTCGGGTCACGAACACATGGGACCATGCTCCATGGAAGTCGATAGTCAAGGGATCTTTTTTGGTCTGTGCCGATTTCTCCTCATTGGGATTGTATACTTAATCCACTCACATGAAGAGTTATCGACCATTCGACTCAGCTAGATCAGAGCTACTCTCCCGTTCCTGAGGTCTGAACACGGACTCCTCAGGGCCGAAGAACGTTCGCGGCAAATGAAGGCTATAAAACATAAACTACCTTAAAGGCCTACAATGAACGGAAGAGGATTCTGGATGCATGTTTTTCGGTATAGATAGGCATGAAATCGTTTGGAACAATTTACTACTCACTCGGTGAAATATACAAATTTACATACACTCTTGATACTTGTTACACAACTAATCTGAGCAAATCACTTATTTTAGCAGCGGAAAAATCCGGGCTGCCATTGACATCGGTTGTTACCTCCACATTCCACAGACAAAATCTATGTGAAAGGCAACGTTAGCTGTTATTTTCTCTACTCCAATAAATTTTCCTTTTTGACACAGACGTAGATATCCATATCCCTCTCTACCAAAACAGAGAATAACCGAGAGGTTGTAATATGATTTCACTTTTTCACATACTATCACTTTGAATTGCCTGTGTCATATATTGCTTACATAATTATTATATTAGTTTGGATGTATGCTACACAAATTGTTTTGTGTATTATCGCAATTGTTTTGTGCGCGTCATCACCCGGTTTAGCATAAACCACTGAGTACCCTATCATATTCACAAAAACAAACAAAACAAGCCATGTTCCCCCAATGCGAGTATTCCATGGGACTGAATCCCGTATTACACATTAGACTCTATTTACACAAAAGAAAAATGTCCGCCTTTGAATGGTCGGCTAACGCTAGGAATCAATGAAGTAAAGATAAAAAAAAAAAAAAAAAAAATAATCCGAACATTCCGACCATATCAGAAATCCGTCACTAAAACACGGAGAAGGAAAGGAAAAGGACTCAAGTCTTCCATATAAAATAAACACAGACTTGAACAACGAACTATCATTTGCAATCACTACCAGTGGACTTTCACGAAGTCTAGATTCAAATCGACATCGATTAAAAGTAACCAACAAAAACACATCCTGAAAAAGAAAATATATCAAACACATGTATCAATAAAGACGATGGCTGTAATTTAACCGTTGTAACCCGCTGTCTTAGCGAGCTGTTGATCGCTGCTGTGCCCACATGAGGTTCGAACCTGAGACTCTGGTCGTCTCCATCCAGGGTACTGTAATCAAGCCCTAATTAATCTACTCGTGTATCGAACTGTCATAACAAAAATAAACATCTACATTGCTTTGTAGGTCATGGTCTACGGGGTGGCAATTAAAGCACTTGCTGTCTTTATTCTCAAAGAAACCAGAATGTTGGTTCGGCCAACCTTTCTGCTTGTATATCTTCCTCCCTGTTCCAGATTCTCCCCTCTCAGCCATAAATTCAGCTGACACTTGTCCCACGGTCCGGAGACAAAAAAAACACCATTCAGCCTGCTTCCCGCTAGGCCTTTTTCTCTCTCTGTGTCCATCAAATTAATTCATTAGAAAACTGGCACATTTTATTCAATGCTCGGACCAGCCCACATACATTCAGTACACGAGAATCATTTCTCAAATTCGACCGTTAATTCACATTTCATTCTCTCATATCTCTGGAGGTCTGGAGTTCGACTCGTATCTTCTCTCCTTCCAAAGTGCACCATCCGTTAGCCCCTGACCATAGCAATACTCCTATTTCTCCGCCTCTGAGGCGAGTGTGTGTACCTATCAGATACTACCCTATCTATCGGTCGAAATCATCAATCAAAGCACCTTAGGTAAAATAATAACAATACTAATAATAATAATAATAATAATAATAATAATAATAAGAATCTTCTAACCTTTTGCTTGTAATGTATAGTATAAACACACTGCTCAAGTTACATTAAGAAAATAATAATAATAATAATAATAATAAAATTCAAATTAATTTAAATTATTAAATCCTTCCAAACCACTAACAGACCTTCTACATCTAACTTCAATAGTGTAGTGGAGGACAGGGGTTCAAACCTCGGCACGTCATTCCTTGAACATCACCAGTTACAGCCAAAACTTATATTACCATGCAACTACATGCTATTTCTGACTTTACGAACATAGTGCTGATTCTAGCCCAAGTTTTTCCTTTCATACGGGCACTTGTCGATGACTCTGTCACCTCGCTAATCCCTACGTAACTTAGGCACTTGCTCAGATGAGATCTACATTATTAATCTACATATCATTCTACTCCTTTTCCCCCCTCAATTCCTTCTCAGCACTAAATAAACAAATTATAATAACATGCAAATATATCCACTAAAAGGGGTCCCCTATTCCATACACTAACACAGGATCACTCCCTTCCCATATCTAATTAATTAATTGAAACAAAAATGAATAACAGGATTCCCGACCATTCTTGGGCGGATTAAACCTATTTATATGTTATTTTAACCCTATACTTCATGACTATTATTTACAAAGGGAAATACTAGCATTGGAAAGAAACATAACTTGGTACTCAACAGTTGACGTCTTCGGCCCTGCCCGGAGGATCCGGAGGCCTGCCCATGTTGGATTACTCCATGGCGCTGGATCCTGTAGTCCTGGAGTTCAGAAGTTCCATATCTTGTCTTGCGTAATCCATTTTAGTAACACACGGATCACTGAAACTAGATTGTAATTCACACAATTTATCAATTTCTTGCACACGTGTTACCGTTCACTCCTATTACTTCTTTGTCTACCCACTGCCAGTTACAAGGAGATGAATATATCGGCTACTTTCAGCTAGTCTATTACACTGTTAAACCGGGCGTTCCCTGCATTCGTATGATGCAGAATTTTCTATCCCTATCTTCTGTATGGTCTAATAGTTAAGGAACACTCCTCACTAGATTGTTAATCAGTTAATAATCTGACCTACGCTCTGTTCAGAAACAGCGTGATTTTATACAGTTCTTTGTTCTGCTCGAGAAATTCTACGTACTATCAAGTAGTTGTTATGCAAAATCCTACTTCATCTTTCACGAAGTCTTAGTCTACTTTGCAACCGATATCTTAAGTATATCTCATTACCGTACTCGTCTGTTGCCTATCACAAATTATAATCACAAAAAGAAAAAAAAACTGAAAGATTTTCCCTGCCGCTTTGTTCACAGAGTATACCAAGGAGCGGTAATCCGATAGCGAAGCGACCGTCGTTTCCCGTCGAAAGCTCCTCAACGACTACTCCAGTTCCCTGGAACTGCAAAAAACTTATACTAGCCCCGGTGGTAGGGGCGGTTTAGTGACTTCATCCCCACTCTTATTTTGACTGCTCCTGGATAAACCAGCCTGTCGAAATTAGCAATACGCTAGACTGCGTGACTCGGATATGCACAAGTACGCTATGCCATGCGGAATTTGATATGTTCGGCGGATCTGCCGTAATTAATTTATCATCTTGGAGGGGAAATAGGGAATCCCCAAAAGCATCTGGTTTCAGCCATGGCGTCCGTACGCTACGGGTCTTATATAACTTGTTTACCAACGCCTTTCGCTTGGAGAGTATTTTCTATCAGAACTCTTGACTTTATAATTCCACCAAAATTCAGCACACTCCTCTAACAGGTGCAGTTTTGTTAATCAAGCCTTATTTACGCCAAAAATGCATTAAATTTAGCCCGATCGCTCTGGCATCGCTGTACGCTTGCAGATGTTTTCCAATATGGAGTCGCTAAATAGTGTTCTTCTCCTGCTTCTTCTATGACGTGTGCCTAGCTCGGGGATTCCTTAAGCCACCCAGTGGGCGGGTGAAGGCGCCTCTCTGGCGGGCTTCGTATTGCACAACCTGACGATACCCCCAGCATCCACACAAAGAAAGCTTGCTGCCAGCCTCCTTACCAAGCATATCACTTGAAATAAATACTAATTGTGCCGGTACGGTCACAGTACATAAAGACATAAAATATTATCGTTCATCCATAAAACCGTAAAACACACTGCTTTTGCGTAAATTTTATGGATAAACCATAAAAGTTGGCAGGTATGTTATTATATGGCCTCAACTACCATGTGACAGGCATTTTAATTTGATGCCGTCTAGACTGCCTGCGGGTCAATTTCAACACGTCATTTTACTCTACCAAATGGCAGAGTAAACTGAATCTCTCTTGGGCTCTTATGGCTGAGTTTTAATCAATTCTGTCAGGTAAACAACAATTGTTACGTGATAAATTTCATCTTTGGGTCCGTATTGACTTAAATATAGTTAAAAATTATTTGCAGGGATTTACATATATTTGTCCACCTATTCATTACAATAAAATATACGCCACTTAAATAGTTTGTATAAACATAATGTCTAAAGGACATGTTTTGTCCTGTTTTTATCCTCAGCTTATGATACAGGATATAAGACATATAATTTAAAAATCAGTACGTACATATGAATATAACTAATGAGAAAGAAAAAATTCTAGTACACAATAAAAGCTCAATTTTACAATGAAGAAGGTTTAATATATTAAACAGGGTGTCCACCAAAACCATATTTTAAAATTCCCTGACATTTCCCAGACATAAAAAACATTTTTCCCTGACTCACAATGACAAAAAATAGAATTATAAAGGACGTTTCCAGCTATGACAGTAATACTAAAATACATTTTGAAAACATAACATCCAAAAAATGAATGAGCATTAATGTGCATAATAAATTTCAAAACTTGGAAGTTGAATTTAGTCTAAATTCACTTTACGATTTAAAAACATTGATTACCATTACTGCTTCAGCAAAGAAATTTCTTTATCTATAGCCACCAATGACTATCGAGCTTCAGACATCACCCTCTGCTTTTTTTCTTCTAATTCTTTCAGCAACAAAGCAGACTTTCCCTTATTTTTTTTATTTTTTGCAAAGAATCTTCCACTTCCAATGCTTCATGTATGTCATTTAGATTTTGAACATACAAAGCATGAGCATTCCTTGCAGCATGGAGCATGCTCTTATTAATGGAGGCCTTTTCAATTAGACCAAGGTTTGAAAGGGATTCTTGTAGCATGTTCTCTACTATAATTTCTTTACTAACAGAAAAACCACATTCAAGTGAAACATTTCCATGAAACAATATTAGTATTATTTTCAGAAATGAAGACAACTTTTCTGTTTTCAAATTTACTGTTGGCAAAACAGTGTGGAGCCAAAGGTGATCTAACCTCTCGTCTTAAGAAGACAAAGACTTCACTATTTCTTTGAAAATATCATTGTCACAAACAGAAGTGAACTCCCTTTGTATATGATCAGCTTCGTGACCTGAATGAGATCCATTTGTTTTCAAAGTCATTCAAAGCTATCCTTAGCCGTTTGCTACTTAGAGGTTGCTTGGCTACACTTGGATCAAAACAAGAAATTCCTTTAGTCAGTTTATATGTCAGCAGTGACCATTCCACTAACTTCTTGCACAAAGCTACCATTCCTCTTAGACAATCTGCGCGACACACTAATATATCTCTATCATTTAATCCAGGAGTGCCACGAAGTGCTGCTCTAGCAGCATAACCTATGTCAATTTTAGATGCAGGCAGAAGATTTTCTTTACTGTCTAAATTAATTTTCAGGACAATTTCTGAAGACTGCAGTGACTCAGACTTAACAAACCTTGTCATGGCAGTTTTCATTGTTACAATGAGAGATTCATACAGGAGTGGAGCAAATGGAGTCTGAAACTGTTTTAGGAATAGTACCAAATCTCCAACAAGTGATAAAATAGACAACTTGACCTTAAGAAGTGAAGTTCATACTATTTTGAAGCTGTTACAGTTTGGAATTTTCTTGTCTCTGTTTGTTCCCTACACATATTTGTCAACATTAGGTAGGATGTCTATAACACGTTCAATGACTTTCAAATTTTCAAGCTATCTTATGGCACAATATAATTATTGTATAATTATCTAATAAAGTAATTGTTGTCCAGGTCTGCGCGTGGGAAGAGTGACTATGCTGCCCCATTAAATGTCCATGCAGAAGAGGACCCTAATAAGTCTTCTGATAGTGGGGAATCAGTTGAGCAACAACAAGCTTCTGCCCCATCCGAACAAGTTGTAAACCCCGTTGGTGATCCACAACGCCTTCCTCCTTTCTTATTAGTAATGCAGTGTTCGACCCTCCTCAACCTCCGACGCCCTCTCCGGTCATATCACCGGGCTTTAGCAGCTTACCCCACCCTTCAGCCATGTTGCTTAAAGGGATTTTGAAATTTTCTGTGAATTCAACTAACGATGTAATAGCATTCTTAAGATTTCTAGTAGAATTTCAGGACCATGTCTTAGTGCTTTCATATTCACAAATCTTACAGATCATTTACCCCTACGCTGTTGGTGTCCTCTCAGATAAGATCATCAAGGCCATATCAGAAAGGAGATCAATTTTTTATTAATACAACTTCCCCAATGAGAAGGCTGCCACAAGGACAAAGTATATCACAAGGCTCAGGAATAAGTTTGGAACAAATGTGGAATGTAGCATGATGTATGGTTCTTCAAATGTTATATAGATGGTTGTGGAGTATGGTTACTGAACCTCATATTGCGGCGATAGCGATGGCGTGAAGTCGTGTCCGGTTAAGACTGAGAGAATCCCTTACCTGTACAAGAAATTTTGGGATTGTGCCTCGAGCTGCAATCATGAGTCCATGGACAGAAAGACTGTCTTATAGTCCTTATAGTAGTTCATGGTTGGCTGGTAAATCGATTTCTTCTCTGCGTCCACCTCTTCGGCCTGGCCAACGTGCCAGCGTATTGTGGGATCTAAGATTAGTCCTTCCTTGCTAACTAGTTAAAAGGCTATCATGCTAATACACCTGTTACTCCCGCCGGTAGCTAGGCCAGAAACCTCTTCATGCACCGTGAAACCGTGATCCCTCAGCGAGGTCGCAATCATGTGTCGAATTGTATGATGGCAAGAATTTCTCAATACCTCCCCGTGAGGACAGGCACCCAGGACATGGGCAAGAGTTTCGTGCTCTCTGTGGCAATGCCGACAGAGGGTGTTGTCCTGGGACCTTCCCAGCATGGAGCGAACGGCGCACACATTAGCTGCCATCCTGATTGCCTCTCTCCATTCTGCACAGGACAAGCCTTGGTGATCTCTTATCCATTTGTTCCCTGGTGTGTATTCCTGGAAGAGTCCAATGCCCTTTCCCTTGTGTGGCAGCTTCGTTCATGACTGAACTACTCTGTCTCGTAGTATCTGTCGGACCTTTCTTACATTGGGAAGATGGCCGTTTTTGGACATAACTTCATTCATTTCTATGCCTAGATCTTGCAAACAAATTGTACGTTCTTGCTCCAAGTTCCTAGTTGCATTAATGTAGCCATTATTTGCAAGCAAAACTTTTCATGCTCATTCGTTGTCAAATTTCATTCCTGAAAGAACTCTTTATCATCTCTGATCCAGAAATATTACTTCCGAGTCCAAAGGCTAGATGAAAATCTAGCGAACTTTGTACAGGACATAAAGTTTTACATCAGTGTTTTTGCCTTGCATTATTCCGAAGGTCAAATAGTACAGACTATCATTGAAGGGTGCTCCAAACCACACGGCCAACTCGCCCGGTGACAAAAACATTATCAACTATGCAGTCAATTGCTTTCATTACGAGATAACTGATAACCATGCGGTTTACCTCACCATTGTTAAATAGCATTAACCATTTTACTGGAATTTAAACACAATTTCCATTTTTGCTACATACCATCTTTCATCATAAAATTTTGATAGAATTTGAGACCAAACTGACAATTAGTACAGAAACAAATGCAGACAAACTTTTATAGAAATGTACTTAATGAACTGTATATGATGATGATGATGATGATGATTATTATTATTCCAGTAACTTCCAATTTCACTGGAGTGTTGTTAGGCATAATAAGGACATTGACTTTTTTGTTTCAATTTTACACATCTGTAATTAAAATTAAAGAACATAACTACAGTTATATTACATGAATCACAGCTTTCTCTACTTTCATCAGGCTTAAAATCATATACTGTATAATAATTTATTTTCAAAATAAAAAACTCAAAATAGGATATAAATCTTAATCACAGTTCCATCAATATTTTTTAATGGGTTGTAACAACACTAACAGGGAAAATCACATTTTCCACCACTCACCAAACTTGTAAATACTTATAAAACATTACAAGATAGTAGAATGCCCTAGTTTTTTTTTCTCAAATATGTGTTTAAAGCAATAAGATTATACCAAATATTAGGCCTATTTCTTATTTCAACATTGTATTATAATTTCCACAAATAATATATATTAAATTTATTGATGTCGGATAAACAAGAAAATATATGGGTATAGGCAAGGGGAAAAAAAAGGTGAAAATTAAGACACCAATAACATTACTCCACCTCATTTACTAATCAGCATGCATAAATTAAACCATTTTAGTGTGGTATTTGGTTTAATTATTGCAATTATACAATATACTGAAACCACAGAATGCAATATATTTTGCACTCAAGAAGCCAAAACAGGAAATGACTTCCCAAACTATTTCAAATACACAACAAATACCTTCCGAAGGGTTTGTTTGGCACTTACTCCTTGTGAATGTTCTACTCCATAAATACAGGATAACATTATACTGAAGGGAGAAAATCAAAAAGATCACTCTCAAACTCAATCCTATTGGAGTTACAGTGTTCTGGGCAGAATATATCATGCACCATTCGGAAAAAGAACGTTTGTGGAAGTGTTGGGCCTATACATGCCAAGTTCACACAGCACAAAATATTCAAAACCATCAAAGATTACACTCACTGTACCTCCACTTATTTGGTACTGGTTTTCTGAACCTTTGAGAGAGAGATAGAGAGTTCTTGAATGTCAGTCTTGCTGTTCACTTCAGAGCACCCAGAAGTAGAGTAAGAATACCATTACAACAATACAGCCTGCGGCAGCTTTAACATACATTGACTTCGTGTTCAAGTATGTTGCATCCTTCTTATACTTTTGCGAATGAATTGAAAGATTAAGAGCTTTAGTGTCAAGTTCTGAAAGAGAAGACAGAGCATGAATAATTTTACTATTAAAATTCAGTGTAACATATGGAAGAGCACATTTTATTACATAACATACAGGTGAAACTGGATGTCAGAGTTAAGGAACTGATTACTTTTTCATTAGTCTTTTTTTCTGATGAACTTTCAGCACAATTTAAAAGAGGAAATGACAGTTATCTCATATATCCAAAATTATTTTTACCGAGCTCGATAGCTGCAGTCGCTTAAGTGCGGCCAGTATCCAGTATTCGGGAGATAGTAGGTTCGAACCCCACTGTCGGCAGCCCTGAAAATGGTTTTCCGTGGTTTCCCATTTTCACACCAGGCAAATGCTGGGGCTGTACCTTAATTAAGGCCACGGCCGCTTCCTTCCCACTCCTAGCCCTTTCCTGTCCCATCGTCGCCGTAAGACCTATCTGTGTCGGTGCGACGTAAAACAACTAGCAAAAAAAAAAAAAAAAAAAAAAAAAAATTATTTTACATCAAATTTCCCATAGTTTATACATAAGTGGTAAAAATTTACCAAAATATACTGGCAGAAAACATAAACAAAAAAGCAACACCATGATTATGTATCTCACTCTATTCATTATTCAACCTAGAGGTAATATACATTCTGTCAAAAAGTTTAAACTAACCCCTGAAATACTCTATATATTTTTGAAACTGAAACTTAACTGAGATTTATTGGATTTCTGATCTATTTCCTGCTGCTGGTATTTGTCCATTTTGAACTATTACACACTAAAATATATTTTATGATAATTATGCAGATCTGGAGAGTGATACTTCTTATTAATATTTAGCATTTGGCAGTACATATCACAAATAATTGTAAAATTAGAAAGAGTATATTACATATTTACAATTTGACTTTAAAGTTGTTAATAAAGTCTATCACAGTTGGATCTGCTTCCATAAAGTCACTGAAATCAGCTTTATATGAATGTGACGGACACTCATGCATGATATGCCGGCCGGATAGCCTGACTTGGAGCACCACAACTGCACTCTGGTGAGGAAACTTGTCCCCACTTGTGGAGAAGATTAACACATCTGCCATGGTTTGTCCTAATCCTGTTTAGAGTTGACGAAGTTTTATGGGGCAGATGGAAACCACTTTATTTTGCTGTGGTGTTTATAATACCTTGACGATGTCCTGGAACCTTTTCCAGCAATTCTTTCTTCCAGGTTTGCAGGAGGTTGAAATTATTACCCACCAGATGTCTCACTGTCCTGATGGGAGGGTTAGCGAAAGTAATACTCTGGCTTCAGCAGCAATGATGTCCTGGTGTATTGGTAGTTGGTATTTATCTTCTTATACTCCCAAGCTAAGACATGCTTACGTCTGAGACCTGCTGGTGGAATGTGACTCAATGCCGATAGCCAAAATATAGGCGTTAATTTACTGTGCCAGTCACAATTCTCATTGCCTGATTCAATTAAGTATCAACAAGTTTCGTATAGTTGCTGTTGAGCCACACTGGCAAGCAATACTCAGCTGCTAAGAAAACCAGACTGAGGGCGGTTGTACATAGTGTGTCAACCGAGAAGCCCCACATAGTGCCACACAGCTTCTGAGGTATATTATTTCTAGATTTCAGTTTTTCTGCAGTTTTCTTCTGGTGTTTTTTTTTTTTTTTTTAAGACAGAGCTCTGCCTACAATGATCCCCAAATAGTTGGATTCATTGTTGTGGTTCAAACGGGCATTACCCAAGTAAACTTCTAATTTATAATTAGCTAGCTTATTGCATAGGTGGAAACATGTCACTAAAGTTTTATTTGGGTTTGGCTTCAGCCTTCAATTGCAGAAATACTCATCAAGAGTGCCTAAGTCATTAGTTAAGATCTGTTCTTTATTTTTGAACTGTCTGCCCAGTCATCTGCATGCCTAAGCTTTCTTGAGATGGTTGCAAGCATGTCACAGATGTAGAGGTTGAAGAGAAGTAGGGCTAAGACAGAGCCTTGAGGTAAACCATTATCAAGTTTCTTCTGGCAACTAATGGAGTTTCATAAAATGACGTGGAATGTTCGGTTAATTAACAAGGTATGATATGGAGCAGTTTGTAGATCATACCATGTCTCCAGACAGTGTTGCATGCATAAGTCAATGAATGTAACTGATGTCTTAAAAGCTTTCTGGAAGCAAGCTTCCATATATGGGGTCAGTGATAGTACTTGATGTGTACAACTGTGATTTGGTCGAAATCCAGTTTGCTCCAGAGGCACGTGCTCAAGGATTGTAGAACTTATTCTGTTGAACAGAAGTCTTT
The DNA here is from genome assembly GCF_040414725.1 of Anabrus simplex. Classification (NCBI taxonomy): domain Eukaryota; kingdom Metazoa; phylum Arthropoda; class Insecta; order Orthoptera; family Tettigoniidae; genus Anabrus; species Anabrus simplex. The sequence continues at coordinate 1,138,389,493 of NC_090265.1, forward strand.
CCAATAACGTGTACACTGTACTCAGTAGTGCAATAAGTCTGTAGCTCTGAGCAGTGATGGGCAGTCTGAGACTAGGTCTCGAGATTTCTCGCGAGAAATTTTGAGAGATCTCGAGAGCATTGTCTCCGCATTGTGCGGCAAGCAGCGTGTCGTAGGCCTACAGGTACTCGGAGCTGAATGTTGTGTGTGCCGAGTATGCGAATAGCCAACCACGGGCCTTCTCCATTTCGTAAATACGTATCAACAAGCGACTAGGGTGTTCATTTCTACCGAGGTCTACTTTGACGCAGAATAACAAAATTATAAAGGATACGTCTTCTGGCATTGCATGCACTGGTGGGTACACGAATGAGTGGTTTAAGTACAGAACCTGACAGCTTCTGTAGGTACACGTACCTGGATACCAGAGGCGTGCATTATTCGAACTCGAGACGAGGTAAGGTGCGCCTTGCTGCATATGCAACCACCATTACGAAGGAGTGGAATGTGTAATCTAAAATGCTTCAGTTTGCTCCAATTCTTTCGACAGATAGGTGTACATCGTTATCAGACCCCACATTCAATATCACATTATGACCACTGCTTGTGTTTACCAATATTTTGGTGACGAAGGAAATAATTCCTTACAATGTGATAGAGTATTCGCGTCATATGTAAAGTTAGCATAATTACCCAACAACAAGAGTACAACAAGCAATTCCATGGAAAGGAAATATTATAAGAAGTACTACTATTTTAACATTCTAAATCCAGCATCATCATAAACAAATTCAGTATTTAGCAATTCCATGGAAAGAAAATATTACAAGAAGAACTACTAATTTAACGTTCTAAATCCAGCACCATCATAAACAAATTCAGTATTTCCAGTGCTTAACACTACTGCTTACAATACTATAGGTTTAACTTTCTACTAGCTTGACATTACAAGTGATAATAACGTGAAGTTAAACCATCATTACCCTACAACTATAACAACGAAAGAAAATATGGCAAGAAATACTACTAGTTCAACTTTCTAAATCCGGCATCATTATACATAAATTCACACACAACTTAAGTATTTCCATTACTTAACACTATGGCTTACAATACTATAGGCTGAACTTCCTACTAGCTTAGCACTACAAGTGATATTAAGTTGAAACATAACTACCCAACAACTACAACAAGAGTACAACAAGCAGTTCCATGGAGAGAATATATTAGAAGAAATACTACTAGTTTAACATACTAAATCCAGCAGAAAATCACAAATTCAGTGACCATCGTTTACAGCTTTTACTTTTCATTTTACACTAGTACTAATCATCATCTTAGGGGCTGCCTGGCCGAGGCAGTAAAGGCATGCTCGGTTCACGCGGAAGGACGTGGGTTCGAATCCCCGTCAGGAAGTTATAAAATTTAAGAACCGAGATTTTCACTTCCAGAGGTGCACATGGCCCTGAGGTTCACTCACCCTACACCAAAAATGAGTACCAGGTTAATTCCTGGGTGCAAAGGCGGCCGGGCGTAGAGCTAACCACTCAACCCCATCAAGTGCCGAGGTTACGGATAGTAGAAGCCTTTACCTTCCACCCCTCCAAGAGCCTTCGTGGCCTGTATGGAGATGACTTTGCTTTTACTTTTACTAATCATCATCTTAAACGATTTGATACTGGAAGAGAATCTATCAAAGACTGCTGCAGGTAATTTCTTCCAATCCCTTATGGTCCTGTTTATGAAGGAAAACTTGCCTACATCACTATGCTGGTTATTATTACACTACTGTAAGTGACCATTGCCACTGGGATATTTCCCATTTGCGATGTATTTGTTAATAATAATAATTAGGTACTTTGGTATATGACAGTGCAGTCCAGCCCTGCGGTGTAGGGGGCAACGCGTCCGCCTGTCACCCGACGGGCCGGGGTTCGATTCCCGGCTGGGTCACGGTTTTTTGATTGTAAATGATTAATATCCCTGGCTTGGGGACTGGGTGTTTGTGTCGTCCTTAACGCTCTTTTCCTCACATTCAGCACTCTACATTTCCTCCATTCCAATGACACGCAGGTTCATATCGCATGGTGCAAGTAGGGGCAAAAAAATCTCTTTAGATCGACGACCAGAAATAATGTCATTTAAAAAAATGACAGTGCAATGTGTAATTGTGTCTAGTTGTACACGACAACTTGTAGGCGATGTCCGAAATGCAACGTAAGTTGTGGATGTCGGTTATTTTGAAGAGATGCCACAAAGCACAGCCCGCTGTGTTGTTTATTCCAAAGAAGTAAAATACGTCGGCAGAAATACTTCTGGGATGATCCGACACTTAAAAACACATAATATAAATGAAGAGGAATAATCACAGAACACCTCCGGCCCGGTCTGAATCACAAGAAGCTACCCTGCCGACGATTGTGAGGCATCCAGGTAGGTTTACATCCTAATAATAGTTATTAACAAATTATACCGGTATTCCGCTAAGAAGTCCACCTGAAATAACTCGTGAACAGTTAAAGATACTGGCATTGTCTTCAATTTCGTTAATGGTATTAAGAAACTCATAGTTCAACATGCTTTCATTTCCTATGCTTTTGACAAAATTTATCGTCACACACGTTTCCATATGAAAACTGGTGATGATAACTATCAGGCTTACACTCGTAGTTACTGGGACATCGCGTCGCACAGCTCGCAGCACACGAGAATCGGTCTCGTCTGCTGAAAGAATTGGAGCAAAGTCGGACATTTTAGATTACACGTTCCACTCATGAGCAATGGGGGTTGCATACGTAGCAAAGCACATCTTCCCCGTCTCAAGTTCGAATAATGCACGCCTCTAGTATCCAGGTAGGTGTACATCCTATCTACAGTTATTCACAAATTATGCAGGGTTATTCAGCTAAGATGTCCACCTCAAATGAGCCGTGAACAATTTAAGATACTGACATTCGGTTTTCACTTTCGTTAATGGTATTAAGGGGTTCATTGTTGAACATGTACTACTTTTCCAGGCTTTTGACAAAATGTATTGGCTCATACGTTTTTATATGAGAACGTTATTTTACTAAATAACTGCCAATCGTATACTATCAAGTTTACAGTCGTATTGTAGTTACTGGTACGTCGCACAGCGTGCACTACAGGAGGATCGGTCTCGAGATTCTCGAGATCTGCGACGTCAGTCTCGAGAGTCTCGAGCGAGGGCGTTGCCCATCACTAGCTCTGAGATCTATCACTTGGTTTACCTGGTTGCTGGCATGTGAGGAGTCGCACTGCGACGCCTGGGAGCGCAAGTTTCGGTTCACCTGTATATTGCTCACCTACTGTCACTCATAATATTTCACTTTCATATGCAACATTTTTAGCACCATAGCACTTCGCCTAATTCAACCACACATCATAGTGTTAATTATATTCACGCTGTTCTTACGGCTTAGAAACATGTTTTAGGATTTCATCAAATATTGTGTATTGTTTAAATATGGCTGATGATGACCCCGAATAGTGCTGAAACTAGTCCCATTTAATGTAAATACACGCAGTGTAAATATAACTATGTATTGAATAGGTGGAAAACTTTTATGTTTATAATCCATATGTAATCTCAGTTCAATATGGACCAACAACATGAAATTCATAACTCTTGATGGTTTCAATTTTGTTCATGTAAGTGCACGAGGTATGTTTGCAGGATATCGGAGAAGTATGCTTAGCCATACTTTTGCATATTTTCCACAGTGGAGCAGGATCTGGATGGATACCATCAAAACCTAGAGCTATACAGGGTTTAACTTCTCGAGCCCTTGAAATGTCCTCTGGTGTGGACAAGATAATTCACTATCCTCCTGCACTTTGATTTGAAGACTTTAAGCTCCTGTATTAACCCGGATGGTGTGCATTCTCGTTTTGGTGCTTTTCATGTTGACACCATATGTGAGGCTATAGCATTTGGACTGATGGTACTGTTTTGTTTCCGCCTCCTAGTTTTCGAAGAAGGGAGCAAACTTTCCTGCTTGAGTGTTTAAAGTCGAAGTTCTCGACTGTTTCAAACCATTTCTGTCTTCTTGAGGCATCAAGGCTGTGCAGCAATTTGTTAGATATTTCAGGGTCATCGGTTGCAAGGAACTTGTCGTATAGTTTTTTGCTAACTTCAGGGTATACTCGCTCCTACACCCTCTAGGAATAAACTTCTTAGCTATGCTGGGTGGTGCTAAGCAAGCAACAATTTTTCTGGCGGCCAGACAATCATCGTGATCTTCTGGCCAATTTACATATCACTATCATGAGTGATACTTGTTAATATAATCTTCAGCCTGTGTTCACTAAACATCAGCCTGGATCCTGTTATACTGCTATACAAAAGAATTTATGAACCTTGAAAGACTCATCTTTGTTGTTGAAATCATTATTTGTTAGCTATAGTACAAACTACTTTCCCTCCTTTTTTAATGTCTCTGTTGGTTCAGACTGTTTTTATAACCATTTTCAGTACAGCTCCAATTTTTTTAGGATAGAGGTTCACTGCAGCACCCCATGCCAACGAAATTAACCAATGATGGTTAAAATTCCCGACCCTGCCAGGAATCGAACCCGGGTCCCTGTGACCAAAGGATAGCACGCTAACCATTTAGCCACGGGGCCGGACACTAGAGGCTTGAAGGACACCTTCACAGATCTAACTTGGAAGATTACGCCCCCAAACCCCCTCTTGTTTGTACGTCGCACCGACACAGATAGGTCTTATGGCGACGATGGGACGGGAAAGGCCTAGGAATGAGAAGGAAGCAGCCGTGGCTTTAATTAAGGTACAGCCCCACCATTTGCCTGGTGTGAAAATGGGAAACCACGAAACCAGGGCTGCCGACAGTGGGATTCGAACCCACTATCTCCCAGATGCGAGCTCACAGCTGAGCGATCCTAACCGCACGGCCAACTCGCCCGGTAATTCACCTTTTATCTACTCTCAAACATAGAATGCATTCCAGGGCAATGCTTCTGCTGTGCAAGTTATTGAACTCCCAAAGTTAGCAGCCATGTTGAATTTCTAACCTTTCGTGCACCCGCAATCAAATATTTACAGAACACAAGATCTCAATCAACTCAATCGTCTCAATAATTCACTGGTTGTCCCGGATTTTTCTCCCACTATGCACTGAAACTGACGTGGACAACAATGGGTACAATGTCAACTAATTTCAGCATTTATTTATATAAAAAAACATGTTTAGAAGTATTCTAAACATCTTCCCGCATAGCACTCATTTGTTTCTCTCCCTGGCCGCCTTCTGCGTGACATGTGATATGAAGACAGCACTCGTCCGTCTTGCTGACGAAACACGGCAATATTTTATTTCTTATCGTATTATATGTCATATTTTTGATAGTTGATGTTCTACCTGCTCAGCATGTGACGAAATTTAACGCATTTTCACTCATCTTGTTTTTTAATCTATTGGAAGTACCATTACATATCGAATCGGACTAAATCAGATTATTATGTGATGAAAGATTGGGAAGATGTTTCACAGGCGCGAGAATTGACAGGCTTGCTGTACTGCAACTGTGTACCTTACTCCCTATCGTTCATATCGCGTGACGTCATAGCGCTCCAGCCGATGGGAGCTTCAACCGCCGGAGTAGCCTACCTAGGTAGTGTAGTTACCTTGGTATTCTGTATTGACAGTTGAATGAATTTCTTTTCCCCCTGAAAAAAAAAAGCCAGCGAAATGAAATTCCTAAGAAATATGACAGCAAAGACAGACTGAGAAAAGATGTGAGAAAGGAGGTCGGAATGGAAGGCCTAAATGAGGAAAGAAAAAAATTAAAATGGAGTATGTCTTTTAGTGCCGGGAATGTCCAAGGACCTGTTCGGCTCGCCAGGTGCAGGTCTTTTGATTTGACTCCCGTAGACGACCTGCGCGTCGTGATGAGGATGAAATGATGATGAAGACGACACATACAAGAGAGTGAGACCGAGAACAAGGTTGATTCGATAAAGAGGAGTGCAACAAGAAGAAACCTGGACTAGGACAAAATGATGGAAGAGGAATGGTGGAATGAGAGACGAAGGTGGAAAAGTGCCATAAATGCCCTGACCCAGCAGGAGCTAGATAAGGAGAAAGGAGGAGGAGGATTGACTTACAGTTTTATGACATTTTACCCCCTCAAAAGGAACTTTTTTAACAAGTGTCAAACTATTTTGTTACAATAAATAGTTTTTAATGTAAGAACATGTTCCGATCGTTAAGGGATCATCTTTAGCTAACAATAAGAATGAAGAATGTAAGTTAAAATAGACTATGTACATAATAATAATAATCTTGTCCAGCACGAGTTCTTTTACATGTCAGTAAATCTACCGACATGAGGCTGACGTATTTGAGCACCTTCATATACCACCAGACTGAGCCAGGATCGAACCTGCCAAGTTGGGGTCAGAAGGCCAGCGCCTCAACCGTCTGAGCCACTCAGCCCGGCAGACTAGGTACAAAGACATATTAAAATAAATATAACGAACAAACACATTAAAACATTTAGTTCTTCAGAGTTGAAACGTGTTGTAGCGTCTGTATATTGCATATAGTTTGCCAACGTTTCAAATACATTGCAGTATTTTTTACCAAGGCAACGGAAATACTCCTACTTAATCTTAGGTGATCAAGTCTCCCAGGCAGCTAATCAACTACGAGAGTAGTTACTGTTCTTGGCCTTATACAGCCATCGCTTTCTGGCTGATATAAACCCCTGTGGTCTCTTGAGAATTCTGGAACATATGTGTCACAGCCAGGTAGTTGGGGTTTGCCGGTGCTATTATGTAACTTGAGGTTCGTCCTGTATTTTTATGCATATTATAATGTATGTATAATGGGCAACCAAGAATTGCTGATCTTGTATCCTTCCTCTAAATTCATATTGTCCGGGCGTTTCTTAATTTCGATACCCTCACGAATTTTCCTTTCAAGACTCCAGGTATAGCTACTAAGATCATGGTTCTGTCAAATGAAATCTTGTGTCTCGTTTCATAGGAATGCTTGGCTACAGCTGAAATACCAGTGTCTTGGTTCTTGGTTTGACGGATATGTCCTTTAAGTCGGGCAGATATCAGCCGCTTCGTTTCGCCTACGTAATACGTCCCGCAGAAACATTCAATGTGGTAGACTTCAGGAGCCTGTAATTCTATTATATCTTACACACTGGAAGCAGATGACTGGTTAATTTCCAGCATGGTTTATAGATGGTCTTTATGTCATATTCGTTTAATATCTAGCCGATCCTGTCTGTAGAGTTTCTGATGTAAGGAAATATTGCTGTTTTTGAATGGGTCAGCTCTCCACCCTCCTTGTTTTCTTCTACAGCGGCCTTTTCTTTGTTTCCTTCTCATTTCCTAAAAACTCCTAAGATGTTGTTGAGCAAGTAGCCATTTCTCCTGACGGTCCCCATGAGGTGTTCTTTCTATTCTTCGAGGTGTTCTGCATCCACTATTGCTATGGCCCTGTTAATCAGTGATTTTAGAGCAGCTGGCCTCCATGAGGGTGGTGGTGAGAAGAGACACACAGGCACCTGTATATGTGTGTGGGTTTCCTATATACTGCATGGCTCACGGTCCCATGGGTGTTACATTTTACCAGGAACGGTAATTTTCTGTCTATATAGATTTCCATGCTGAACTGAATATTCACATACATTGAGTTGGGATGGTTCAGAAATAACTGAAGGTTATTGCTCCCGTGAGGCTAAATGATGAAAGTGTCGTCCATGTAGCGGAGAAAGCATTTTGGTTTCAGGGTTGATATAGCTGAGGCTTTCCGTTTGAAATGTTCCATATACATGTTTGCAATATTGGAGAAGGCGGTGATCCCTTTGCGGCCCCTTCTTTCCGTTCGTAGAACTCCCCATTGAAATAGAAATATGTGGCATTAAGGCATTCTTTAGCTAGTGTTGACAGTTTTTTCTGGCAGTTTCTGGTCTAGTAGCGGAAATACTTTAGTTAGCAGCACCTTGGTGAAGTGACATGACATCACGTCAAAACTTACTAATAAGTCCGTACTTTCAATGGGTTGGTCTCTAAGGAGCTGGATGAAATGTCGGGAGCCCTGAACATAGGTTTTAGTGTGTCCTGTATGTGGTTGTAGTAGTCCAGCTAGGTAATGGGCGATATTGTGTCTGTGAACCTATAGTGCTCACAATAGGTAGCAGTGGTATGCCTTCTTTATAGATTTTTGAGAGGCCATACAGTTTAGGAGGTATCGAGCCCAAGGAAATAAGTTTCTTTTGTATTTTGGCAGGAATACTGGAATTTGTTTACTAATCTGTGGAGTTTGTTCTTAATATGGTTGGTAGGATGGGTGATTTTAACCACAAGTTTTCTTTTTTAAACAGAGACTTAGAAATCAAAGTAGCCAACAAGGGATCCTTTTTAAATATACATACAAAGAAAAAATCTAAACTCCCAAACTAACGAGATTTAAAAAGAACTAGCCTTTATTTGACAAGGCAGCAGAAATAAAATGTTAATTAAAAACAAATAAATCTTCATCAACACATAAACGGAACGCCCTCACCCATGTCACTATATCCCCTGCTTCACCACACCCCTCTTCTAACGCTGACTCAAGAAAGCATTTTAAGGATTGGAATAATTTACCAAGAGAGATATTCAGTAAATTTCCAAATTCTTTGTAATTATTTGAGAAGAAACTAGATAAACAACAGATAAGGAATCTGCCAACTGGGTGACTGCCCTAAATGCAGATCAGTGGAGAGTGATTGATGTTTGCACTCGGTCAGTTGTGAACAACACACATACCCGCCAACTTTCAAAAAGAGAAATCCAGAAGATCCTAAAGCGGAAAAATTGTAACAACATGCGCATGCGTCACAAAGTCTTGAGACATAGTGAAAAAGGATGGCAAGGGGTTGACTACAAACAATACTAATACAAGTCAAATACATGTTATGATCAACCCTGAAATTAAATACACAAAGTTATATCTTGATGAGTGCTGATCTATTTTCACTTAACACTGGGAACAGTTCACACAGTACACAAACAGAGTTTTTCTGCACTTTAAACTTGCAGGTCACAACATGAATGTCACCGTCAAAATTAAACTAAACATGTACACTTATTCACAAAATTCTGTTAAGTTACAGAATGCAGGCTATTATCCATCACGGGATGGAGAGGACAGATGGAGAGGAGTTACTTTTATTTTTCTTTCTTCAGAAATTCTGGAGGAAAACTACTCGAGTAACATGGACCATTTCATTTCACATTGAGGACAAACTGATTTTGGTTCTTTTTCACCAAGCTGAACACACGTTCACAATCAGCATTTCATCCTATCATACTTAGGAACACCATCAGCTCCACGAATGTTCATCAAGCGAGCCCATTTGGTGTCATCTGTCAGATTCTCACTCTCAACAGCAGCACAGTCATCAATCTGAAGAGCTACAAACTGGTTCTGAAGCACATTCATTGCATCCTCAACCAACTCACTGCCCTTCTTCGGCAGCAATGATGGAAATCTTTCTATAAAGAATTGTACAGAAGAAAACTGGGCATCTTCAATTTTTGAAACATCTGCGACCTTGGCATGTTTCAGTAGTTCATCATTGAGAGGGAACTTGTTAATAATATAATCACCAGGCGAGATGGCCGTGCGGTTAGGAGCGTGCAGCTGTGAGCTCCCATCCGGGAGATAGTGGGTTCGAACCCCACTGCCGGCAGCCCTGAAGGTGGTTTTCCGTGGTTTCCCATTTTCACACCAGGCAAATGCCAGGGCTGTAACTTAATTAAGGCCACGGCCACTTCCTTCCCATTCCTAGGGCTTTCCTGTCCCATCGTCACCATAAGACCTATCTGTGTTGATGTGACGTAAAGCAAATAGCAAAATATATATATATATAATTACATGCTGTGCAGAATTAACGCCTGGCAGATGAAAATAATGTTGATTTATCTCTATCATTACGCTTCTTCACCAAGTTCATTGTCTCAACACCAATGACTAGCTCATCACTGTCTCTCTGAAGCACTCTGAAGTGTAAAATTGAGATTCTCAAAGAAAGGAATGACAGCATACAGGAAGACACAATATGCCTTATTTAAGCCTGATGACAGAACCATAAAACAATTTTCTTCACGATTTTGAATAATGTTCTTATTCTTTAGCACAGGAGTGTCAGATTTTGAGACACATGCAAATCTTTTGGAAGCAACCAATTCTAACGACTCAGTAGCTTTTCTCTTTCCATGGTCTTTGGAACTAGCAGGCTCGGCTTTTGGGATCGTAAATAATGTTAAGCTAGTAGTTGATGCACACTGAGCATTAACAAGCACCTCATCTTTAAAGAAACCAAGTAGTGGATGCCATAGCTCTAACAGCCTCTGCAGACACCTTCCTAACGATAGCCATCTTGTGCAAACTTGTCTCAGTGACTTATTTGTTTCCTTGTTGTGAAGCTTTTGGAATTTCTTAAGGAATTCCTTCCTCTTACAACTCTTTTCTAAATAAAAGAAGATATTGACTAATAGTTCATTAACTTTAACAGGCAAACTGCTTGCACCTTCCTCACCAGCCAAGTTAATCAAATGGCAGGAGCAACCCAGTACGACGACAGATGACTGTGCTTCCCTTAAACCAGCAGCAACTCCATTCTTCTTTCCAATCATGACTGGAGCATTGTCGGAACAGAACCCTACACAATTTTGAATTGGAATTTTATAACACTAACTGTGAAATTACCAAATTACCAATATTACATCCCATTGAATCTCACACCAAGGCTGGGACAGACAACACTGAGCTATCTTTTCCTGCTTTGCCACAAAACAGGTGACGACAATAGGGTAAAGCATATTTTCAAAAAGGAAGAGGTACTATAAGAAACTGTGTCAAAATTAAAATACAAAAGTGCTTACAGTGGATCTACAGTAAGTCAAATTGTGTCCTAACCTAAAGGCTAGTGCAGTGTAGACAAAGCTGTATATGCACAATTACATTATTTATTATTTATCCTACAGCCATTGCACTTGTTACTGGTGGACTGAGTGTGAAGGTGAACTTCTTGTGTCAAATTTGCTTCATGTTTTATTGACTATTTAAATAGGAATTGTATGAATTCCAAAAAAAAATAAAAGTAATAATTTGGAGTGACAGCAGTGGACATCAAAACAAAAACACCGTGCCTTACTCAAGTTTGCAGTGAAACATAATAGTGAGATGAGCACAAGTATTTGGTGAAAGGACACATTCAAGTGGAAGTAGACTAGAGACATTCCATCAGATTATAGTCATGACAAAGGAGGCCTGAAGGAAACCTGTCCCTCTTGAAGCAAAATTTATTTTCTACGATTGTTTTTGAACTTTGCAGATCCAGAACTTCTAAGATACTGTTCTATTCGACTTGGATTTTGTGTATCAGATCCCACTGACAGAGATATGAAGGTTCTAAATTTCAGTCGCTCAGGAATCATACACTACAAACTTCATTTCTCCAATCAACTCTGTGATCTGCCACCGCAGCCAAAGAAAATCAGCCGCAAATTAAATTACAAACAAATGCACACAAGCAGATTAAAAACTCCAAAGTTTTGCCAAATGATGCACATTAAATTGGAGGAAGACTTGTCATAACATCAAGTTAATTGGTGACTTATTTTGAAGAACAAATTGAGTGGACATTTATATCAAGGTCATTTTAAAATAATTTGCACTTCTCATATTACCAGTATATATTGATTTATTGTGTTTGTAAATAAATATTATTTCAAGCAATTACTGTGCTTTTTGTTGAACACTGCATTTCTACATTGTATTTTATTATTTTATAATCCCTAATTCTGAAACCCTTAACTCCATGTTTAGACAATATTATTTGTGAACATAGCTCATAAATCAACTTATCCCTTTGAAATACTTATTTTGTAAGAAAATGTATTATGAAGGTCCATAAAAGTTGCTGTAACAATATTAAATTTACCTTACTGGGTTAAAATTCATGACTTAAGAATGTTTTAGGTTCTCCTATAAAAAATAAACATCTTTTGACTTATGAGCAGTCAATATGTATTTTAGTAGCACATTTTTCGGACCATTAAGATGCACTTTTCGTTACAATAAATATTGCCTAAAATATGGCCATGTCTTATGGTCTCAGATATTTAGACACTGAGTATACGCTCCATCAATGTTCAAAAAATTCCTTACAAAACCCTCAGCAGCAGACCCCCTCCATTACTACAGTTAAAAACGGCAACTATAGTATACCTGCATTTATCTGACAGGAATGCAAGTTGCGAGAGAATTCCTAACAAGACAGCTTGCAAACCCCTTCCCTGCCTGCCTCTTTATCGTACCAGCCAAACGCAAGAGCTGCGACCTTGACTACCATTATAGGTAACCATCAAGGAAGGGTAGAAGGAAAAATCTTTTACTTTATAATCAGAAGAAACAAGTTCCAGTAGTGACAACAGTACACAATGTTAGTTGTACAGAAGAGGTTTTCTTACAACAAAACTTTGAAATTAAAAGTTGTGGAATCTGCAAGATTACACAGTAATAGGGCAGCAGAAAGACAATTCGGATCTCTACCAACTGAGAAAATGAAACGCAAATGGCAAAAACAAGACAATCATTTCTTGAACCTTGGAGAAAATAAATGCTCTTTTAGGATGCACGCTGAAAAATGGCCTCTTCTAGAGTCAGAAATTAAGGAATGGTAACAAACTACAGAAATAATGGCACCTCTGTGTCCACCAAAATGATCATCTGTGAAGCGAGGAGATGGATGGCTGCACGCACACTGTGGATTAGTGTTGCCGGTTTATGAAAAGACGTAGACTATAAATACGCACTCATACTAGGGTTTCGCAAAACATGTCAGCAGACTATGAATCCAAAACAGCGGAATTTCAGACATTTGTGATCAATGCACAAAAAACTAAGCCAGTTCGAACTCAGTCAAGTTGGTAATATGGATGAGTGCCTCTAACCTTTGATGATCCATCAAACAGAACTGTTGACAGTAAAGGAGCTAAGATCACAATAAAAACATTTCTTTTTTGCTTTACGTCGCAATAAAAACATCCTGCCATGAAAAGTCACATTACACTGTTGTGTTGTCTTGCTGTGCAGAAGGTACAAATTTGGCTCCAATGGTAATTTTTAAGAGAAAAACTACCCAAAGATAAAATTCCACAAGATTGTTCTTCATGTTCCAGAGAAGGGATGGATGGACAAAAATGGAATGAAGGTGTGGTTGGAGAAACTGTGGTCTAACTGCCCCAGTGGTCTCCTGAAAAAGAAATCCCTTCTTGTACTGGAACAGTTCAAATCTCACAAAACAGATACAACAAAGTGGAGAATGAAGGACTAGAACACTCAATCTGCAGTCATTCTAGGGGGCTCATAAGCCAGCTGCAGCCACTGGATGTATCAATAAACAAACCATTCAAGGTTTCTATACGCGAAGAGTGGACAAAATGCATGGCTGCACCTCATTATGATCTAACACCAGCAGGACGAATGAAGAGACCATCAGCTGGACTAGTCTGTGAATGGATGAAGATGTCATGGGAGTCAGTGAGGAAAGGAAATTGTAATCAAGACTTTAAAACAATGCAGTATAAGTAATGCCATTGATGGTACTGAAGACGATATACCATTTGAAGAATCAGCAAGTGAAACTTCGGAAAAATGTGTCACGAGTGACGAATGAAAGAATTGACAGTACCTACCTACTTGTGATTTGTAACAAGATAGTACCTCCCAGTAATTTGTGTTTGCATAAAAAAATTATTTCTGTAAAATTGTGTTTGAAAATTCAGTGAAATTATGACTTTCCTTAAATTTTCATCAAACCTTCAGGGTGCATCTTATGGTAAAAAAACATATGGTATGTCTGTATCTAGTCTGTTTTCAACTTATATTCTTCACGTTGTGCCATTACACTATTCCAGAAGTGAAAATTCAATCGAACCAGAGTAAAAGCGATTACCCACAGCGAAATTCAGCAAAATGAATAACCTCATACTATATCACAGAAGTTCAGATCGATGCAATAGCGAAATGTATATAATCATAATGGCAGTGAGAAAGATAAAAACAGGGGATTTTAACTGTTAAAAGACCCAACACTGTAGCAAAATGACAAAATGACTGACAGCTGCACGCCCCTAACCGCACGGCCAACTCATCTGGTAAAAAAAATGCAAAATATCATCTCACACTACAATATCTGTCTGCAGGCTAGCCAAAAGCATGGGTAAAACTCCAGCCCTAAAGACAAGATTTTTTTTTTAATTATAAGTGGAAATTAACGAAATCTTACTTGGAATGTGTCTCAGAGGAGAGATGTGCTTATTGCGATGTCCAGGAACCAACCATCCCACCCCAAGAACTACATTTACTTTTATAACCTAATGAAGAGTATTACATGCCATTTTCATTTCTGAAGTAGCTACTTGCATTCCTATTTGCCAACGTAAAGTGGCATGTGATCTCATTCCCGTCAATAATGTTAATCATAATCCATTACCAACTCCATCACAATAATAGCACAAGGAAAATTAACATGTTAAGGAAACAATGTCTGCTATCGCCTCCAGCCAACATTGCTTCGTGGCTCTAACCTAACTATAACCCCCTTTGCTCGTCCCTACATCACAGGTCTTGTCCAGATCCTATCCTAACCGCCTGCACAACAAGAACAAGTCCAGACCAATAGTGTTTCCACAAGAAACTAGAGGCCTAGGGCGGCTTCTAACCTGGGGGCTTATGCCCTCAGAACCTCTCTGCTTGTCCCTATTTCACAGGTCTTGTCCAGGTTCTATCATAACCATTCACACGGCAAGAACCACTCCAGATCAATGGTCTCATCCAGGTCCTATCCTAACCATCCGCACGGCAAGAACCACTCCAGACCAATCGTGTTTCCACACAAAGAGTAGAGGCCTAGGGCCGTTTAGCAGCTCCTTACCTGCCTAGGGTTGCTTCGCGGCTTCTAACCTGGGGGCTTACGCCCCCAGACCTCCTTTGCTTGTCCCTTTCACTGGTCTTGTCCAGGTCCTATCCTAACCGTCCGCACGGCAAGAACAAGTCCTTACCAATCGTGTAACAATGATCATCACCAGCAGCTAACGAAGCACCACTCACTCATTAGTTCCTAAGTACAGAAATTGGCAGCATTGAGCACCGCTTGACAACATCCTTCCCAAGAAGGCCGCGAGCGTGTAAACAAACTACAGTCGTTCCGCGCATGTTCAAGTCTTGTCTTCAGGGCTGAAGTAATGATAAGAGCATCTCCAGAACATTCTGAAACGTAATGAATACTATTCATTTTCTATTTAATTCAATTTGATGAATGCAAATAAGAAACAAGAAGGTCTATGGTCCTCAGGCTCAGCTCCAATCAGAAAACATATATCCAACTACACAGAATTTGAATGTAGAGAGACATGGAAGCCACGACCCCCCAATGACAAGGGAGTACCACCACCCTCAAGAAAACTTGATACAACAAAAATGCAAGACCTATAAAAAATACAGAAGGCAAGAGCTCTTGTTGCTCAAGGGCACCTAGATGAAACAGTGGAGATAGCTACAAGTCTAATACAGGAAGCCACTCTGCCAACGAAGAAATGGCACGCAAAGACACTCTACGCGCACTCCAGACAGCGAGAACAATGGCAACCTCTGAACACTTAGAGACATACGCCACTAAAAGAAGGAAATACACAAAAAAAAAACTACTAAAAAATAAGAGAGCTAAATACTTGGAGGAAGAAGCCATATAGCTAATAGCCGAAGCCGAGAAAGACCCTTTTACCATTCTCAGAAAGAAACAAACACGCAGACCAAGGTAAATAGCCATGGAAACATGAGAAAAGCACTTCACAATGCTTCTAAACAAAGACAACAAGGAAACATGCAACACCGCAAACCCCTATGATGACCAAGTACACGAAATTGGACTTACTATAAACGAAGTGCAGAAGGCAATCGGTAAAGGCAAGGTGGGGAAGGTGACAGGTCCAGATATCTACACAGAGCAGCTGAAAATCTCACAAGACTACTTACTGCACTTTGGACAGATCTATTCCACCAGTGCCAAAATTCAGCCGAAATACCAGAAACTTGGAGAATAGCAACACTGAAGACACTCTATAAAGGGAAAGGAGATAATGACAACCCCGGCTCGTATGGAGGCATAGCGCTCGAAAGCAACCTATATAAAACTTTTGCAACCGTTCTTAGCAAAACACCTGACCAAAGAAGTAGACCCGTTAATACCAGAATGCCAACTAGGCTTCCGTATAGGCAGAAGCATGATACAAGCTGCAGCATACCTAAAAGAGAAAGCAGACGAGGCATTGAGACACCATAGGGGAGAAATACTATGTCGTCTTTGTAGACTACAGAAAAGCCTTCAACCTTATAGACAGAGATATCCTGATAGGAAAGCTAAACCCTCTCACGAGAATCATCGCGTCCATCCCAGACTACAACGTAATCAAAATCAACGATGGAGTAACGACATCAGGAAAGGTAACTCAGACATATTGGGTACCCCAAGGAGACCCCCTTAGTCTTCTGTTATTCAACATAGCAACAGTAGACATCACTCAAATAATGATTGTCTCTCCTGAGACTACTCTATTCATGTATACTGACGATATGGCTCTGGCATCGTATTCAAAGACTGAACTTCAGAAGACAATGTTAAAGTTAGAAGCATAGCCATCAGAGAATAAATTTGAGATTAACCAGGAAAATAGAGTTCAGATGGTGTTCAGAACAGGGGGCAAGTTAGACTCAGATGACACTATAAAACTAAAAAATAATCCATTGGAAATAGTCAAGAAATTCAAATACTTAGGCATCACATTGCAAACGACCATGACTTCCTTCAATTACCACATCTTAGACAGAACAGCAGCAGCAATCAAAGCAATCCACAACATCAACAACCTATATACTGGTATGCTATCACTCAACACAGCGGTGACATTATTCAAGACCACAATAGTTCTGATTGTCACATACGGAATTGAGATAATCTGGGATAACCTAACAATTAGCGACCTGGAGAAGATAGAAAAGATCAAAGCAAGATTCCTCAAGAAGGTCCTAAGAGTGAGTAAATCAGCTCCTTCCAGGCTCGTCTATGTTCTTGCCCGGGAAACATTTCATAGAAGAATCAAGCTACCTCTGCCATCTACTAAACCATTCCAAACACTACACTTCGTACATCGCGCATCCAGTGCATCTGTCCATTGTTGATACAGAAAACATATCTAATTATATTGACATGGCAACGTGCGATGGATGTGTTATTAATGTAACAAGTTTTTCAGCGAATTACAAGAACAACTTCAATGATTTAGTTCAATTCTATGTACGTCACAATTTGATTTCAAATAGCAGAGTATGTGAAAGGTGTGGCCGTGACGTTAAATTATTAGTGAATGAGAAGTTCAATCGTGTTGTTTTTTCATGTCGTCGCCTTTACAAACATTCTTCTTGTCTATTATACATTGTTTAACATTCACGTTACATTTCCTAATAATTAGGCCTCTATTTCTTTTTAAAATTCAATCATAAGTCACCGTGGATTTAAGCCTCTAATTCATATTTAAGCACACCTAGCGCAATCTATGGTTTCTAGTGTTTAGAATCGTAATTACTGCATCGAAACGTCTCAACTATTTCATCACGTTCTTATATAATCGTGGCTGGCGTTGGCACGAATGGACTCTGCCATCGCCTGAAGATTTGCCCTATGAAATGTTTCATATGGTTATTCTTTGACACTACCTCACTCTTAGGTCTTTTCATCGCGTAAGTTGGTCATAACTACTGTCTGTAGCCTACTGAATTATGGGAACGAC
The DNA here is from genome assembly GCF_040414725.1 of Anabrus simplex. NCBI lineage: Eukaryota > Metazoa > Arthropoda > Insecta > Orthoptera > Tettigoniidae > Anabrus > Anabrus simplex. The sequence continues at coordinate 1,138,407,374 of NC_090265.1, forward strand.
ATTTCATTGAACTAGCCTTCAACCAATGGCAGTGTCCATTCACCCACCGTCAGCCATGATTACTATAATACAAACTTGCGTAAGTAAGACTGAAGTTTTACCCTACACAGATTTCCCTATGGTCCACACTCACTGTGTGTAGGCTGGCTAGAGCACTCTTATGCAGTATCTTAAACTTTCATGGCAAGCATTCGATAAATGTTCTATATACTATGAGCACTCTTGTTTGCTGCCAGCCAGCTACACAGCAAGCAGAAAGGTCACACACAATCTAGTAATCCACCCAGCACTAACAACATACTTGATGGTTAGGGGCACATACAGCCTATTTGCCATCCCCCCCTGATGATTTAATATATACTGACTTCTGTATGCAATGATTGTTTTCAATGAACTATGTTTTCTTGACCCATTAATACCAGAATAAACACAGAAAACCATCCCTTATTTAATACTAGGCCTAACTTACAAACAGATAAAATACCTGAAAGTACTGCTCCTCTTTGAAGAACATCATCAATATTCTGAACCATAATTCTTTGAACATCATGTAACTCCGAATTGAGAGCAGAAAGATTGCGACGAGTTCGTGCATCTGTAAAAACTTTCTTTGCTTTCTGTATATATGTGTCTGAAAAGAAATATAATGATATTAACACAAATGATATGAATCTACTGTACACTAGAAATTAAACTTATGCGACTCTTACTCACCAAATTCGATAAAACTATACGGTCTTGATACGGTAGCGACTTTTTTCCCATATTGTGAATGGAATTCTTGTGCAAGGTCTTCCAAGTATGAAAATGCAAGTCTCTTAGAGTAATTCTTCTCTGACAACACCAAGTAACAAACATCATTCTCTATTAAATAACTGTAACAGATATATAGAAAGTTAAAAACCTACATGACATCAATAAACCAACCACACAACAGGAAACAACGGCACTATACTCACTGGAATAGGTATGGTCCAGTTTCAATGGTACACCTTGTAGGGCTCTGATTATTTAACTTCCGAAATAATAGTTTCGCTTGATTTTGATAATCTAGGATGTTCTTTCCAGACTAAAACCAAGAACAAACAAAATAAATCACTATTTAAAAGGATGAAAAATCGCTCCGCAAATACGTGTTGATGACATTTAACCACTAACCTGTTCATCTTCTTGCATTGTGGCTGCCAGAGGGAGGCCATCCCCTATCCTGGCAATCATTGTCATCAATACCATTTTTAATTACTACAAATAAATTAATTCCAACAAATAAAGCACACACGACACACAAACAATTAATTACAACCATACGTTAATAGCGCTAGCGGCTGTTTTCATGTGGCAAATCACGGAACTTCGAACACGTTACACGTCACAGAAATACACATAAAAATGACAAGATAAGAACGACAACCACTACAAACATTACAGTGCTGCCAATCAAATCAATTTGTATGTCATTTCCAAAAATTTCCTATGAAAGACAGAAATCTTCCCTGAGACATTCAATGCTGCCTGGAAGGCGAAATAGGCGTACGTAAAGGCTAGTATATATACACACCTAGCGACAAAGTCGCGGGGCATTATATGAGGACAGTTGCGAGACACTGTCCCTAGACTGTTGCGATACTATGTCACGCGTTCACACCTACAGAGCCAGTTGCACCAGAGGAACCGGCGCGAAATGGTGTTTTTTAAATCTACATCTCTTATAAGAAAATGGTGGAAAATAAATTAAATATCCACCAGAAAGAGCTTTGCCAAGTAGGTCGACCTCTGTCCCGTACTTATTTGTCGCTGATGATACTTTTGCATTAACAATCCATGTAATGAAACCTTCACCAGGTCGATTGTGTGTGTCACCAGCAGAAATGATTTTTAATTACAGGTTATCTAGAGCGCAAAAAATTATTGAAAATATATTTGGTATTATAAGTTACAAATTTAGAGTAATCTTGAAACCTATTGCTCTTCACCCTGATAAAGTGGAAGCAGTGGTACTATCAATTTCATACACAACATTTTGGGAAGAACTTCTCAATCAAGAAGCTTTTATATTCCTCCAGGATCATTTGATCTGGAAGATGCGAATGGGAATTTGGTACAGGGACAATGGAGATCTGAATTTAGAAAGTGGTTTAATAACTTTACAAACCATGCCTCTATGTGCACTCACCCAAGTGCATAACATAAGAGATGAATTTAGAGATTATTTTATGTCTCCAGAAGGAGCGTTATTTTGGAAAAATAATCTGTGAAAGCGCCGTTATGATATTTAAATTTCATTTGTATAGGAATACAATTTTTTTTTCTTATTCAATTTGTATGTCAATTTTTCGATCGTTACCTATTTTTTAAGAGTTAATAAATGTGAACGTGTAGTAAGTAATAATATGTAATTGTTTTAAGTAAATAAAATGTACTTAATTTATTACTTGTCTGACTTTCCCCGCCTTCATCGCCGTCAGTGCTTCGGCTTCGTCTCGATTCCATCCATTGCAATAAAAACATTAAAGGCTGGTAACCAAACCAGTTTGACCTCTTGGGGGAAGAGCCAAGTTTTCTTTGGATTTCGTCCGTTTTCGTGCTCTCGCTTAATGTTGTGAATCTTTTCCTCCATCTCGTGAATGGACATAGTGAACTTTTTAGCCAGAGACTCCTTTTGTCTCGGTTTTTATTCTCGGTAGACATAACATCCCATAGGCGAGGGAGGGTGTGTAAATACCCAATGATTTTTAGAGTAGTTTCCATCGCAAAACAACAGAACACGAAACATAACAAAACACCAACACGTGGCGGCTATCTGCACACTGGCATCGGCGTGTCCCGGTGTCTCGCGACAAGTCCAGACTACATCATGTTGCGCAACATTTGTATCATGTATCCCATTTCGAATGGGAGACCTGCGACATGCAACTTTTGTATCGGGACAGTTCCAAACACGGAAAAATATCAAAGGACATCCCTGAGACTTGTCGCAATACACGTGTTGCGCGACTTTGTCGCTTGGTGTGTACTAGCCATCTCAATTCGAATAAGTAGGAACTATGGTGGTTATATACACGGGGAATATACAGTATTGGTATTCTGTGGTATTAAACCCTTTTCCGGGGTCGATCACAAGAATTCCAAGGGTGGAATGTTCGTAGATGCCGAAAATTTGCTGTATTGGGACATTAATAAAACTTCAATTCGCAAGGGCATTGGTCGCAGGATAGGCGATGGCTTGCACACGAAATTTACACATAAACAAATAAAGTGGACATTTATTGAACGGAAAGAAAATTCTACATTATTCTCATTAATTAAAATTTGAAATTTTCACCCTTGAATGTGAAGAAAAGATATTTACAAGTACTTTCAACATCTTGAACTTCCCTGGGATTTATACAGTACATAAATTTTAAAAAATTAAAAAAAAATTATTATATGTATACTCAAGATTAGCATGGAGTGTTGGTAAGGTACCTTAAGATTGGACAAAAGCAGTAATTGCACCTATCTATAAGCAAGGAAACTAGAAGGATTGTAACAACTATCGAGGTATCTCATTGATTAGTGTACCAGGCAAGGTATTCACTGGCATCTTGAAAGGGAGGGTGTGATCAGTAGTTGAGAGGAAGTTGGATGAAAACCAGTGTGGTTTCAGACCACAGAGGGGCTGTCAGGATCAGATTTTCAGTATGCGCCAGATAATTGAAAAATGCTACGAGAGGAATAGGCAGTTGTGTTTATGTTTCGTAGATCTAGAGAAAGCATATGATAGGGTACCGAAAAGATGTTCGCCATACTGGGGGACTACGGAATTAAAGGTAGATTATTAAAATCAATCAAAGGCATTTATGTTCACAACTGGACTTCAGTGAGAATTGATGGTAGAATGAGTTCATGGTTCAGGGTACTTACAGGGGTTAGACAAGGCTGTGATCTTTCAGCTTTGCTGTTCGTAGTTTACATGGATCATCTGCTGAAAGGTATAAAATGGCAGGAAGGGACTGTCCCGGCATTCGCTTGAAGAGAATGGAAAACCTTTCTCAGGACAGCCGAAGGTTGGGGCCAGCCATGAGGTCCAGCCCCGTCCCGTCTCCCGAATGCAGAGGCGCAGAACCACGGTAGAGCCGTGGCCACTCCTCCTCTGCTCCGTTGGCCGGTCGGAGTGCAGAGCTGTTGGACGATGGACCAGCCGTGGCCACATATGGACCGATGCCCACTCTGCATCTACCGACCGAACTGACCACTACTAGTAATAAATGGTTTAATTCCTCCCCTGAAGGGGGAGGCGGGCCTCTTAGATGGTGACGCCGTCTCTCAGGCCGGGAGATTTGTTACGGTGAAAGAGATGCTCGAAGAAGGTGAGGGGGTTGGTGGCCGTGGCCCTCCAAACGTGTCTAAATCTTCACATACCCTTATGTCATAGGTTTCGCTATTCGAAAGATTAAAATAATAATAATAATAATAATAATAATAATAATAATAATAATAATAATAATAATAATAATAATAATAATAACAACCGGAGGTACACCTTCTTCGTGCATTTGAACTGAGCGCCTTTCAGAAGGCCATCTGTGATGTATCCCTGAACTGTGTATTGAGAGAAATTTGGACCTTTAATCTTCAGATGTCGCTACTATCGACTTATGTGTCCCCTCTGGTGGGAGGACGCACAATTAACTTTCAAGGCAAAACTCTAGCCTATATGTACGTTAACCTGAAGTGCTTGTAGATTGTTTTCAATGTGCTGAAGTTGTCAGCAGTACTTGAATTCTTTCTTGCTGAAATTATTAGCCAATCAGAAATTTTTGTATATATTTTGTATCCTGTTAGAATTGGGGGTGTGTACAGGTATTCGGCCTAGATAGTTCTGGAACTTCCCCTCTGCTATAAAACCTGGGAGCTTTTGGGTCATGTTGTCTTCTTCATCGCTCCAGTACAGAGTCTATACTGTGTTAGTGGAGGCAGGGGAAAGCCTTGCCCGTCGCCGGAAGGCCCACCAGCTCAAGGTATTTGCAGACATCTTTTAAATATGTAATTTCTCCAGAAAGCTAACTTGAGGGGAAGGTTTAAAAATTTTCTTAATGTAAATTTCTGAAGATTAAAATCACCTATTTAATGTAAATATTCAGGAAAGCCAAACGACTCTCTTCAAATCCCTGCTGGGAAATATTTTACTTAGGGGATAAAGAGTGTTTACCCTCCGGTACTTTCTAAGAGGTACAGCACGATAGTATTTGCACGACTATGGGCAGTATGAACAAGGAAATTCCCAATAGAAGGTCGTAGCAACCCGTGGAAAATACTAGGGCCCACCAAGGTCAGGTGGATAAAAGAATAAATAAGTTATTGCCGAGAAAAATAAGTTACTACTGACTAAAATAAAACAGTTTTAAGACTCAAAGAACTTTAATGAAAAACTAAGAAACAGAACAAAGCAATTAAATAGTAAGTCCCAAAATTAAATCAAAGGAAACTGTTTTCACCATAAGGTACTTAAATTCAGTTATTGACTTTTCTTTTAAGAACAGATGTAACGCTAATTGAAAAATTCCTAAATTCAAGGAATTTGATTCTACCCTGCAATATGAGAGCGGAGCAGAGAAATGTTTCTTAATGACGGCTTCTAAAATGATCCAATAGGAATCACGGAAAATCAGTACCGGTATTAGTTCCAAAGTTCCGCCAAGAACAACTCAGGAACAAAACCAAAACACGAATGAGAAGTCTACTACAAGATTATCAGAATAAAAACTTCCCAGATGAAAATAATTAATACTTCCGAAATACTCAAAACACAGAGATACGTAAGAACGTATTCAGTATCATACACCAAACCCAGAACAAAAAACATCCCAATTCAATTGACGCACGTCAGATGTTCACCAGAAACAGAGCATAGAAACGTCAAATGACAAACGTAGCGCCGAATACTCCCACCCATGTGTTGTGATGATCTCCATGGAAACCGGATCACATGATCAAAAACAAAATGGCACCCATCCAAAAGATAACCTTCAAAGGAAAAATTAGCCGTTAAAGAAACAATTTTCCACTCATGCTTTCATCTACCTTTACATGATAGTTCAACTAGTTAACAGTATTATCCCAATAGAATAGATACGAGGTAAAACACAGGAGGTGTTATGATACACTTTCTTAAGTATCGTAGTAAAACATACTCTTTATGACAACACCTTTAAGGCATACCTTTGTTTAAAGGAGACGTTTCCAGAGTGATTAATGGACTAACATAATTTCCTAAATTATTACAATACAGCCCCATAAGAATTTGGTAACTAATTCATAACCAAGGTCATTTTAACACAGTCACTTTGATAACAGAAATTCTCACTCACGGCGATATTTAAATAACATCCAGAGAAATTTAGTTGAAGATATACCGAACAACACATTTCAGTTCAACTACATTTAGTGCTTCACATATTCATGTACCTCCGGGTTGATTAAATTGAAAAGCTACTCACAGTTTCTGAAGGAAATTTTCAAATAAATTCAAACCAAAGATTTGGGGCCCTCGCCACACGGAGATCGGATTACCCCGTATCAAGGTGATACATCATCTTCCTTCTGCTTCAACTCAGGAATATAATTAAAGACCCAGCAGTACCAGCAAGAGCTTGCTTTTCCTTCCAATTATCTCTTAACAGGTCCCAGCTGACGATCGCTTATTGCCGTTATCCACAAAGACAATCGCGTGTCGGTTTAGTTCAGCCAAACGCCGCAAGATGGCAGAAAAATATCGGCCAACAGGTTCCCTGGAGGCTAGCGCTCATGGTAGGTACTCGTAGAACTACTAGTGTATTACGGTGGTATTACGTGGGGATGTTTCAAATACTTTTAAAGTGTTCAATTTCCATTATAAAGCTTGGTATGGAGGTGACTATGATTTTCTATAACTCTAAATTCTTCAAACATTTTTGGAACTTAATATTTTCGCCATCTAGGCCATATAGGATGTTCAGTGTTTTCTTAAGTGTTTCCAAAGGAGTGAAAGTGCTTCACCTCCTAGTAGTGTGTTCATGGCCAATTTTCTTAAACCTTTTTTATTTCTGTACATGTAGGCCATTTAGCATGGGCCCTTATCGCCCCTGTTTTTTTGCTAATTATTTATAGACGATTGTGGATCAGACTGTCAAGCAGAAAAGATAGTTAACACTGTTTTAAAAACAATCTAATGTCAAATTTGTATTAGAAACTTGTGCCTTTGTGGATGGTTGTAAATTGTGGAGCTCAGTCTCCTAGAATGTAATTGAGTGGAGCAAAAATGCTCTTTGAAATGATGTACCTTCAGAGCTATCATGTTCAATCATTTGTAAACTATTGGATCCAGAACCTTCTCCGTGTTTGACTTTAAGACATTGTTGTAGTCAGAGCTAACGAGCTCATCGTCTGAGAATTAATAGTTCTGCACATAGCAGTGACGATTGTGAAAGTGATTGTGGAAGTGATATTTTAGAGAATTCATGCTAAGATAATAAAGGTTTAGAAACGTCATATCGATCGATCATACTATCGATCCAATTCAGATTTCATTTCCATTCAGTTGTCAGAATTGCTGGAACCGGGAGAACTCCCTCTTCATTCCTCAACCCCGCAAAACCAGGTATCACTAAAAGTTGTGCGTACTGTACTTAGTCGAGCATCTCGTCTCCTTACTCCTAGTCTTCCCTGCCCAAAGTTCGCAACATTTTCGTAACACTACGAAAACACCATCACAAATCGTGCTGCTTTCCTTTGCATCTTTTCCAATTCTCGCATCACGAAGTCCTGGTCTAATGTTCTAAGGGAAATGAGATAGCACGCTAAGGGCTCTATTTTCATGATCAGAATCAGACATCGCTTGCCTGGTGGAAAAGAAGACTGAAAGGTGAATCTTCGGCTGCTCTCTTCTCGGAGACTGAGATGGGGACGACTGTGTCTCCAGCTGAGTCTGCTATGCTTCCAATTTGTGCCAGCCTCGTCAATTTCATTTCTTTCTATCTGAAATCCCTTAGTCAACCCTTGTTCTCTTTCAATCACGATGTTATTAAATTTGTGAGACTTTGATAATAAATCTGGCCCAGTTTTAGACCAGATGCCCTTCCTGACGCAACCATATGTGGATGCATGCATTGAAAAATAACGTGTATTCGTGGTGCTTGGCAGCGTGGAGTGCCGTGTTTGTAATTTTTTTGGACCGGCTAAGAATCGAAACTTGGATTCTATGAACTAAATAATAATAATAATAATAATAATAATAATAATAATAATAATAATAATAATAATAATAATAATAATAATAATAATAATAATAATAATAATAATAATAATACCGGGCGAGTTGGCCGTGTGCGTAGAGGCGCGCGGCTGTGAGCTTGCATCCGGGAGATAGTAGGTTCAAATCCCACTATCGGCAGCCATAAAGATGGTTTTCCGTGGTTTCCCATTTTTACACCAGGCAAATGCTGGGGCTGTACCTTAATTAAGGCCACGGCCGCTTCCTTCCAACTCCTAGGCCTTTCCTATCCCATCGTCGCCATAAGACCTATCTGTGTCGGTGCGACGTAAAGCCCCTAGCAAATAATAATAATAATAATAATAATAATAATAATAATAATAATAATAATAATAATAATAATAATAATAATAATAATAATAATAATAATAATAATCACATGCAACCAAACACGGCAACATCACACAAGTTAATCACTTCAAGTACTTAGGCGAAATTATCGGGAGCACTGGTAATGAAAGAGTAGCCAACAAAAATAAAATTACGTAAAGCCTACACAATATCTACAAAAATATATAACTTTCCACCAAAGTCACGCAGTCGTTCACCCAGAAGCACTCTACGTGACCGAGAGATCATCATTAACCATCAACATCAAATACATCGAGAAAAATAGATGGACAGATTTTGAAGCCATTATTCGGTATCTCCATGCGCAAAATCTCGGTCAAACTGTGTTCACTGAGTGAACGATCCATATCGGTCACACGGAAAAGGCGTAAGAAACTCTATGGACATACAACGCAAATGGACGACTCGCGACTGACGATGAAAATCTTCGACATCAATGGAACCGAACAAACCAAAGTTCGCTGGCTAGTAGACACAGAAATCAATATTGAGCCTCTGCCACGTAGAAACACGGACTACATGTAGACAGAAAATAAACTCACACAAGTTCATACCCAGGGAATGAACGGCACGATATTTGAAACTCAAGATGTGTGAACACAAGGAAGACGACAGACCCGTAGCGAGAGGATGAGGAAGTGGGAAATACAATATAAGAAGAATAAGACCAATGTTAATTACTAGTTCTACGTGCTCCTTAGAGGGTCAAACGCATGTAAATAATAATAATAATAATAATAATAATAATAATAATAATAATAATAATAATAATACTGGCATAGGGTATCGAAGACGAAGTGCGACATCTTCACGAGTTACCGTGGACCGCCGCACAGATGGCACTGCCATCCACAGTGATGACTGAGCGCGAGGATAACAGAGGCATTATAGGGACTACTACTTCAAAATCTAGTAAGAAACTCAAGCATGCAACTAACGTTTGAAAATGATTTCACTTTGGAATATTTCCTGGATGATTTCGCTGCCTTCGAAGTAATCAGCTCCCTTCTTATCTCCTTCGTGTGGAAGAAGAATCGACATTTCAAGTAGTGAAATACGAGTTTTGGTAGCAAACACAGCACAAGATCTTCACAGCACCCCAACTGCGATGACTTCACTTTAATAACATCTAATTTATCCAAGTACTCGAAGAAAGCATCACCCCATAAACTATCCATACACGATAGCTTTTCCGCAACAGCATTTTCCACTCGCAACAACACATTATAAATACTTTCCGATGCATAAGTGAGATATGTGGCGCTTTGCATTGAGCCGTAATCTTTAATTAGTGTTAGGGAAGCAGACACATTATCAGTCGGTTTGCCGAAAAGGAAAGGACGACATAAATCACACTGAATCACTTTTGAATTATTCCGCACTATGTATCCGGTTAAATGATACACTAAGTACACTTTGCTACAATTCCGCCCATTTAACTCAGGTAAACTGTTTTTCCAGGCTGGTATTTGAATGTCATTTTCGATGTTCACAATGTTTTCCCTGATTTCATCTACAGCTTGTGTCTTCACTGCACGATTTTTACTTTCAATTTCTCTTGCAAGAATACGCATTTGATTAACGAGAGACGTCAATGGGGATTCAGCTCTGTACTCACAGTTTCCGCCAGACGATAAGGCAAGTTTAGTCGGTACGTAAATAGACTGCAACGTGTGTAAATGTAGAAAGTCAATAGTGGACGGATAATCATCACAACTTAGTGATCGCAGGATACCGAAATGACGTTCCAGGGGATCTTGATTAAATTTTCCTGTCAAAACGTAGCTATAATTAATGGTGTTCCCACAAATATTCAGACACTTCTAAGGTACTTTCCACGGTAACTCTTAAAGACTCCAGTGTCCTTTGTGAAGCGAGTGAATTTTGAGTATCTCTGAGAACATTCTACCATTTAATTAAACTTTCATGTGCCTGTGAACATTTATACAGTGCTTGAGTGGGAATAGCCTAATTTAATGCGTCAATCAGATAGTTTAAATCGCTTGGGAAAATTTCCGTTTGTTTACTGTCTTCTAAACCCTGTGTTTTAATACCCCAGTAGAATGCTATACCATTAGCGACTGATCTTCTAAATAGTTGAAATGCCAGTCTGACATTCATTCGCTTAAACGAATTAGGATCCAAGTGGGCAGAGGTCAGTGTAGCAAATTTCAATCCGGAAAATTCAGGAGACGAGTCACATTCGTAAACTTTCCTGTAGAATGAATAATCAACAATATTGCCATTATAATTAACCTGTCCTTTGTCATGAAAATTATTTTTACACATTTAAATATATGTGGCGCGTCTGAAAATGCCCATAATTTTCTGTAGAGTCAGCTTGATTGGAAAATAACACTTCAGATTCTTTATGTTACCAGATATTCCTAAGCATTTCCACAACTGTTTATTCTACTGGCTACCATCCGATGTGAAACCATGATTCGGACACCTACTTGCTCTAATTGTATGAAGACTTGAATGAGTATGTTTGCAATTATATCATGAGGGGTGGCGTTCCGGCTAGCATATATCGCTATGAGTTGTATCCAGTTATATAGAAAAGAAACAAACATAAAAACTAAAGCATGATTTGCCAACTGACCCTTGCTTTTATCTTCAGTAAATTTCCCCAATTCAACAAAACCATTCACTTGCAACGATTCCGAGTTAAACCGAATTTCTTCTCGTAACTTTAGCTCGTCAAATGTCAACATCCCTAAACGTTCATGTTCTTCCTTTCCATTAAAAAAATCTGCTATGGCAGCGGTAGCATGCTCATTTGTGCCGTACGAACATTTTAGGCCCTTCACCACATTTCTCAAGTGGAATTCAGAAGGCAAAGGCAGCAAGTCATGATTTAAACAGTGCCGATAACACTTGGGAGACCTTATTTTTAAAAGAAGTGCATCAAGAAGAAATTCATCACTATATCTCGTTCCATTTTTACTTTTCGCTTGATAGTTTTTAACATTGTATCGAATATAATTTTCTGGATTTTTTGCTGAGAGAACCGAATTGTTTTGACTGAGTGAAATTTCTCTTCGATTTTATATCAGAAAAGTCTTTTTCAAGCAAATGTATCTTAGCTTTAGCGACATTGAGTTGTTTCTGCGTTCTAATGAAATTACGTTTCTAATTCTTCAATCTCCTCTTTAATAGCGCAATTGTTTTCCTAGCATCTGCGACATTAGAACTATCTTCAACTGATGAGCATACAGGTTGATCACTATCACTGATATTTACGATCTGTTCAGGGCTTTTATTAGAGAAATATCTTCGTGTGGATTGCCTATTCGTGGGGGAGTTGCGTTTCTTAACTTCCTTAGAAATATACTTGGGTAGATTAGGAAATATGTGAGGAAATGCTTCTGGTTTTAATTTCCAGCGCTGTCTTGGTATCTCTACTCTTTCACCATTCACCGTAAACGAGTCTACTTTTACTAGAAAGTCATCGCAAAAATGGATGTCACACACGAAACAGTTATGAGTTAATTTTCGAACTTTTCTATGGATAGCCTTCTCCCATTTCAGTAAAACACCACTCTCTTTATGTGGCCTAAAGAAATGCCTACCTGAAGACGATCGGTCATATCCAGATCTGCAGCCGGGTGCAAAACACGAGGGCATGATGTAGTAGTTTCCTCCCGCACTGACATACGTTGCATTATAGCACAATAGCGACAGATTTAAATCAGAGCACTTCTCACACCACTCAGTCGTGAATACACTTATAATGGAAACTGTCGAAACATCTCTGACAGCGACAATAATGAGCAATAAAAATTACTACAACTGAAGGCGATTATAACGCGGGCTAATGGCCAAGAATCCCTGTTGATATCACAATAGCCTGTACTGCCACCAGGCGGGAGTCCCATCAACCTCTTGAGCTCCTTTACGGGCGAACGGAGAAGATGTCGCACTTCCTCTTCGATACGCTATGATACTGGTTTTACGTCGCACTATCTTTTACTGTTTTCGGAGACACCGCGATGCCAGTTTGTCCTACATGAATTCATTTACGTGCCAGTATCTACCGACGGGAGACTAGTGTACTTGAGGACCATCAAATACCTCCGGACTGAGCCGGGATCGAACCTGTCAGCTTGGGCTCAGGTCAGCCCTCTATCGTCTGAGTTACTCAGCCCGACACACAACTAAAACCCAAGTAGCCAGACTACGGTACCACTAACAATTCATCTCTACGTAGCTATTGCATCCTAATTTAATCTGTGTTGTGATATTGATTTCTTGGTCTTTCTCTTCCATTTTTTATCCGTAACATGTCCTTTTAGACTGATGCATCTCAAAATTCTACTGAATTCCATTACATTTATTTTAGATGTATTTATTTACTTCCGCCTTGAGATCCTTCTCCGAGACTGTGTTCCATCATATAGCAATTTCTCCAGATACTCTATAAGTCATGGCTCACAGCCGTTCAAGTAGATTCAAAGATGGCCGTTAGTTTAGCAGTCTATTATGATCTTTTATGTCGTTGGTTCACACTTTCTAATTTGCAACCAGTGCCTTCTTGACTGATACTGTAGCTGTTCCCGTTGGGGGTAAATGCGGTGTGAGGGATGTGGGTTAATCCTCTGCCGAAATAGACTGACAAAACGCGTGACTCGCAAGAACGATTTAATATTAACCCGAAGTTAACAAACATAGAATTGAGTATATTTTAATCCTCTTTAATGATACCGGGACAGCTATATCGAGCTGAAAATCTACTGATGCAAAGACATAAGAAACCAAACACCGCAGTGTTAAGGTGGGTGACGTGGTACTGGTTGAAATATTTGAGTGACTGTTATACTTGAGATATAACCACGTATCCTAGTGATGGCAGTATGGGGAGACTGCGTATATGGATAAGTAGTTCATCTCATGCAGTGATTGTACCACTCGGAGGGTCCGACTCGTTGGCTGAACGGTCAGCGTACTGGCCTTCTGTTCAGAGAGTCCCGGGTTCGATTCCCGGCCGTGTCGGGGATTTTAACCTTAATTGGTTAATTCCAATGGCACGGGGGCTGGGTGTATGTGTTGTCTTCATCATAATTTCATCCTTATCTCGAGGCGCAGGTCGCCTACTGACGTCAAATAGAAAGACTTGCACCTGGCGAGCCGAACCCGTCCTGGGACATCCCGGCAGTAAAAGCCATACGACATTTCATTTTTACCACTCGAAGGGAAAAAGTGTGGAGAATGTACTGGGTGGCGTTCACTCCTCTCATTTTCATAGTTCATGACTAGGGATAGATTACTCGTTAGGTTCCAACAAGACGGCAGCGATCTTACTAAAAGTGGAAGACAAGTTTAAAAGTGTTTATGCCTCTTGTACTTTGCAATGTGTTTTCGGTGTGTGGGCATATTCAGTAATTAACCACCATCAGAAGTGTGATCTTGTGAAACAGATTTGAATTTCAGTCACTACTGATCTGCATTTAGGGCAGTCGCCCAGGTGGCAGATTCCCTATCTGTTGTTTTCCTAGCCTTTTCTTAAATAATAGCAAAATAATTCGAAATTTACTGAACATCTCCCCTGGTAAGTTATTCCAATCCCTAACTCCCTTTCCTATAAACGAATATTTGCCCCAATTTGTCCTCTTGAATTCCAACTTTATCTTCAAATTGTGATCTTTCCTACTTTTAAAGACACCACTCAAACTTATTCGTCTACTGATGTCCTCCCACGTCATCTCTCCACTGACAGCTTGGAACATGTCACTTAGTCGAGCAGCTCGTCCCATTTCTCCCAAACTTCCCAGCCCAAACTTCGCAACATATTTGTAACGCTACTCTTTTGTCGGAAATCACCCAGTACAAATCGAGCTGCTTTTCTTCCGATTTTCCTGTTCTTGAATCGAGTAATCCTGGTGAGGGTCCCATACACTGGAACCGTACTCTAGGTGGGGTCTTACAAGAGACTTATTGCCCTCTCCTTTACAACCTTACTACAACCTCTAAATACCCTCACAATCACGTGCAGAGGTCTGTACCCTTCATTTACAATCATATTTATGTGATTACCCCAATGAAGATCTTTCCTTATATTAAGACCTAGGTACTTACAATGATCCCCAAAGGAAACTTTCACCCCCATCAACGCAGTAATTAAAACTGAGAGGACTTTTACTATTTGTGAAACTCACAACCTGACTTTTTACCCCGTTTATCATCATACCATTGCTTACTGTCCATCTCACAATATTATCGAGGTCATTTTGCAGTTGCTCACAATCAAATAACTTATTACTCTGTACAGAATAACATCACCCGTAAAATGCCCTACTTCTGAATCCACTTCTTTACACATATCCTTGATATATATAAGGAGACATAAAGGTCCAATAATACTGCCCCTACTCTAATTCTCTGAGTTATATTTTGTGGAAACATAGCCACCCATTCAGTCACCATTTTGTCAAGTCCAATTGCACTCACTTTTTCCAGTAGTCTCCCATGATCTACCAAATCAAATGCCTTAGTTAGGTCAATCGCGACACAGTCCAATTGACCTCCTGAATCCAGGATATCTGCTATATCTTGCTGGAATCCTACAATTTGAGCTTCAGTGGAATAACCTTTCCCAACCACAAACTGCCTTCTACCAAACCAGTTATTAATTTCGCAAACATGTCTAATATAATCAGAAAGTACGCCATCCCAATGCTTACATGCAATGCATGTCAAACTGACTGGCCTGTAATTTTCAGCTTTATGTCTATCGCCCTTTCTTGTATACACAGGGGCTAATATAGCAACTCTCCATTCATTTGGTATAGCTCCTTCAACCAAACAATAATCAAATAAGTACTTCAGATATCCAACCCATTGTCTTTAGTATATCCTACGAAACCTTATCAATTCCAGCTGCTTTTCCACTTTTAAAATTTTTTATCTTACTGTAAATGTCATTGTTGTCATAGGTAAATTTTAATCCTTCTTTAGTATTAGTCACCTCCTCTATCTGGACATTATCCTTGTAACCAACAACCTTTACATACTGCTGACTGAAAACTTCTGGCTTTTGAAGACCCTCGCATAGTGCATAAACACTCCCCTTGTCCATTAATGATTCCTGGAATATCCTTTTGGAATCTGTTTCTGCCTTAAAGTACCTGTACATACTCTTCCATTATTCACTAAAATGTGTATCACCGCTAATTATGCTTGCCATCATGTTATCCTTAGCTGACCTCTTAAATAGATTTAGTTTCCTAGTACGTTCCTTCAATTTCTCCTTACTTCTACAGCCATTTCTAACCTTATTTCTTTCCAATCTGCACTTCCTTATTAGTCTCCTTACTTCTCTGTTATAATATAGTGGATTTTTACCATTCCTTACCACCTTTAAAGGTACAAATATATTTTCACATTCCGCAACAATTGCTTTAAACCCATCCCATAGTCTATTTACATTTTTATTTACCGTTTTCCACCGATCGTAGTTACTTTTTAAGAACTCCCTCATGCCTGTTTTATCAGCCATATCGTACTGCCTAATAGTCCTAATTTTAATATCTTCCTTTCTTTCACATTTATTTTTAACTACCACAAAAACAGCTTCGTGATCAACTAATACCATCTATTACTTCGGTTTTTCTATAGAGCTCATTTGGTTTTATCAGCACCACATCCAGAATATTCTTCCCTCTAGTTGGTTCCATCACTTTCTGAATCGGATGCCCTACCTACCCATATTAACTTATTTGCCACTTGGTTGTCATACTTCCTGTCGTTCGCATTACCTTCCAAATTGACATTTGGTAAATGGAGATCACCCGCTACAATCACATTCCTTTTCTTATCGTTTGCCACATAGCTGATTATCTTATCAAATAATTCTGAATCAGCGTCTGCGCTACCCTTTCCTGGTATGAATACTCCAAAGACATCAAGTTGCCTATTATCTTTAGAGATGAGCCTTACACCTATAATTTCATGTTTCTCATCTTTAAATTTTTCGTAGATTACAAATTCTTCTTTCACCAGAATGAATACTCCCCCTCCTACCATTCCTATCCTATCTCTACGATACACACTCCAGTTTCGTGAGAAAATTTCTGCGTTCATTATATCATTTCTCAGCCATGATTCAGCTCCTATTACAATATCTAATAAGGATAAAGCTATTAAATTACTTAATTCTACTACTTTCTATACAATACTTCTACAGCTCAGCACTAACATATTATATCATCCCTACTTGATTTCCAGTTCCCTGTTCCCATATCACCGCTCCATACGCCACCCCGTTTCCCTGAATGTACCTCCCAATAAACCTTCTAAGCAAATTTCTTAACTTATATGTACCATTGCAGTTTAAGTGAAGGCCATCTGAGCGCAGATCTCTGTCTCCTACTAACCCATTAGGATCTAGAAATCTCACTCCCAGTTTCCCACATACCCACTCTACAGTCTCATTTAAATTCCCAATCACCTTCCAGATAGTATCCCTCCTACACAGTATTCTACTGACAACAATTTACGCTTCCTTAAACTTCACCCGTGGTGCATTTGCCAGATCCCACACATCCCCAACTATATTGGTACTTATACCTGCTTGTCTTACGTTGTTAGTACCAACGTGAAACACTACCACCTTCTCCTTTCCCTTCTCCTCCTCTTCTACTTTCCTCAAAATCTTCCTTAACCTAATTCCTGGATAATACGCTACCCTGGTGCCCTTTCCTCCACACACTTTCCCGACATGTCTAACAATGGAATCCCCCATGACCCGAGCCTCAACCCTACCCACCTCATTTGATCCCCTCCCCTCCTGGTGAGTCCTACCTTTCCTGACAGCTGCAGAATCTACTTCCTCCTCCCTTTTCTCCATCCCATGACCCTGTTCCACCTGTATTTTCCTATCCACTACTCCAGATTTCCCTTTCCTATCTTTTCCCTTTCCTCTACTTCCACACTTCTCAGCAACAGTTCCCTGTTTCTCATCTTCCCTCGGTTGTTCTACCTGCAGTGACTCGTACCGATTTCTCACAGACACCTGTCCTGTTCTGATCTTGAAGGGAGCCCTTAGCCTGCAATATCCTTCCCCTTAAAACATTAGACCACCTGTCGTCTACAATTCTCCCCTTTCCTTCCCATCCCTCTTTTACTGCGTGTATTCTTTCTTATTTCTTTTGGTACATTCTCTGCGTGTACTGTATTCTTCGAATTTTGATAAACTACGTATGTGTCATTGGTGGTCGGCACTAGCGAGAAAGACGAATAAACACTAGACCACTGGTTGATGTCAATGCGATTATGTGAATAAAACGTACAAATACTGAGAATTTTAACATTGTGGAATAGGCCTAAGTTACGTATTTTCAATCGGTGAGGTTGAGAACGTTTCCCAAACCACACGAAGCCATTCTGTTTTTACTGTTGTTTGTTTCAGATAAGTAATTTGATGAATTATTGACTAATATTCTAAAATTTAGGAAGTTAAATAAATGACACGTGAAAATTTTCCAATCACGAAATGTCTAATATATTTGGAATTAAATATTGGTCATCATCACATAGTAGACTAACGGTCTCTTTTGTCAGAAATTTTTCGCCGTATTTAAAATTTGTAGACTTTTTTTTCATAAAAGTGTTTTCAAATTAGTATCTTACCTGGGTCGTCTACAGTGACAACCACAGATCTCCTCGCAGTTAAATACACAGCATTCTTCGCAAAGTTTACATGAACAAATGACGCACAAGAAAGTACAAATGGCGCTGATAGCTGCGATAACTAGTGAGATTCCCGATAAGCAATTCGACAGACAACTACAGCATGCATTACTGGTTACGTAGCCTTCATCCATCGATTCGTTAGGTTCGTGTTTTTGGAACTCCTGGGTCATTCTTCTCAAAAGGAAAAACCACACGAAAGTCAGCGTTGAAACTCTAGCACGTTAAATTATGGTAAAATGACATGAGTCACATTTATAAATTTTAACTGTAAACAGATCGAATTAGAAAACAATTGAGTGCATATTAAGACGTGTTATTATATGTTAAGATACCGTATATAAAGATATTAAGATATATTGTGTGAGAACTGAAGAAAGGCTTTCTATGATATACGTAATCAAACAACAAAACTGTATTTAATCCCTTCCACAGATTTTTATGCCATTGTCATTAGTTGTATAAATTACCAATAAGTAAAGGTATACAATATTCCCCCAGTATAAAGTGCACTATTTAGCAACGTAAATCTTGCAAACCTTACCTGGTATAACATGTGGGGGAGAGAGATGTGTTCATTACCGAAGCTAGAGACACACCATCCCATCCCAGAAACATATTTACTTTTATACTGAATATTACGGATCATCAGACATATTTCATGTATCCTGCCTATTAAGGGACTAATTCTACCCATCCGAAACTAGTCTTAACATTTAAAACTGTATTTCCAAGTTGGTACACAAGCACCGAAAGAATATTCCTATTTTTATTTTTTATTTATCTCCAATAGAAACAAATCAGAACAGTTTGCCTTTCTTCCTTCAACTGTCTCGATGCGAGGACCACTGCCAACTTAGCTAACATAAGGTAAAAACTACCCACTGTAAGAACGTAACATCTTAACATCTTTTCAGTTCAAATTTGTTCTTCATGTTCACCACACGAAATACATTATCTCATCTAGGATAGTTCGCTATCACTCTTGCAAGTGGCCATTCCAGGTGTCGCTTATTGTCACTGTCAAGAAGTACTACCGGTACGTCTCGTATTCGTAGTCTCTATCGCTGATTTCCTCCTTTGTTATACTGCAGGAGTTAGGTATTCTGTTCTAAATATTTTTCCCATTTTTCCTTTAATCTATTGCTAATATTTGTGTATTTGCCTATTCTAAAAATATTTCCCAATTCTTTTGTAATTCATTGCAGATATTTGTGTATCTGTGTAATATTGACTATCAATACAATCTAGATCTAGTACTCCTACAATTGTATTGTCCAGCAAAGACATTGAGGGTGTGCAAATTTAACACCCCACCCCACCCCCACACACCACTCCCTTACAGCTGCCTAGTGGAGAGGTTTTTGGAAGAGAATCATGCAGATGGCGAAGAAGTTGCTACGGCGAATTCTCTTTCTTGGTCGAGCTTCTCTGAATTTTGAAGGAATATTGACTGTCTTGCTTGATTGTGAATTAATGTCATTAATGCAAGGTAACAACTTCTTCACCATTTGGAACATTCTCTCCCAAAAACCTCCCACCTAGGCAGCTATAAGGATGGAGGATGAATTTCCACCCAATTCTCATTACCGACGTCTTCACACTTATCTTTTTCCAGTCAATTCCTTTGAATAAATTATCAGACCCGATTAAATTCGTTGCACTGTCGCTATAGATGATTTGAAATCTCCCTCGTCTAGCTATAATCTCCTAAGGGTTTGCAAAAATACAGTCGTTAACAGCGCTGTTACAAGT
The DNA here is from genome assembly GCF_040414725.1 of Anabrus simplex. Lineage (NCBI taxonomy): Eukaryota > Metazoa > Arthropoda > Insecta > Orthoptera > Tettigoniidae > Anabrus > Anabrus simplex. The sequence goes on from NC_090265.1 coordinate 1,138,427,460, forward strand.
TTAAGATGAATGGCACAGTAGACAGCACAAGTGAAGATCACTATCCAGCCTTTCTGCCCACCTAGTAATAGCAATGGCTCTGCCATATCCACTTCAGCGACTTCAAACACGGTCACATTCGTCACACGATATTTAACAAGTGGAGCAGTCAACAGTGGAGCAGATTTCTTCACATTATGTCTTCGGCAACATACGCATTTCTTGATAATCCTGCGAATAGTTTTTCTCCCTCTCAAGATCCAGAACCTTTTCTGCAGTGTAGACAACAATATCTGAACTCTGGCATGAGATGGCCTCAGATGTTCCATAATTAACATGTTAGTTAAACGGTAGTCGGTTGGCATTAAAATAGGGATCCTGAAATTATCTTCGTTATGACTTCTAATATTCCTAGTTTTCACTCCGACCAAACCTTGGAAAATATATAGTGATTTAATGTTAGATTTCTCTCTCACACAGAACATTTCATTCTGTACAATTCTTAAGATAATCTTTTCTGCATTATTTACCCCAGAGATTTCAAGTGAGTTTGTTCTTTTGGTTCCCTAAGTTGTATAAAAATCTCACAATCCATGCAATCATTCTTACCACTATGAGGTATGTAGAGAAGTATTTTCACTACACCACCGATCCCCTTCTTTCTTTCTTCATTCACCACATTTTCATCAGGAACTACATCAGTTATAGACCAATCTTCCTTTTCTAAACTAAACCACGATGGTCCTTCCCACCACTGGGAGTCAATTACTTGCTTCGAAGAGCAATATCTCGAAGGCGGGTCTACAATATTATTCACTCCTACTACGGTACATGATTCCAGCAATTAGGGTCGGTTAGTGATCGTATCTCTTTCGCTCTACTGGACACGCAAGTTCTTGAGATATAATTTCTCTTGACCCAGCCGAGTGCTGTTATTGAATCATTCCAGAAATAACACTGTATATCCCTCCGATTTCTACTACTCTTTACTGAAGATAACAAGCGTGCTCCAATGCAACAAACCAACAGCTCAAGTCTTGAATCAGTTTGTTTCTTTAACTGAACTACTCTTGGCTTTGCTTGTACCTACTGTGCCAATGCTTTTCTCATCAGACAAGAAAGTAGTTATACTAACGGTGCATAGGCAGATGAGCTTGCGTCACAGAAGTTATATAAACTCCAACTATCTTTGTATTCACAGCTTATCAGACTTCTTGGAATCTTCACCTCGTGTAATATCACCAACGCTCTCACCCATTTATTAAAGTTATTCCTCATCTCCTCATTTATCTCTCCCCCTGTGGGTGGGGGCGGTAGAATACTCCCACAATATCCCCTACATGTCGTAAAAGGCAACTAAACGGGGTCCCAGGTGTCTGAACTTGGGAACGTGGGTTGGCGACCACGGGACCCTTAACTGAGTCCTGACATCTATCCGAGCTCCCTTGGTCAACTCTTGTTCTTTTCCAACACTGGCGGTATTAGAGCATTCGAGGCCTAGGGAGTCTTTAATTTTCACGCCCTTCATGCCCTTGTCTTTTCTTCGCCGATACCTTCATTTTAGAAGTGTAAGGTCCCTCCCATATTTCCCTCTGATTAATGTTAATAGAATATTGTTGCCTCTTAAAGCAATAACAGCTATCACCACTACCACATCGTTCATATCGTCGTCCAAATTAACCTTCTTTCGCCAAATTCCTTGCAAAAAAATCTTAGGGACTAAATTAGTTGGTGAAGTGAATCCCATGGGATCGTATACACTATGAGCTACTGCAAGAACTCTTCTGTTGATGATTTTCTCTCAGGAACTCTTCAGATTCATTTTTTTCCGTATGGCAGAATATTTTCTCTGCGATACCATGTAAAAACTAACACTGAAGTCACTTGAGTTCCCTCATCATTGTTCAAATTCTAAATGGTGTTTTCCCAGGAGTGTAGGAAATATCTTTCCTGAACTATAAGCATCTCCGACCTGCCAACAAACCCGTCTAGTTCTTTTTTCTGTCTACTGAAGTCGCACAATTGTCTACATAGAAAGATTTCCTCAACTTCTTTTAAAACTTCTTTTAAAACTTGACGTTTTCCAAGATGGAAGTTCAAAACAGGTCCTAATTAGAATGGACTGTACTCAGTAGAGTATCTTTGAATCTCCACCGAGAAATGCAACTAGTAACCATGCTGTAGCACAATGTATTAAGTAAATTCCAATTCCACTCACCCTAATTACAGTACATGTAGATGAACTCGACCCTGTGATTCTTTTGCAGAATTCCTTGGTGAAATCACTGTAGAATTCCTCACGTGCTTTGATCTCGACAAGAAGATCCTTCTTTATAGACATAATTTCTAATGCAAAGAGACGACTGTGACTTTGAGAATTGCGGACGAAAGAATTTATTCGCTTTAGGGACGAGAAAGAGCGTTCTTCGGATGATGATGATGATGTAGCGGGATAGTTGTAATCAATGTGAACAATTGATAAAGCTTGGGAAGACCGCTGTAGAGACCACTGGTCAATGGGAATTTCTGGATTTGAGCCACAGTCTTATCTTTTGAAATGTTCAGAAGTGAACGTTGCCCTTAATTCGGATTTAAGTTGTACTATATCAAAATATTTTCCATAGACTTCAATCAATTTACTGAGTTGCCCTTCAGGAAAATCAAAAATGAAAATTTCTTACAATCAAGCATTTCAGTGGACAGATCTCCTATTGAACGGAAGCGGTATTTTAACTGTGCTAGAATAATATAATGTATATCCAGGTAAACCCTCCTATACTCACTCATCTTTAACCGAAAATGAATGTTCTTTTCTTCCCTTCCTTGGTGGATCAAATTTCTATTCTATTCTGTCCCAACGTTAGTAAATCCACTGTTTCCCATTATAGATAGGTGTACCTTAGTTTCTAAAGAATTCACTTCTCTGGTGAAAAATGCAATGTCCAGGATCTTAGACTGAAGGATGTTATATTATGTAATATCAGTCAATGAAAATATTTCATTAAAAATATTCAGAGGAAAATTGAACTGAAATTCCATTAACTTCACATGAAAACCGCTTGCCTCATTAATTGTATTGTTATCCCAATTCCCAGGTTCCTCCAAAATTCATTACTTTCGTAAAGCTCTTGGAGAGGAGCACGATATTCCGCGATTATCTGTACTTTTTCTTTTTTTGCTAGTTGCTTTACGTCGCACTGACACAGATAGGTCTTATGGCGACGATGGGACAGGGAAGGGCTAGGAGTGGGAAGGAAGCGGCCGTGGCCTTAATTAAGGTACATCCCCAGCATTTGCCTGGTGTGAAAATGGGAAACCAAGGAAAACTATTTTCAGGGCTGCCGACAGTGGGGTTCGAACCTACTATCTCCCGAATACTGGATACTGGCCGCACTTAAGCGACTGCAGCTCTCGAGCTCGGTGATTGTCTGTACTAAATGGCTAAAATAGTTCCACCTTGTTGGAGCTAGCTTAGGGAACCTTTGCTTGAGAATACTGTCTAGCAGGTTAGTTCTCTTAGAAGAACTGCTAAAAAATGTCGCAAAGCCACTCATCGTACGAAGAATATACGACATTACCGTGCATGACACGGATTGAGAGGGGACTAAATTTTAAGCTTGTGCGCGTAGCAGTGGGTGAATTCAGCCTCAGGAACCACTTTTTTTAAATTTAGCTTGAACACCTTTCAGCTGACCTGCAAGCACCGCTGCTTCATCGAAAGTCTGCGCAACTAATTTTTAGCAGCAGTCAGTTATCCAGACACACAATCGCAAGTCTCACAATGTATTCGCTGTCCAATCAGAACTTACATTATAATATAAACCAACTAATCTTTCAACATCACCATTATGAACGTATCTGAGGACAATAGACAGCTGTGAAAAGTTCGAAACATCAGAAGTCTCATCGATCATAATTCCTACATATTTAGCTTCCCCAACCTGAATCTTCATTTTTTTAGCGGTCATTACGGCGTAGATGCTTTAAACTAAATCGTTCTGTATGAGTGGAGAATGTCCTGTAAATACTTGGCTAACAATTTAATTAGTTCTATGTAATTCCCTCTGTTGTTGGACTCGCTAGCCTCAATATGCCCACGGAATGGTAACTCTTGTTTTCCCAAAAAGCATGTCACCGCATTCAGCCGTTTCAGAATTTCCCTATTTTTCTTAACGGCTTCGTTGTGCCTTAGAATACTTACCTGCTTCTGCTTATCCAACAGCATATCTATCCTGTTTTTACCAAAGATACGTAAAGATACGTATGCGTGGATATTATGACAATCTGATTACTCGTGCCTCGCAATAGCAGTGTGCAGGTTGTTTAGATCTGCATACCCACGTTTCTTGTTGTTCCAAGGGCAATTTTCAGCAACAAACAAGAAACAAGGCCAACAGAATAATTTGTTTAGTGACTCAGAGCCGTAGACCGTAACGGTTTTGCTGTAAGTTTCCGGATTGAACGTGCAAATACAATATTCTCGTTTGTGAGGGAAGGGCTCTCGGCTCTAACTATTTGAATCTTTTCATCACACGAACGGCTAGTAAATGGCTTTCCAAACAGATTTACAATTATATCCGTTTTAGACTCATCCATCGTTAATACCACATATGCACAAAACAGAATACAACACCGAAAATGAGGAATAGCACAGGAACAGCACACTAAGAATGAACTCACTAATCAGCAAAACACACAATGAATGAACTCACTAGTCAGCCACAACTCAAGCACTGGAGATAAATCACCCCAATGGCATTGGTCCCTTTCGTCACGTTGGGTTATCGTTCGGGGGGAGTCCGTGGGTCCCGTTCGCTGTAAACTTGTACATGCCCCCTTTATCCAAGTTTCTAACAAATGGCAGAGGGTAGCACGTGTATGGGGTGACAAAGTCCGACCATGTTTCAATTGCACCAACATCATTCGGAGGGTTTCACACCTATGTCTGATACCGAATGTAATTTTAATATTGAATGCCTTACGTCCTAAACTTCTCGATTTGCTCTCTCTTTCTAGAGTGGAATAGATAGTGAGATACACCAGCACCACGCGTAATCAAGCAATGGAATTAGTACAATTGCGCGGAATGTTTGAACTTCTGAGAGATGAAAGTGTTAATACTTGATTTGAGATATTATCGCAGTGTTATATCGAGACGCTTGTCTTGTAACAACCTAAAATCGTACTTCAGACAGTTCTTTGGGTTATCATAACGCATGCAAGGAAAATACGCCCCTGACTGTACTTGACTCCAAATACGCCTGTGGCGGAAGATTTTCAGTCTTCTTCATTCCAGACGCTCCAACTATAAGAAGTTGTTGTTGTTGTTGTTTTCTGTTGTTTTGTTTTCATTTTCGACTCAGTTAATTTATAACTGTTAGGTTCTTCAGCCTACCGAAAATAACTTTTGTTAATACATTTATAAACTATCTAAAAAAGAAAACATATGGTAACAGTTTTCCACTTGAAAAATGAAACAACTTAATTAAAGTTAGTTTCGGAAAATTGAAGAACCTAACTGTTACCTGTATTAAAAAGAAAATGAATCTCAAGTACTCTCGATTATGTTCAGAAATAGCTATCTGGAAAAAAGCTCGCTCCGTATGTCAGACATAACATCGATTCTTCCTAAACGGAACCTCAGTATGTCAGGAATAACTTCAACGAGATTTGGTCCTTTCTGTAAACAGCTGCTCAATGAAGGTGCTCCTTTTCCTTTTCAAGATGTATCAAATACCGGTCTTACTTTGGTGATAGAATTTTCTTCAAACAGCCATTATGAATTAGATATTGACCAATTTCCTCTTCTCTTGGAACTTCTTCAATAACACCCTCTCTTGTTTCCAAGATACTGTCGGCTTTCTACTTCATATCTTCCATGATTATCAACTTTAAGTGTCTTGAAAGTACTCAGAAACTCCCAATTCCATCTCCCTATTTGATCCCTATGTCGATGAGGGTGGTAGAATACATCCACGGTATTCCCTTCCTGTCGTAAGAGGTGACTAAAAAGGGACCTAGGGGCTCTTAACTTTGAAGCGTGGGTTGGCAACCACGGGGCCCTTAGCTGCGTCCCGTACCTCGGCGTCTCCAAAAACCATAAAAAAGTAGTTAGCGATACATAATAAAATAACTTTATTATTATTATTATTATTATTATTATTATTACTATTATTATTATTATTATTATTATTATTATTATTATTATTATTATTATTATTATTATTATTATTATTATTATTATTATTATTATTATTATTTCAATACGTATAATATAATATAATATAATATAATATAATATAAAAAGGAAATGAAAAAGAGCACATTTAAGTAGAAACAGTACCTAAAAATATTCAATTATCGGTTCGTGTTCACAGAAGTATGCTACAAATTTGTCTCTGATGCCATAAGTAGTAGTAACACTTCCGTTTTCGCCTGGTGAAGCAAATCTGGTGGGTGCACCACTGGTTTCTGATTGTGACTGTTGATATAATAATGCCACAGCTTATTGCTCACCTTCTTTAATGATTGGAATAACTTTACAATGCCTACTACAGAAACTCACACAGACCTGTATGGAGTACAGACGCCAACTGACAGTCGCCTGCAGTGGACGACCCCACTCGCGTATAGTCGCATGTATCAAAGTCGCTTGTATTCGCCTGATCACATAGTCGCGCCTAGTCACTTCCAGTGGACGAGCAGCCTAAGTTTTGTCAAGCGTTGTTAATAACATAACGCAGATAGCAACTCCTTTTTTATCCCTGATCCCGGGATCATGTTTCTTCGGTCCAGCAGGACATCGGTTCAATCCTCACCCACGTCACTCGTTATGGTTATCTCACAGAAGGTTGCTGCAGCAATGAATTTTTTTCTTATGTGTTGGTGTATTATTGCATTTGCATTTGTAACACATGTTTGAACAAAACAGATTCATATCTATGGTTGTAGTGTATTTCTTGTCTGCTGTGGATTTATTCCACATCGTGATATTTGGAGCGTGGGTTCTAACGCCACAGCCGCAGAAGCAGTGTAGCATGAAACTTTTAGAGGTACCTTCGTATTGCTGTTCATGTCAGTTAGGATACTTCGCTACCTATGTGCATATTTATGCATTTCAATTTCATATTTAATTTTTTTACAAGTTGCTTTACATCGCACCGACACAGATAGGTCTTATCGCGACGATGGGACAGGAAATGGCTAGGAAAGGAAAGGAAGCAGCCGTGGCCTTAATTAAGGTACAGCCTGGTGTGAAAATGGGAAACCACGGAAAACCATCTTCAGGGCTGCCAACAGTAGGGTTCGAACCCACTATCTCCCGAATACTGGATACTGGCCGCACTTAAGCGACTGCAGCTATCGAGCTCAGTAATATTTTAATGAATGATGATTTGTGTATTTTAGTTTCTGGATTTCGTAGTATTTATGATTAATATGATATCTGGTTTATAGCGTTTGTTTGATTATTATTTTTCAATGATGCTTGCTCATGGCGGCGATTTTATGTCTGAACTCCTCGGTTGATAGCGGTTCAGTTCTAGCTAATTAGTAGGATGAATGGTGCGGTGAAACAATGTTTTACTGGTGAATGAAGTTATTTAACACAGGTCATTTAAAGATAGTGATTGTATAATTATTTTTAATGTTTACCTTCAGTAAGAAACAACAAACAACATTTGTAAAGATAATAGTACCGGTGATTAATTAATGTTTATAATTCTGAAATGTGAAACCAATTAAAGAATAATTTATTAATCTGAATTAATCAAGACGGACGATAACGTTTGAAAGACATTGAGAACTTTAATTATCCGAGGGGTACGTCCATTCATTTGTGTCAGATGATCCAGTGTTTTTCATTACTACTGAGTTTCAGTTTAATTTGTCTCAATGTTGATGTTTTATGCCAAACATAGAATACATTTAGTGCCATTGAAAAGATAGATCTCATTCATTATTTTATAGTGTTATAACACTATATCCTTCCCTACCTCGTTAATTAAGATTAGTTATCTTTTATTTTGCTTTTATCTCGAAAGATCACGTGAAATCACCCATTTTCAAGCCTGGAATGAGCAGCCGACACCCAATTTATAGTTGGGAAGGGTATAGTAATGCAACAAGGATAGTTTCTTCTTAAGGTAACAATTTCTTTCTCTATAATCTGTATATTTTTATTCATGAGGGTTGAGCCTGTTGACTAGGCCTAGATTCTTATATGGCTAGACACGACGCTATGGTGGTAGTGAAAAGGTTCATATGTGTTGATTTCATGGGGCCTGTTTTCATTCATTATTTTATTTGTTTCTGATTTTCGTGTGGCCATTGATATTATTTTGGTTGTCTTAGGTTTATTTAATAAACTCTATGTTTCCTACTCGGCGTTATTATTGAAGGAATATGAGGTGCAGCCTTTTAAATATTGTCCTTCTGGTTTAATAGGCTCGAGTTCAGTTCATGACTTTTCTTTCCGGTCATTTTCGACCAGATCCGAACGAACTATGATAGGTAGGTATTTATTTATCGCCCCGCTACCTTTCTCCAGTTTATACTCCTAAACCTACTCACGAGCCAGAACAGTCAGAATCCATTCCCAGCCATCACCACATACTAAAATAAGCCCTAACCAGACCCCCCCCCCAAGTTATTAAATCATGTAAGTTTCTCACTTCCTTAATTATTAACAGAAAATACGCACAAAATGTCGTTCGTCGCGGCTAACCGTTTTGTATAGCGCCACAGCAAGTAGCGGAGACTTCGCAAATGCTATGAGGAAACAGGGGTGTATTTTTTGCCAAGGTCGTGGACCCTGAGGTATGATTCATCTGCTTGCCGCGTGCATTCGTCAGTCTGGCAGTCTCTTTAATATTCTCTGTTAGTTTCTTAGAGTGTACTCAAATACTAAATTATTTTTAATTGTATAATCACGCCATACTTCTGTTTAATTGTAATACGTGTGTAATATTGTGTCTTTGGTGAAAGTTTTATTGTATAGTATTGAATCAAAATCTCAAAAAACTATTATTGCCTCACTTAAGTTAGTAAACTGTCAACCTTTACCTCTCTGTCGAAATTTGCTCAAAGAGCATCAAAACCTTACCATTTTGTAGCATTTTTGTTCAGTTTTGATGTGTATAACCCCCACTCCCACCCGCTATATCGCTCAACCCGGCTACTTTCTGTTGTCTGTATATTTTTTTGCTCCCCCCCCCCCCGACACTTCTAATTCCCAATCGCCGCTACTGGACTGCACCGAATTCATGATCTGGAAAAATGCCACTATCTGTTTAAAACACACAATAATAAAAACACACACGCTGACACGAATGTTTAGACAGTGAAATCAATAAGCTACTTAGCTTGTGCGTACATAACAAAGCTCACATCTATACTGAAAGAAATGGCGGGTTTTATTTTCAAATTTAAAGCCATTAGTTATATATCCAGCAGATGAACTTCCATCCAATGTCGCTAGGTGACATCCCTGTTCTATAACAGACTCTCACATTGAGCGCCAACGGTCTCTAGCGACTTTGCTAGTAGTTGGTTACGTAGAGCACGGCCGACTGGATCCCTCGCTGGGAGCTACCTAGAGCGATGCATCAAGTCGACCGTGGTAGGAGGAGCCAGGTTGATAAACCTCCATTTAAGCAATGTATAAGAAGCCATGCCTATATTTCCTCTTCCCGCGCACCCCTCTGGCAGCCCATGGTTTCATCCTACCTCAGGTTGACTCTCTGCTGCAAACTTTTCGGCTCCTGCAGTGAACATCAAAGAGTACCGGCTTGTAAAGTCTCCTGTAGTCAATAGTTGCTCTTTCAAGCTCTTGAAAGGTTTGTCTTGTTGAATGAAAATACCGTACAGTAGTTGAGTAATCCAAATTATAAAACTTTACCTAAAATAAACATAAAAATTAATGGGGGTAGCGCAGTGCCGGATTAAGGTTGTAGGAGGCCCTGGGCTATTTAAAAATGTGGGGCCCCTTCTTCGTAACATCACGTTAGACTAGCATTCTGAAGTAATTATAGAACTATGGGTACTTCCACTTAAATTGATGAATACGGAAGTGTTGAAACAAACTACAATTTTTCTCTATTTTTCATGTTAATAATTCATAATGCCAAAACATATTTTACATTTGTCTCATCATCACTATCAAATCGACATACAAAACAAAATTTACGTTTTTTGGCACCACTAGCATATTTTCTATCCATTTTACAATAACATTGCAGTTGTAATTACGAATGGTTCAATAATCAGAGGTGAACTGGAAGTTCTCTTCCTGGTGCAAAGATATAGTATAGCATGCGCATTCCACCGTGCTCCCCCTGTACCCTCCCGCTCACTTTCTAGACCTCTTCCCCCCTTCTCCCTCTGCCGTACTCGCAAGCTGCCAGATTTAAATTTTCGTCAACAATAACCTTTACAATAATTACAGTGCGTAAGTAGCGAGGATTCGTGTCTCCGGACGGTAATAGGGTACATGCATGATCCGGGGTTTTAATTAAAAATATGCCATTCTGATTCAAAATTTCATGCAGAATTCTAAAATGTGATCAGAATGTGCAAATAATAACTCCACACATGATAACAATCTAAATTAAAGTACGAAAATGTCACGTGACGCAAGTACGCGATTCCATTGGTCTGACGTTATCGTACAGGTTGACTGAATTAGCAGACGAAATAACCCATAGTGTGCTGTGAGAAACAGGATACACTTCACGTATTTCTACTTTATGTTAGTGTCTGGTATAGTTGAATTCGAGGTCCATACATTTGGTAATAATCTGAGTGGTATATTTTGGACTTCAAATGGATCCTGCGCAGACAGTGAGGCAGAAAACTTATAAATGAAAGTCTACAGTTTATTTCTTTGAAGATCATTTTACCGTAAGTTGAATTTGTTTGAATGTTCAATCACTTTTCCATGTCAGCTGTTCTAGTGGTAAAACTTTAAAATTAACGTATGATGCTTTAATGAAATGCTTCAATTACATCTTGGAATATGAAAGTAATAACGAGTACATTAATTAATGCTCATTATTAAAGTATTTTCCAAACCTAACCTAAGTTTTGGGTGATCCATGTCAAAGTAAAAAATCAAAGGGGTTATGAACCATATTGACAGCTTTAATTATACCAATTTATCTTGGCACGCTACAGTTATTTGTGTCTTTATTGAAGAGCTTACATTTGTAAACAAATTTAGACTATAGCTAAATACTTTATAATAAAACAAAAAGTAGGCGTGCTTATCTTGAAAGAAAACAACGTGAATTTAACAAAATGTATATCTCTACACAAAACCAATGCTTGTCGGTTGGAGTGGTCTTAAAAGTTAACTATGCTCAATTATAATAATTATCATAATATTAAATAAATAACATAATTGCACACAGGTGAAAATACATTACTGGCACCAAAAATAACAGTGATGTTGATGTTTAAATATTATCCAAACTTAGTCTAAGTTTTAGGTTATACAAGCCAAGTCAATAAACCGCCACAGACATACCTATATTGAACGACTAAAATGTCACCAAGGCACTTTTCTTGCTTGACATGCTCAGCTTCTTAAAAGCCAAATGTAAGTAATGTTATTGGCATTATACCTCACTAACTACTTCTATGGCTTTCGGAGACGCCGAGATGTAGGATTTTAGTCTCGCAGGAGTTCTTTTACGTGCCAGTAAATCTACCGACACGAGGCTGACGTATTTGAGCACCTTCAACTACCACCAGACTGAACCAGGATAGAACCTGCCAAGTTGAGATCAGACGGCCGGCGTCTTAACCGTCTGAACCACTCAGCCTGATTTGTGAAAAATAGATGAAGTCATATTTTTTATCTTTATCATGTTTAACTTTTTCCCTCCACGAAGATATTTAATTTTTCTCTTTCATGAGCCTCGGAAGTGGGTAGGCCAGTTTCCCCAACCATGTATATATTTACAGGAATGATAGACTATAGACCTATAGTACAATGATCTTTCTTTCTTTGTTTCTTTCTTAATCAGTTTACCCTCCAGGGTTGGCTTTTTCCCTCGTACTCAGCGAGGGATTCCACCTCTACCGCTTCAAGGGCAGTGACCTGGAGCGTGAGACTGTGGGTATGGTGATAAAACTGGGGAGGAGAGCCAGTACCTAGTCCAGGCAGCCTCACCTACTATGCTCAACATGGGTCTTGTGGGAGGATGGGAAGATCGGAAGGGATATACAAGGAAGAGGGAAGGAAACGGCCGTGACCTTATGTTAGGTGCCTGGAGGAGAAGTGGGAAACTACGTAAAAGCACTTCGAGGATGGCTGAGATGGGAATCGAAACCGGGCCTCCGGGGGTAGCAACTGATCACATTAACCACTACACCACAGGGGCGGACTAGTACTTTAATGCTACCTATATGTTTATGTTAGTGCTGAAATCGGATTTGTTACTTTAGTAATGCTGAAAACACTAAAATGTAATGTTATTTTCTAATATGGGAATCAGTCTAGAAGGAAATGTTGAAAGTGATGTGATTTCTTTTTTTTTTTTTTTTTTTTTTTTTTGCTATTGGCTTTACGTCGCACCGACACAGATAGGTCTTATGGCGACGATGGGATGGGAAAGGCCTAGGAGTTGGAAGGAAGCGGCCGTGGCCTTAATTAAGGTACAGCCCCAGCATTTGCCTGGTGTGAAAATGGGAAACCACGGAAAACCATCTTCAGGGCTGCCGATAGTGGGATTCAAACCTACTATCTCCCGGATGCAAGCTCACAGCCGCGCGCCTCTACGCGCACGGCCAACTCGCCCGGTGATGTGATTTCTATCCAGGTTCGTTGTTATCCTAATACTATGAGTTACAGTACATTGCACGTATATAAAAGATGCCACTTACCAATTTGCTTTTGATCCGCAAATTTCTGCGGCCACAAAAGTCACTATTTTTCAAGAATGATGACACCTACACATGGTAGATTGTCTGACTGTGCTGTTTTGAAACCTTTTTCTGTCATTTTGAAGTTATTCGAATTATAAACAATCGGCTTTTAGTAACAGCTGATGCACAATGGCTGGTAGAGCTGCATGCGGTAATGGATCGTGACGTCACAGCGTGCCGCTTACGCCAAGGACGTTTTACTCGCCTTGCGGAACGGGACTTTTAAATATTTTTTAATAGTAGAAAACAAGGCAACTTACCACATTGTAATACGTTTACGTACTATTTCATTGGTGTACTTTTCAAAAATATTTTTGAAAATTATGCATGTTCCCTATTGATTCTTTTTTTTTCTAGTTGCTTTACGTCGCACCGACACAGATAGGTCTTATGGCGACGATGGGACAGGAAAGGGCCAGGAGTGGGAAGGAAGCGGCCGTGGCCTTAATTAAGGTACAGCCCCAGCATTCGTCTGGTGTGAAAATGGAAAACCACGGAAAACCATCTTCAGGGCTGCCGATAGTTGGGTTCGAACCTACTATCTCCCGAATACTGGATACTGGCCGCACTTAAGCGACTGCAGCTATCGAGCTCGGTCCTATTGATTCTAGCAGTGATGAAAGACTAACGCGGACAGCTGATAAAAAGGAAGGAAGAGTGCATGTTCGATATTTTACGAGCGTAAATATTCATATACATACACGGAGGTGGAGCAACAAGCTTTTTTTATGCAATTTTAGGTTTGGCCAAGGGCCGGGGCCCCTTGGCACGCGGGGCCCGGGGCTGCAGCCCCTTTAGCCCCCTTAATCCGGCCCTGGGATAGCGCAAACCTGCAACCTTATGGAGAAACCGCCCCTGAAAATATTCATAAGACTATACTTGATTTCCATGAATGAAAGAGTAGAATCTAACAGGAGGCAAAGTGGAAATACAACAGATAACTCCAGGAGAAAATGTACATTTCATTACTTTTTAACGTTAGTATTAAGAGGATCCTAGTTTGTGAAAAATTCTTCCTAGGAACACTGTGTATAAGCCAGAAGCCTACATACAACATTCACATCAAGAAAGGCAGTGTATCTAGTCTACCATTCACATTTAAGCAGGTAAAACCAAAGACTTTAATATTACGTATCTAGACTCACAGAGCGCGCTGATGCTATGCGGAATATTGAACACTTTCGCGCATCGCATGTTGCGGGCGCTTCAGCTTCGAATGCACGACTAGCACGTGGTAATGTTTTCGACTTGATTTGAATCATGCCTGTTAGTGGGTCTGTTTTAGTGACGGAGTGATGATATATTGTCAAATATTTTCAAGGAAAGTGGGAGCTGATACAGTAGTTTCGGCAATATTAGGCCTAAAGTTAGGCATTAATTGTAGAATGGAAAGATATTCACGAGGGTGAATTCGTGTGCAGCCTTCATTTGTACAGGTTGCTATCGAAGGGATCTGGTATTTCTCTTCACATGTGAGTAGAAATTGAACTGTTATAAAATAACTTTAATTTATCCTAGGGCCTAATCGAGAACTAAACAGGTTATAGGGTGGTTGATTCAGAGAACGCATGGACATTAAATTTAGAATATTTAGGCTTCTTCTTCTCTTTTTGTTTGCCTTTTACCAATTCATCGGACATACTTATTTAGAACTAAACAGTTGTTCTGAAAAAGGCTACATATTTTTCACACAAACTGTGTTGCGGTATTGCAAATTTGATAAACCTGGGCCTAGAATCCGTAACATATGATTGATACAACTTGATAAAACCTTTTAATATTAGGGTAAGGTATTGCTTCAAATTAACAATTATCTGAAAAATGATTTATTAGTATCGTATGACTTCGTTTCTCCAATGTTTCCCATTTGCTTTATAATAAAATAATACAATTGTTAATGCGCCATTCCAGAAAGATCTGACAATATAAAGTCTAAATAAAGCTCATTACAATCTTGTCAGTTCTAGTCTCCAGTAGAAAACGCTAATCAAAATAACTGTTCACTATGATATTAACCTTTTTGTTTGCAAGTGCTTTACTTTCAGTTTCATTTTCTTTTCTTTCTGGTGTAAATCATGGTGCTCATATTAGAGAAAAATTAGAACGCACTTTCAATTTTGTATGTGCTCAGATAATGTTAATTCAGAATGAGTTTGTAAAAGCAGTAATATTCAAGAAGATAATATTATGAGGAGAGTTTTACATCTTAAATGATACCATTATCACATAAGCCTAACCGGGCGAGTTGGTCGTGCGGTTAGGACCGCGCATCTGTAGCTTGCATCCGGGATATAGTGGGTTCGAACCCCACTGTCGGCAGCCCTGAAGATGGTTTTCGGTGGTTTCCCATTTTCACACCAGGCAAATGCTGGGGATGACTTTAATTAAGGCCACGGGGTCTTCCTTCTCATTCCTAGGCCTTTCCTATCCCATCGTCGCCATAAGACCTATCTATGTCGGTGCGACGTAAAGCAAATTGGTAAAAAAAACCTAAGCCTAAACCATGCAGAGACACTCAAACTAACCCTAGACATTCACTTCATTTTAAGAAATACACAATAGAAGACTAGGGCCCGGTTTCATCAACACATGTTAGTACTTAACAAGGTGTTAAATCATTTTAACATACGATTTAAGAAAATTTGCGTTTCATCAACAACTGTTAACATTAACAAATGTTAAACTGCGTATTAAAGTTAACATCAGCCATTTCCAATGTTAAATGGCTAACATTAGCATTTAGCAACCTGTTCCAAAATGGCTGCTGTGAATCTCGCTTTCGATGCGGAATTGCTCTATTTAGATCTTTTACAAAACAATCCTGATCGAAGAAGAGATCAGCGACGTAATGACTTTTGAAAATTTGACGGATGCAGAATTTCTTCATAGATACAGGTTATCGAAAATAGTCGTTGCTAAGGTTGTTGACGAAATTCGAGTGAGGTTAGAATATCCTACGAAGAGAAACTTAACCTCTTTCTCTAATGTTGCAGGTACTGATAATATTACGATTTTTTGCTACTGGTTATTTTCACATAATGGTCGGAGACAATGCTGGAATTTCTAAAGCCACTGTTAGTAGAGTTGTTTGACGAGTGTCTGCAGCAATAGCATCCATGAGGAGGAGGCATATAACATTACATTCCCTTCAGTAGAAGAGCGTCAGCAAATTATCCGCGACTTCTATGAAATAAGCCGCTTTCCTACTGTTTGTTCTAGGTGCAATAGATTACACACATGAAAGAATCCAATCACCTGGAGGCAATTGGGCCGAAATATATCGTAATCGGAAGGGATATTTCTCAGTTAATGTTCAGGTGATTAATGAGCCTAACCTCCAAATCAGGGATATATTTGCTAGGTGGATTGGTTCTGCACACGACAATACAATATTTAATAACTCCCATATCGGAGCACAGTTTGAAGTTGGACAATTAACGAAGTGATTTTGTTAGGTGACAGTGGATACCCGCGAAAAAAGTATCTGTTATTAACCCCATTGAAACCATCGCGGACTTTCTCCCACGCCTCGTCCTTTTGTTTTATCGTCAAGCCATCCGTGCGCTTGCACTCAATAACTTATATACATTTACTGACTAATTCAATTAACAACTCTTTTTCGAAGGAGGAAAAATTAGAGCTACGATTCCGTTTTACTTCTCGCGCCATATTTTAGAGCTGTACGCAAACAAAAGCGCATCGGAGCGCGCTGTAAAACAGCATGTTCGTACCACTGCCACCTTGATTCGCACCAGTTCGCAATATTGGGAGAGTTAACAGTCGATTAGTTAACATTTCACAAGAAAAGTTTGATGAAACGCAAGAAACCTAGCAAGATGTTAAAATTTTAACTCCGTATTAACTAACTACTTGTTAGTATATATTTAACATGTGTTGATGAAACCGGGCCTAGCACTAGTGTAACAAATGTCAGGCAGCATTTACCTAAATCCAAATCACACAATAATGATAACTTAACTTCTGCTCATCCAGTTACGTTATTTCATATCCAAACCAAACCAAATCCCATGGCACAACAGGCCCGAAAGGCCATGGCCTACCAAGGGACCGCTGCTCAGCCTGAAGGCCTGCAGATTACGAGGTGTCATGTGGTCAGCACGACGAATCCTTTCGGGCGTTATCTCACGGCCAGATAGCTCCGCAATTGTAATCACATAGGCTGAGCGGACCTTGAACCAGCACTCAGATCGTGGTACAAATCTCTGGCCTGGCCCGGGATTGAACCCGAGGCCTCCAGGTAAGAAGTAGACACGCTACCCCTACACCACAGAGCCGGCATTTCATATTCAGAAAATGATGAATCATTTATCTGATTGTTTTAGAATGATTTCTGCAGTCATGTACTTTTTAAACAACGTGTTCAGAGAATTGAGTAAAATTTGCTGTAGGCCTAATGACTTTTCAGAGAGGAATCGTAAGCTATGTTACCTTTCATAGAAAGATTTTATTTCACAGGTTTCCTTTTTTGTTGATATTGAAGATTATTTTTATCGGTACAGGAAATTGTAAATTTTTATGTGCTCTGCAGTCTGCTGAGAGACAGGCAATTTTTATCTCACGATATGTAATCATATTTAAGTTGTAGACTGCTTTTTGGACATATCTTCTTATTTTCAATAAAGCTAAATTGTAGAGTCTGGGTTTCTCAAGAGACAGATTGTCACGTGATCCTCGTCCTTTGAGTCTGACCTTCTTGCGATACGTACAATGTCCGAACAAATTAGTTACAAACATGACCTTATACAGTATTAAAGTGAGCGACATGATAATTTTCGAGGTACTGCTAGTGTATTTTTGTAGTAGTGTATTTTTCAGTCATCTTATTTTCTGCTAAAGTTTCTTTAGGTGCGCCACCTATGGGCTATCCAAAGGATTTGTGTAGATTGTTCAGTTTTATACAGAAACATATTTTAATATTACTACAGTCTTCATACTATGTATGTTTATTGCGTGTGTACACGGTAGTCGGTGTAGGCTGTCATTAATTTTGTAGGGTGGATGTTTTCATGTGTGCGAAATTCAAGTTAAAGCACGTATTCCATACGATCTCAGCGTCAAGTTAAAGAGCGCCCGCAACGTGGCGGTACGCGCATGGACATGTCTTCCCCAGTCACACGCTACTCCGCAGCCAGCGGTGTGGGGCCTTGGGGGAAACACAGGAAGAACACTGTTTCTGAGGAACTCAAAAATGAAGTGAGACAACACATCAAATCCTGTCTCAGGGTCGAGTCACACTACTGTCATAGTGACTCAAAGAAAGAATATCTAGAAAGTGGGCTAATAATATCTGAGATGTATACCTAGATTATACAAGGAAGGAAAGGAAGATAGGAATTAAGTATATGCGAATGTATTTACAAGAACAAATTTGTTTCAGAATTTAATATTTCCTTCCATAAACCTGTGAGGAACATTACACTTACTGACTTGCCACCTACAGTAAACACAACATTTGAGTAGAACTGCCTATTTATTCTGTACGGAACTTTACATTGTCGTTTCCTACGATGCCGTCCATAGATGACAATATGTAGAAAGGCACTCGATGTATTGGTTTACTACATCTTGTTTCAATAATGGAGCCATGGAAATAATGAAGAAGACGGGCAGTCTACACGATTTCACCGGCGTCGTCTAGTGTGACGAGGTCCAGCTGCTGCCCACTAGGTTCCTGTGGCGGAGGGATGACGTAGTTTCGGCACACCAGCCCCCCCCCCCCCCCACCACGGAGTCGAGATAGTCACGGCTGAAAGTAGTCCGAGAACCTAACTCTTCGGCCGGAGCGAGTTCTATGTGCCAAGTCGCGAGATAGTGGAGCACTCTTAGGTGCCGGTGATGCTGCGGCTGTGTCATTGTGGAGAGTGTTCTAAGGGCTGATGCAATGATCCTGAGTGGTATTTTGTCCAGGTAATGGTGTGTTATCAACCAGGAGGAAGGCAGGTTTTATGCGATCAATGCTGACGCGGACAGGCTTGCCTCTTATCTGCACAGTCAGTGTCCTATCACTTCGATCTAACACTCGATGTGGGCCAGTGTATGGCGGCTGTAGCGCGCCGCGGACCGTGTCATCAACTCATCACATAGGTAGACATGAGTACAAGTGTTCAAGTCAATGAAGATGAAGGTGGAATGTTGATCATGCCGTGATGCTGGCAAAGGACGTAGTCGACTCATTTTTTGGCGGAGTCTGACTACGAAGCTTGAAGTGTCCTCAATGCGGTTGTCTGTCGTGGCACAAAGCATTTCTCCTGGAAGTCGAATTGGTTCTCCGTAGACTAGCTCTGCCGAGGAAGTGCCAAGAACTTCTTTATGCGCACTTCGGATACCAAGTAAGACAATTGGTAAGGCTTGCAGCCAAGACATATCAGGATGGCACATGATTGCTGCCTTGTGTTGACGGTTGAAACGTTCAACCATTCCATTGGCACAAGGATACCAGCTGGTTGTTCGGGAGCGTGAGGTTCCGGTGAGAATCCCCAGGTTTCGGAACAACTGAGATTCGAACTGTCTGCCTTGGTCAGTCGTGATACGGTGTGGTGATCCAAAGCGAGAGATCCAGCATGCTACAAAAGCTTCGGCGACGTCTTCGGTTGTGATGCGTTCCAGTGGCCAGACTTCTGGTCAGCAGATGAATCGGTTCACTGCTGTCAGACAGTATCTGTAATTTCCAGCAGGAGGGAGTGGACCGATGATATCCAGATGGACGTGCTGGAAGCGAGCAGACGCTGGGGTAAAGTTGCCTATTGGAGCGTTGTTATGGCGCGTGACCTTCGAACGTTGACATGCCTGGCAGGCTCGTGCCCATGTACGGCAGTCTTTTTGCATGTGGGGCCATACGAAGCGTTCTGATGCTAAATGGGCGGTCGCTCTGGCACCAGGATCACTTAGACCGTGAAGAGAGTCAAAAGCTGGTCTGCGAAAAGGTGCAGTGATAAATGGTCTGGGTCGACGCGTTGAAGTGTCACAGAACGAAATGGTGTTGGTTCCTGGTATCCGGGCTTGCTCCAACTGAAGTGCTGATTCGTGGTTCAACAGATCAAGGAGCTCTGCATCCCCTTCCTGTGATCGTGCCAAAGCGCTGAAGTCCAAGGTCCTACTGGCAATTCCGATGATGCGAGATAGTGCATCTGCGACTACGTTAGAGGAGCCTTCAATGTGCTGAATGTCCGTTGTGAACTGAGCGATGAACGATAACTGGTTCAGCTGCACGGGTGGAAGTTTGTCACGACGTTGCTGGAAGGCGTAAGTCAGGGGCTTGTGGTCTGTATAGATTGTGAACTGCTGGCTTCCAAAATGTATCTGAAGTGCTGCACTGCTTTATAAACTGCAAGCATCTCTCGGTAGTAGGGTGGCCATTCGGTTTGCTTTGGAGACAGTTTCCTAGAGAAGAAGGCTAGAGGCTGCCAGGCATCGTCCACGTATTGCTGGAGGCTAGCTCCAGTAGCGCTGCTGGATGCATCTGTGAACAATCCCAATGGTGCTTGCGGATCGGGATGCGCTAGGAGGGTAGCTTGAGCGAGGCTTTTCTTACAGGCGGCAAAGATGCGTTCCATTTCTGGTGTCCAGGGTACATGTTGAGAGCCGCGTAAACTGGTTACAGCTGCGTGGAGTGGAGCCTGGTACTGGAATGCCGAGGGAAGGAATCGGCGATAGAAATTGATCATTCCCAGGAAACGTCTGAGCTCACGTGCAGTTTTCGGGAGAGGAAAATTCTGCAGTGCTGTGATGCGTTCCGGCAATGGTCGTCTCACTGCGGCGGAGACTTCGTGTCCGAGAAAGGTGACTCTTGGAGATGCTAAGACACTCTTGGTATCATTGATGACGATGCCATACTCAGTGAGGTGGTGGAAGAGAGCTCACAGGTGGCGCCTGTGTTCTTTAGGACTCTTAGAGAAGACCAAGATGTCGTCGACATACGCAAACGTGAAATCCAGACCTGATAGTACTTCGTCTATGAATCTTTGAAAGATTTGACCAGCATTGCGTAGTCTGACGGTCATGAAAGGAAACTGAAACAGTCCGAAAGGCGTTATGATTGCGATCCTTGGAATGTCACTTGGGTTCACGGGAATCTGGGTGTAGGCCTTCACTAGGTCGATAATGCATCTGCGGAGCTTATGGCTGAAATCATGGAGATGCCGAGGTGGATACTTGTCAGGGACGGTCCGTGAGTTTAAGGCACGATAATATCCGCAGGCCCGCCAGCTCTCGTCCTTCTTCGGTACCAAATGGAGCGGTGACGACCAAGGGCCATCAGAACGTCGTGCTGTACCTTCCAGAAGCATGGCATCGAACTTCTTAGCTATCTGGAGACGATCCGGGGCGAGGCGACGAGCTCGGCAGGAGACAGGTGGTACTGGTGTAGTGCGGATGAAATGTGCCGTAGAATAGCGTACTTCTCGCGGGGCTCCAGATGGACGAGTGAGGTCATGAAATTCCTTTCAAATTTCATGAAACGTAGTCGGTACATTCAGAGCCTTCACACTGGGTTGTAGACAGTTAGCAGATTGGACGTTCACTGATAAGCCTGTGATGCCGTCGACCAAGCGTTTGTTACAACAGTCTGGTAGAAGATGGTAATAGGCGAGGAAGTCTGATCCTATGATGGTAAGTGCGACGTCGGCAACAACAAATTTCCATGAAAATTCTCGTCAGAGTACGAGGGTCTGTTCATGAGCATAGTCCCGTATGTGTGGATTGTGGAATTATTGGCAGCTGCGAGGTCATAATTGCTCTGATGGCGACGCTCCTTCAGGAATTTATGCGGGAAGCAACACAAATCCGACCCAGTATCGATCAGAAATTGAGGTTTATTACTCTTGTCCGTGATAAAGGGGCGGTTTCCATCTGATGGGCAACCATTTACCGCCGTCACTGGTTGCCGTTGGAGTTTGACGGGAAGCTACAAGGTAATTCGCACTTCTGTGCCTTTTCGCGGAAGCGGCGATGGTACCAGCAGATACCTTGTGCACCGGCTATCGGAGAAGACCTTCGGCTGTTACTAGGACGGCTTGGCCGATCCCGGGAACGAGAGCGTGCGCAGAAGGATGTTTGCAGTGCTGCCATCAGGTGTGAAACTTCATCTATCCTCTTCGCGACCTGGCTCACCTCACTAACTGGTGGTGTACTCACGGCGTGAACAGTGGCGGGAAGTGACACGGGTGAAATCTCAAGAATATTGTCGGCCAAGACGGCAACCATATCTAGCGGCATCTCGCTCTGTGTTTGTAAAATGGCCTGTACTTGTGACGGCAGGCGCTGTGTCCATAACTGTCTTAATAGGTTATCTTGTACTTGTGTGCTGCCCGCGAGAGACATAAGGTGTCGTAAGAACTGGGATGGCTTTCAGTCACCGAACTCCTCCTCCATGAGCAGTTAATGAACACGTTGCTCTTCCGATAGGGAAAGACGCCGAATGAGTTCGGTACGCAGATACGCGTATGCATTTTGCGCTGGAGGGTTGGTAATAATATCGTCAACTCCGCAGCAAAACTACTGTCCAGCTGGCAAACAATGTACGCGTATTTTGTTGCGTCCTGCGTGATACCGGATACATTGAACGGCGCTTCTGCCTGAGCGAACCATAGCGCCGGCTTGTCTGGCCAGAAAACAGGTAATTTAACTACAACACGATTCACTACAGTACTGACCTCTGAGGGTGGTGATTGTGGCGTTTGCTATTGAAGTTGCTGTTGTAGGAAGTGATTTTGCTCTTGTAATTGCTCCATAGCGACGATAGTAACTAGCGTGTGAATAGCACTGACTTTATGTAGATAACTGTATCACACTATATTAATCACGTCGGGGTCACCAAATGTGGGCAACATTACACTTACTGGCTTGCCAGCTAAGTAAACACAACAGTAGTAGTAGACCACGCGTCTCAATGGACATATTTGGGCGGGGCCCAAGTCCATTTCAGCATAAGCCCTTCGGTCTATACGGCCTTGAGTGCTACTTTCGACATGTTGGGATCGGAACAGAATGGTTTTGGTTATAGTGGTATGATTGTACCAAGGATAAAGTCATAACTGGTCAGAATGTGACCTGCACACCGTAGGGTGAACATTGTCGTTTCCTACAATGCCGTCCAAAGATGACAATATGTAGAAAGGCACTCGATGTATTTGTTTACTATATCTTCTTTCGATAATGGTGCCATGGAAATAATGTGTGAAGAGGTCTAGCTGCTGCCCTCTAGGTTCCTGTGGCGGAGAGATGACGCAATTTCGCCACAAACCCAAAAAATAGATATGATATATCTGAAAAAGGCAAGGTTCTAAAGGCTGAAAATTCTCTGACTCTAGTCAAAGAAGCAATCATTAATAAACATGCAGCAGATAAAATAGCCACACGAGAGGACAGGCAAAAACAGAGAAAGCAATATTGCAATACTTTGTTTTGACCTACAGAATGTTAATCACTTGTCCGGAGGCAGAGACTAGCAATTTCTTCTATCAAGGAAAACTGAGCGTTTATAATTTAACAGCACCCCTTTCAAGCACTGGTAAGGTATACTGTTGTTTATGGAATTAAAGTCTTTTGGGGCATCGTGGCAATGATATAGCAAGTGCCCTAAGGATAATCTTGCATCTTGTAGCAGCAGACAACCCATGTGTAACATATGTGACTCGTGTGTTCCCCAGAACAGGAATTCATTAATGTAATTTGCCATTATAGATTTCCTGCAACGTTATCCCAACAGAGAGGGGATAACAATGACGTTTAGCACTCCAGTCATTCCAGAATTCAAGAAATTGATGCAGTGCACAATAGCATAGAGAGAGCACTCGTTCCCTATTCTCCAATATATTTATTGCGAGTTATGTTAATGACAAGTAAAAGGAAACCGTATAGAATTATCCAAATGCAAGCCACAGATTTCAGGAATTTTCAAGTTTGCACAGATAACCTGAACTTCCAGTAAGTCCCATTCACTAAGGTTACTGAGATTAAGTTCTAATAGTCACTGACATCCATCAAACACAAAATTAGCCACATTGATTCACAGTAGAAAGAGGTCAATTTAAAATTCAAGGAAATGAAATCAAGAACATCACCAAAATTTGAATTGTTACCAGTGCTAAAACCTGCTCAGTTAAAGACATCACTTCCTGAAAATAAAATTACCGGTATATCGTTCAGAGCAATGATGAAATTTATGCCTGAAGTTGACCAAGCATTCTTTGAAAATATGTTGACCAATAGGCAGAGAGAAGCCCTAAGTCCACACATAAGAGAAAGGCCACGAAGTGAAAATTGTGTACACACATTCATTTAAATCATTGAGACGTGTAGGTTTTTTTCGAATGCAAGATGCTTACACATTTAAGCGTTGGTTTGAGCTTTTGTCCGAACTACATCATTATCATTATTAAACCATTCATTTACCTTGTAT
This sequence comes from Anabrus simplex, assembly GCF_040414725.1. Taxonomy (NCBI): domain Eukaryota; kingdom Metazoa; phylum Arthropoda; class Insecta; order Orthoptera; family Tettigoniidae; genus Anabrus; species Anabrus simplex. Next base: position 1,138,451,785 of record NC_090265.1, read on the forward strand.
TTCAGAATGACAATGTACAGATGGATGAGGAAGGGTGACAAAATATACTCTCTCTCATATATTTCATGTACCGGAAATATGCTTGTTCATTTACGTATTTGAGTTATTTGAAACATGGACCATTTTTCTTTGTATGGACACAAAAGTTGAATCATTTATGTTCTTTTATATTTTGTAAAAATAGCAAGCATTTCATATATTTACAATAAAACCATATATTTGAAAGATGATCTCTGTAATAATGAATTAAGAATGTGACTAGAATACGGAAGTATTGACGGGTACAACCTTGTAACTTTAAAGTTAGTTTGTACATTGAAAATAAATGAGTAATTTTAAAGGAAATGGAAAGAAATATATTAATTACTTGATGAATATATTTATACTATACCACTATGCCGGCCCCGTGGTGTAGGGGTAGCGTGCTTGCCTCTTACCCGGAGGCTCCGGGTTCGATTCCCGGCCAGGTCAGGGATTTTTACCTGGACCTGAGGGCTGGTTCGAGGTCCACTCAGCCTACGTGATTAGAATTGAGGAGCTATCTGACGGTGAGATGGCGGCCCCGGTCTAGAAAGCCAAGAATAACGGCCGAGAGGATTCGTCGTGCTGACCACACGGCACCTCGTAATCTGCAGGTCTTCGGGCTGAGCAGCGGTCGCTTGGTAGGCCAAGGCCCTTCAAGGGCTGTAGTGCCATGGGGTTTGGTTTTTGGTTTTTTATACCACTATAGTCAACTGAACACTAGGAGATGGATCACCTGTGTACAGGAAGTGGGTCAACAATAGGTCAAGTTGCGAGTTATGTTAATGACAAGCAAAAGGAAACCGTATAGAATCATCCAAATGCAAGCCACAGATTTCAGGAATTTTCAAGTTTGCACAGATAACCTGAACTTCCAGGCTGACCAAGCATTCTTTGAAAATATGTTGACCAATAGGCAGAGGGAAGCTCTAAATCCACAATTAGGGACTTAGACATCAGTCCTAGCCTGATTCAGCACTCGTAAGGCAGCGTGGCTAGGATCCACATTCAAATGCATATTTTTCTACGGTATTGCTGCATGTAATAGACTACCGAACAACTTCATGTAATAGACTACTGAACAACTTCAGAACTATAAGTCACGAATGTACATTTTAATAGCTAAATTACATTTATTTCAAAAGTAACAAAATGTCTCACAGAACTTTGTAACATTCAGCAAGAGATTTGTAGTTTTCTGATTGCACACAATTCCTCCAACCTAACCATTTTACTTTCTATGCAAAAGAACAGTTCTCCAATCCCAAACATAAATAACATTTTCTGAACTTTTCTACTGAATACTTTAGAAAACAACGCAAAGGACCTTCCTTTAAAATACTAAAGATTAAATCGTATCCTCTGTCTTACATGAAATTCAAAATCTCAATACTGACTCTAACGATTTGTTGTTTTTTGTTGTTCCGCGCAAGTGGCTATGCATTTTGGGTCACGTATCTGCCAGCTTCCCTTCGGAAGATAGTGGGTGCAACCCCACTGTCGGTAGCCCTGAAGATGGTTTTCCGTGGTGTTTCCCATATTCACAGCAGGCAAACGCCGGGGATGTATCTTAATTAAAGCCACGGTCCCTTCTTTCCACTCCTATCCCTTTCCTATCCCATCGTAGCCATAAGACCTATCTGTGTCGGTGCGACATACTGTAAAGCAAATTGTAAAAGTACAGTATATTTTTTTAAATGTTCATATTGTTTGGGTAATCAGTCCATATTTCTCCGTAACTGCTGTATACATCTACTCTAATCTGTTTGTCATAATCATATATTGGCCTTTCTTTACCATTCTCTCTCTCTCCCCACTGGGTGGGGGCGGTAGGATAATACGTACGGTATCTCCTGCCTGTCGTAAGAGGCGATTAGATGGGGCCCCAGACGCTCTTAACTTGGGAGCGTAGGTTGGCGACCACGGGACCCTTAGCTGAATCCTGGCATTGTTTCCACATACTTGTGCCGGGCTCCTCACTTTCATCTATCCTATCCGGCCTTCCTTGGTCAATTCTTGTTCTTTTCCGATCCGACGGTATTAAGTTTACAAGGCCTAGGGAGTCTTTCATTTTTACACCCTTCGTTGCTTTTGTCTTTCTTTAATCCTCCTGTGGGTGGGGATGGTAGAATAACACCCACAGCAACCGCGCCTGTCGTAAGAGGCGACTAAAAGGAGCCCAAGGGGCTCATACCTTGGGAGCGTGGATGGGCGACCACGCGGCAAATGGCTGTGTCCTGACATTGGGTGATATGAATAAAAATGAGATGTATCTCATGAGACATGTCTCGGAGCAGGATTGAGACGGAAGTCACTTGCGAGACAGATCTCGCCATGTATATGAATACAGTTAGTTTCCCGCTAACGAAATATATTCTTTATTCTTTATTATTTTTCTCCAGATCTACAGTAAAAATACCCGTTTGATCTGATAAATGAGAAAAATAACAATGTCCAGCCTATAGCCAGAATAAACTAAAATGGAATGAACTACAGATGCTGACATATGGCCCATGAAACTCGGAGATCCAATGGCGATAGCACTACGGCACATGCAGATTACAAACCTACATCTCTACAATGACAAACAGGCAAAATAAAATGGCAAAATTAAATACAATAAGGCAAACTAAAATGAAACGCGCCTCTGATAGAGGCAAAATTAAAATGGCAATGAGCGACTGATGCTGATAACAAGTTGATATGATAAAGTTGCGCACCCGCTGGGGTTACGCAACATTAACCATGTCCCAGATTTGTTTGCCTGAGTAAGCCAGTCTGGCAACACAATTCCATTACTAGCGAATCCCATCAAGATCACGTTTTCTGCTGAGTGCGCTGACTTTTCCGTTTACACAGGGCAGTCCTCTACCATTTAAATTACTTAATTTCTCTACCACACTTACTCAATCTGCTGAGCTGTCCTATCTCTATTACCACACAAGCACTGCACTATTTACAGTTCCAACTTCATACTCAATTGCTCAATAAGAAATCAGTTCAACGTTTCGAACTCTTCGACTAAATACTCTGCGAAATAACCTTACTCAATATCAACCCGCACACTGAAGATTAACCGTCTTACTAATAAAAAGTCCTTATGCAGTTGTTTAACTCTTGTATAGTTATACAGTGAAAAACCCTGTATAAGAGTTTTATATTTTTCTTACTAATAAACGAGGTATAAGCATTGTATCACTATACAGCACGTATACACTCGTTCTAAGGCGTAGAAATCTCTCCTTGCAGTTCACTGACGTATTTCGCACGTTCACTGCCTTTATGATCGCTTCTGCTGGTTATCTACGAGCAAAACATTCCGAAAAGTCGCACAGTAGAAAGGCATATCGAAAAGGCAGTGGCAACACTAAGCGAGACAGCTGGAAATTGGCTTATACTAATATCAAGCTTAAGCAAAGATCAATAGCCCCTAACTGGGATATTACGGAAAACGTAAGCAGTTGTAATTGAATCGGGGAATTGAAAAGGTTACACATTCCAAAATCCTTACTTTTCAGGAGAAAGGAAAACCTTTTTTGTAGCTAAAAGAAAGGTTTGATCAAAAAAGTTTCTATTAGGCATTTATACATCATATTTCTGCGTATTCAACTACAAAGTATGGAAATCATATTACGTACGGTTTTCAAGTTATACCATTTATGTCAAGGAATATGTCCCTTTTTATACTCAAATCTGAGAAAGATCTAAGATCTTTGTAGAGACAGATAACGTATAATAAACTCGCAATTTCGAAAGTATATTAAGCAGTAACAGATTATTACACAAACATACGCCCGACCATCATTTCTTTTATAGTTATTCATTGTCATTCCGTAAGTTAGCTGGAAATTGACTTATATTGATATCAACATTTCTTCAGCTTGCTTGTGTAACGAACGCCAAAAAAGAAATGGAAAAGCTTAAGAAAAGATCAAAAGATCCTAATTGGTGTAGTACGGAAAACGTAAGCAATTGTAATTGAATCGGCGAGTTGAAAAGGGTACACATTCCAAAATCCTTACTTTTCAGCTTACTTTTGTAGCTTAAAAGAAAGGTTTGATCAAAAAAGTTTTATTAGGCATTTATACATCATATTTCTGCGTATTCAACTACAAAGTATGGAAATCATACTACGTATGGTTTTCAAGTTATGCCATTTTTTATCTCGAGGAATATGTCCCATTTTATATGTACTCAAATTTGAGAAAGATCTTTGTAGGGGCAGATAGTGTATAATAAACTCGCAATATCAAACGTCTATTAAGCAGTAACACTTTATTACACGAAAATACGCCCAACCATCATTTCTTTTATAGTTATTCATTGTCATTCCGTCTCTTTAAAGTGTTTTACTTTACGAAGATGTCTAGCCTCCATAACCTCTGAATGGTGTATGTCTTCTATGTTTAAAATATCGTGAAGATCATCAACGTTATCGTCCATTCTTTCAATGTGTGTTCAATAATAAATGGATAACTCGGATATTTCACCACGATTATATTATTGTAGACAATAAATACCACGAAAAAAATGCTCATTCGTTTCTTTTTCCGCTACTCGCTGCTATACAACGCTTATACAAGGGCCCTGGTCCGTATAAGCAATTTAATGAATAACTATAACAGATGTATACACAGGAGGCTTGTACACGGTTTATTAGTAACGAATTTCACATAAGTGGTGTATAAACCTTGATAAAAATTATACACCGTTTATTATAGTAGGGCCCACGAGAGTTGAAGTCTGACAGGTGAGCGGCGAAAGCTGTAACTACGAAGTACGCTGCGTTGTCATAGTTACCTCCATTTGCAGCCTACCACCCTTTCAGACAGGCTGAGTGTTTAATAAAACATGTAGGCCTAGGCCTAATACAATTCATTTACCCTTGACCGGTTCCTAAGCTAGTGTTAATAATTCCAGCATTTAAGACAGAACACGACATTATCGATATATATAAAAGATTTCATAATCACTAACAAAATCATCAGTTTCTGACAATAACCTCAACAAATGCACATGTTAATCACAGAATAGAACAACACTACCCACATTGATAGTTTTTTTATTATTTAACTCGGATTGTTAACGGTACCTGTACAATTCAGGAATAAACTACGGTATAATAAACACAATAGGAAGACGATACTTCATCGAGAAAAGAAATCAGTCAGAATATGAACGACAAAAGTGACTGAGAGCAAGCCAATCCACATGATTATAGCGTCCTAAAATGTTGCAACTCTGTTATCGTTGCCATAGCAACAGGCCATTTTCGAGAAGTGTTAGTCAACTTTTTCTCGCCGGTGGCGCTAAACGTCAGACTTCAACTCTCGTGGGCCCTACTGTAGTAAGAAGGTAAATTTACTATACAGACATAGCGCTCCCCTTCTTACTCAATTGTGCAATAAGAAAGTCATCCAATGTTGCCAACCCTTTAACTAAATACCCTGTGAAACAACATTGCTCTAAATCCCCCCAAAGATAAAATTTACCATACAGAATTATTTCGCCATATACCAAGTAACTATAAACATATCTCCAAGTCACACTTCACCAATACGTTTACTATACAACAACTACCATCATGTGCTATCACACCACTTCATTCACCTCCTCTCTTTAACCAATAACTGCACCCTCCAAACACTAACCACAGTGACATAATACCACATTTACCTTAACAGTCCAAATACATCACTCCCATCTCTACATTCAATTACCATTAAATGACTTCTTCACTCTTCGCTTACTAACAATCAATACACCTTCAAGAACTAGGCCTTTCATATTCTACATTAAATTACCATTAAATTACTTCTTCACTCTTGGCTTTCTATCAATTAATACACCAAGACGCTAGGCATGTCATATACAAGCACAGATCAACAAGGGCCCTGGTCTGTATAAGCAATTCAATGAATAACTATAACAGATGTATACACAGGAGGCTTATACACGGTTTATTAGTAACGAATTTCACATAAACGGTGTATAAACCTTGATAAAAATTATACACCGTTTATTAGTAAGACGGTAAATTTACTATACAGACATAATTTCACAATCACTATCAACGTCTCTATTTACTCTAATACCGTACTCTTGTATCCAATACATCTGCACTAATAATTCTCCACTCACACTACTACCAAATACAACTCGCTAATTTCAACTTAAACACTACAAACCAACTACACCCTACACAACTAACATGAAGATACCACTCTCACTCCTTATTTTGTCACCCTACCTTCTGCGACAATTCTCTTACTTATTGCTAACTTTATTAGCGTTTTTACTTCTTGTAACAATACCCTCATCACTTCGTCTTATTTCCCACATGTCCCTTAAGCTTCTGCTCCTCCCTTCGTTCCAGTACCGCTCTACTTTCTTCCAGGTTGCCTCTGAACATTCCTTTCTCCTCTGTGCCTCCGTTTCTTCACTGTTTCAACCCTGCTGACTTTCCTTATCTCTAGCTGTGACTGTATCTGTATCCCTGGACCTTGCTATTCTCGCCCCATTATCCACTACTCCTTCCTTATCACTGTTTATGATCACATTTTTACTTGGCACCTCTCCCTGTCTTTCTTCGCACAGCTCACTGTTTCTTTTTGTATTGACCTTACTGCCTTCCCCGTCTTCCCCAGTATTACTGTCTATAACTTGCCTATCTTACCCACTAATCACTATACTCCTCTCTGTTACTTCGTCTTGTTTTATCTTCTTTTCTAGGTCCATCAATTTATTCACAGACCAGATTCTAATCCAGTTGCCGTTTGACACTACTAGTTCCTGGTACCTGATAACTGCTCTCAATCCTTCGTGTCTAGCTCGAATAATATGTTTTTTAGAATGTTTGAATTCCTGATCACTTTACTTACCACGTCCCTCTTGACCCATATTTTTCCCTCTGCATGTTGCCCGCATTTGTCCACCACTTTATAAATTGTGAGCACTCTGTCCTCCCTCTTCTCCACTGGCACACCATATATAAATAGGCACTTCTTCCTGCGATTTAGAGTGCTGGCTTCCACTTCTGCTTTAAGTTTCAGCGTCTCTTCTGGTCGTCCTATTTTCTCCCTTAATGCTACAACTTCTTCTGCATTTTTCCTCACTTGAGAGATGTTATGTCGTCTGCCCTTTCTCGGAACCATCCCTTCATTTTTTCGAGCTCCCTCGTTTGCTCTTGTGTCATGTTTTTGAGTTGCTCAAAGGGGCAGACTTCTACAACCACCTCTTTTACAACTCTTCTGATTGCTTCTATGTCTTCCCAACTCATATTTACACTGGAAGTCGGCTGGATTCAGCTCGACTCCCCCAATCCATAGCAATACTATAATCACCGCCGCTCTCAGCATTAATTCTCCTTTCGTTCCGATTTCCATTCTACACCCTCCTGGTTCCACTTCTTCTTCCTTCTTTCTTTCTTGCCATCTTCCTATGATCGCCCTGTATTGCTCCGCACCAATCATTGACAGTAAACTCATCATTTCTTTCCTGCATTCAGCACCTGCGCTCCCCTCTCGCTCTCCCGGGCCCCTCCACTCAACACGTCTGCGCTCATCAGTGGCTTAGGCTGTACTGCTAACGAGATACATCTCCTTCCGTATTAGACGTATCTCGCCCACTGGCTCTGGTATCTGTCAGCTGACACCACAGCTGTATAAACAAACACCACCTAATAAGGAAAGAATTTTAAGTGCCCCATGCTCAGCCTAAGTCTTTCAAATTTCTTCTGACTTAGTTTATTTAATAACGATGGCGGTGGAGGACGAAAGTGTGGAGTTTCAGGCTCGTTTCATCGATATTGTACAAGAGTATGGAGAAGTGATCTTCGCAAAATCTCAACTTCCCGAAATGCGCAGAAAGAAATTCGCCGCAATTTGTCGCATACGTGACCGTTGCCGTTATCTCTTAAATAGAGAGTCGACGGAGGCTCAAATTTTAAAAAGTAAGAAATATGAATAGTAAATTGAAAACAAAAATGGTTCTGAAAAGAACGTCAATAAGCCTATTGCGCTCAAGGATTTGGGAGAAAAAGCTCCTGAAGATGATGCAGACGGATGCGAATCCCAGGTAAGAATGAACAACTTCAGAACTAAAAGGTACGAATGCACATTTTTATAGCTAAATTACATTTATCTGTATTTTATCTGTATTGCTATATTTCAGTAGCAGATGCTTCGGGTACGGCACGTCGACGAGTGATATTCTGTCTCCCGACCTTCCATTGGATGACGTTCCCCTTGAGGATCTTCCGTCGCCGCATAATTCACATGTCACACCTGGAGGAGCATCTAGACTAAAAAAGAGGAAACTAGAAGGATTCTAAACAAATCTGACGAGTGACTTAACAATCGGAGAGCTACAAGGAGTAGTTTTGTTGAAACAGATTAAAGTGTTAGATTTACAAGTGAAAAAGACTGAAAAGCGGCAGTGTGTTCTCGAAAAAACAGAAGAACTCATTTCAGTGCAAAGAAACAGGTTTTACAATTGTAAAATGGAAAATATTTTATGTGAGAGGGAGAAAAGAGCAGAACAAACAAGTGCAACCGAAATGGAACACCCACCGGTATTTTTTTCATTTAGAACAGTAGTTTCCAGACTTTTCTTCTTCAGTTGTGTTTCACTTGCAAGGCTATTCTCTAAATTATGCCTTTCGTACTAATCATTGTTCAATAGTCACTACAGTTATTATTTAAATTCTTTTTGGGCTTATATAAACGTAGTGACGCGTACCCATGGTATACTTGCACCCCATCTTGGGAACGGCTGTTTTAAGGTTTCTTTTCTTCCTTCAAGATATTGTGTTAGAAGTTAGATCGTATCTATCGTAATATTCAGGGTTAGATTCCACATTCAAATACATATTTTTCTCTGGTGTTTCTGCATATAATAGACTACCGATACATATATATTGTTGAATATTTTCTAGATTCTGCTACATAAACTGTCTAACTTCCTTACCTTCAAACTTAGAAATAATACAAAATGATATCCATATTCATAAGAGAATATGAGTTAACAAGGGAGTTGTTTGGGTTGGACCAGACCAATTGCAATGTAACTTAGTAACATGACCTATTGAGACGTCCGGAACTTAGAAAATAATATTTACAAACCGCTACTCAACTGCAGTAAATTTTTGCTCCAGTTTTAAATAAAACATGGTGTATAGATGGTAGCGATTGCAATGAAACTGGGTAGGATGATCAGTTCAGACATCAGAACATCGCTGCATGTCTGCCGCTGTTATATAGCCTACCCACGATGTGCCAAACAGAATTACTCTTAATAATAATCCGGAAGTTCCCTCGTCTTTCCAAATTAAAAGCTATTTGTAGCTTGTACTTTTACATAGAGATGACGAAGATTTCATATTACATATTTTAGCGTCAATTGTAAACGACAAAGAAGTAATAAAACCCTAATATTTTGAAATATTCATATGCCGTACTGTGCATGTTAGTAAAATGGGTTTGAAAAGCATGAAATTCTGGTCATGTTGTTAAAATCTCATTTTCAGTCTAAAGTGTACTATTTAATTTAACTAATAGAACTATCCGTGAATTTCTACATAGTATATGTCTGGGTCCATGGCTAATGGTTAGCCTGCTGGCCTTTGGTCACAGGGGTTCCGGTTTCGATTCCCTACAGGGTCGAGAATTTTTATCATCATTGGTTAATTCCGCTGGCATGGGGGCAGGGTGTATGTGTCGTCTTCTTCATCATCATCATTTTATCCTCATCAGCCATCATGATGCGCAGGTCAACTACGGACGTCAAACCAAAAGACCTGCACCTGTCCTCGGACACTCCCGGTACTACAAGCCATACGCCATTTTATTACAGTGCATAAGCGAGGTCATTCTACGGCATCAACTAAGAGTTCCAAGCCATCCAGCTATTCTTCGGAAATTAATTATAACACTGTCGTTGAAATTATAGCAAAGTGAATAGCACCAATAAATTTAAAACAGGTGGATTAGCCATTCATCGAAGTTTCAACGAAATCTGCCTGATCCAAACCAAATGGTTCCATTGTAGTATTCGAGGCAAGTGAAATCTTGGTGCGATGGTTGAGAAATCGCGACACTCACAGAGGCAGCAAATCATTGGCCGAATAACGTCATTATGTGAAACTATTATATGTCGTGGAATCTGTTACGGCTCATATTTCGTAACGGCACAAACCGCCGGCTGATATACCTGTTAAAATAAAATTAGAAATAGTGCAAAGGCATGGTCAGAGTATTTTACGGCACTTAAAGTACGGTAAACATAAATGGGATAGTTTACACCTGGAAACTCACAAATTTGTACAATAGCATTTGGCCAACATCATAATATGACAAAGAGCGATAATTTTCAGACTTGAAAAGTATCCTGCCAGAAATCAAAATGTGAATATTAGATAATAATAATAATAATAATAATAATAATAATAATAATCATAATAATAATAATAATAATAATAATAATAATAATAATAATAATAATAATAATAATAATAATTTCGTGTGGCTAGTTCTTGCCTGATGCAGTACTTGTAAGGCAGCGTCATCTGCCGTGCATAGGATACACCTTCAAAAGTAGTTAGTGGGACGTAATAAAAGCATTATTATTATTATTATTATTATTATTATTATTATTATTATTATTATTATTATTATTATTATTATTATTATTATTATTATTATTATTATTATTACCCATTGAAACGGCACGGTTAGTAGTGATCGATTTATTTGATTCCGTTCATGTTACAGATCGATACAGTGATCCGATTCACAGCACATTAGGGTTACCGTTCCTAGGACGTCTGTGTAGTGTGTACTGATACGACAACAGCAACAGCATTTAATGCTCGCTGCTACTAGTCTTCATTCTATAAATTGCTTTCCTATGAGTCATCCACCTTTCAGATTCAGGTTTCTCCTGCAGCCATCTCTTTGCATCAAGTTTTGATGTTACAAAGTCTTCCTCCTCCCACGGTGAGAACTCTCTTAAAAAAGTACAGTATATAGAATTAGATGAAAAAAATATCTGTACTCATAATCATCAATGATTTGCATGCTGTCGCCAAGGTGGCAAATTTCCTATCAACCGTTTGCCTAGTATTTTCTTAAACGATTTCAAAGAACTTCGAAATTTCAATGTATTCGCGGTTTTCTGATTCAACGTCTTTTTAGTTAAGTCATTGCGTCAGACGCCTCACTTACTCACTGTCCACGTGCACCAGTGATCTCGGTTATTCGATGAATGAAATCTTGTGTAATGATGCGAGGTGCGAACTGAGAGAATACTGAGCCGTTCTTCCCAATATAAAACAGATAATTTTCAGTGATCATCACCATAACACCAGTGGCGTAAAATTAGGGCCTGCAACGCAGAAAAGCCCGGACTTAAGGAGCCCACAACAAATACACTATGGAGAAAACGTACCAATTTACGCGATATCGCAAGACCTCGATTGCCAGCGCACGTAGCGGTCAGGCCCTGCACAAGGAATACGGAGTGTATAGTTTCGTTTCTATGAGTTTCGACTTGATAGTTAACCGAAAGTCAGATATTGATGCCAAATTGTTACGAGTACAAACAGATGATTCCCAACACACAACATGAAGGGAAGTGTATATACTCGAATATAAGTCCAGAATCAATCTTTGCAGCAAAATGCTTAACCCACATAAGATGAACAATAACACATAACATATTTAGGGTAAGGCTATGAGATTTAAAACAATGATCAATGCTCGAAGAGATACAACGCGAGAAAACGAAATGAAGAGCTCGCGTTGCTGATAGATTCAATTTCTCCTAAGGAAGGAAAAAGAATCCTAAAAAGGGGAATACATCACTCATTTCTGAGTCATTCTCGGCATTGAGGTTTCACTCTCCTGGCTATTTTATCCACCACGTAAAATGGGTACTAGGCCTTTTTCTTTCACAACATCCACGAGTTTTCGCCTTCCTTATGTTATCGCGAACCGAAATATTTTGCTCCTACAACCACTCAATTAACTCATTATTTCTAGCCGCCAGTGTTGGTGCTTTGTCAAGAATGACAGAGTGAACTGACAAAGACCGCGGAAAGAACTGAGCACAATACAATACACAGCTGATAGCACCTGGTTACAGAAAACAACAGATCGACAACAGTGGTAACCAGAGATAGAGTCTAACGCACTCTATCGGAGCGATCGGCTGCCTATGATTGGCTGTTTATTAATTCACTTAGACACCACAAAAAGGCAGCGCTCAAATATCAAGTCGAAACTCATAAGAACTGAACTATAGTAGTGATACCGATCAACTGGTGTTGTACTAAATTTTGTTCTTGGATTTGCGTTTAAGAAGAATCTTTTCTTGAACACAACTATTTTGAAATTACAAACAGACAAGGAAGGAACCGTGTCTTGCAAGGTTTGTGCTGTTTTTGGCTACAGTAACTTTGAATCAATCAATCAGTCAATACTGATCCGCATTTAGGACAGTCGCCCAGGTGGCATATTCCCTATCTGATGTTTTCCTAGCCTTTTATTACATGATTCCAAAGAAATTGGAAATTTATAGAACATCTCCCCTGGTAAGTTATTCCAATGAATGAATATTTGCCCCAGTTTGTCCTCTTGAATTCCAACTTTATCTTCATATTCTGATCCTATCTACTTTTAAAGAGCCACTCAAATTTATTCTTCTGCTAATGTCATTCCACGCCATCTCTCCGCTGATAGCTCGGAACATACCACTTAGTCGTGCAGCTCGTCTTCTTTCTCCCAAGTCTTCCCAGCTCAAATTTTGCAACATTTTTGTAACGCTACTCTTTTGTCGGAAATCACCCAGAACAAATCGAGCTGTTTTCTTTTGATTTTTTTCCAGTTCTTGAATCAGGTAATGCTGGTGAGGGGCCCCATATACTGGAACCATACTCTAGTTGGGGTCTTACCAGAGACATATATGCCCTCTCCTTTACATCCTTACTACAACCCCTAAACACAATCATAACCATGTGCAGATATCTGTACCCTTTATTTACAATCATATTTATGTGATTACCCCAATGAAGATCTTTCCTTATATTAACACCTAGATACTTATAATGATCCCCCAAAGGAACTTTTACCCCCATCAACGCAGTAATTAAAACTGAGAGGACTTCTCCTATTTGTGAAACTCACAACCTGACTTTTAATCCCGTTTATCAACATACCATAGCTGCTGTCTATCTCACAACATTATCGAGGTCACGTTGCAGTTGCTCAACAATCTTGTAACTTATTTATTATTCTATGCAGAATAACATCATCCGCAAAAAGCCTTACCTCTGATTCCACTTGTTTACTTATATCATTTATATATATAAGAAAACATAAAGGTCCAATAATACTGCCTTGAGGAATTCCCCTCTTAATTATTACAGGGTCAGATAAAGCTTCGCCTACTCGAATTCCCTGAGATCTATTTGTCTAGTCCAGTTGCGCTCATTTTTGCCAGTAGTCTCCCATGATCCACCCTATCAAATGCTTTAGACAGGTCAATCGCGACACAGTCCATTTGACCTCCTGAATCCAAGATATCTGCTATATCTTGCTGGAATCCTACAAGTTGAGCTTCAGTGGAAAAATATTTCCTAAAACCGAACTGCCTTCTATCGAACCAGTTATTAATTTCGCAAACATGTCTAATGTAATCAGAAATAATGCCTTCCCAAAGCTTACCTGCAACGCATGTCAAACTTACTGGTCTGTAATTTTCAGGTTTTTGTCTATCAAGGGGGTACTATAGCAACTCTCCATTCATTTGGTATAGCTCCTTCAACCAAACAATAATCAAATAAGTACTTCAGATATGGTACCATATCCCAACCCATTGTCTTTAGTATATCCCCAGAAATCTTATCAATTGCAGCCGCTTTTCTAATATTCAACTTTTGTACCTTATTGTAAATATCATTGTTATCATATGTACATTTTAATACTTCTTTAGCAATAGTCACCTCCTCTATCTGGACATTATCCTTGTAACCAAAAATCTTTACATATTGCTGACTGAATACTTCTGCCTTTTGAAGATCCCCTTGTTCATTAATTATTCCTGGAATGTCCTTCTTGGAACCTGTTTCTGCCTTAAAATACCTATACATACCCTTCCATTTTTCACTAAAATTTGTATGACTGCCAATTATGCTTGCCATCATATTATCATTAGCTGCCTTCTTTGCTAGATTCAATTTCCTAGTAAGTTCGTTCAAATTCTCCTTACTTCAACAGCCATTTCTAACACTATTTCTTTCCAATCTGCACCTCCTTCTTAATCTCTTTATTTCTCTATTATAATAAGGTGGGTCCTTACCATTGCTTACCACCTTTAAAGGTACAAACCTGTTTTCACATTCCTCAACAATTGCTTTAAACCCATCCCAGAGTCTGTTTACATTTTTATTTACCGTTATCCATCGGTCATAGTTTCTTTTTTAGAAACTGCCTTATGCCTGCTTTATCAGCCGTATGGTACTGCCTAATAGTCCTACTTTTAAGACCTTCCTTTCTCTCACATTTTTTTAACTACGACAATAACAGCTTCATTATCACTAATACCATACATTACTTCGGTTTCTCTATAGAGCTCATCTGGTTTTACCAGCACCACATCCAGGACATTTTTCCCTCTAGTTGGTTCCATCACTTTCTGAATCAGCTGTCCCTCCCATATTAACTTATTTGCCATTTGTTGGTCATGCTGCCTGTCGTTCGCATTTCCTTCCCAATTGACACCTGGTAAATTCAGATCTCCCGTTACAATCACATTCCTTTCCATATCGTTTCCCACATAGCTTATCAAATAATTATCTTATCAAATAATTCTGAATCCGTGCCGGCGCTACCAATTCCCGGTATGTACACTCCAAAGATATCAAGTTGCCTATATATTTAGAAATGAGCCTTACACCTAAAATTTCATTCTTTTCATCTTTAACATTTTTGTAGCTTACAAATCCTTCTTTCACCAGAATGAATATTCCACTACCCACCATTCCTATCCTATCTCCACGAGACACACTCCAGTTCCGTGAGAAAATGTCTGCATCCATTATATCATTTCTCAGCCATGATTCAACTCCTATTACAATATCTGGTAAGTGTATATCTATTAAACTCGCTTTCGCTCGTTGGGGGCTCCACCCCCAAACCCCCAATTCCTCTACATTACAAGTGGTATATAAGATAGTATAGAGCCAGGCAATGTGCACGCTAAATAGTGCAGACGTTCATTTGAAAATTTACTGCGGCCAAACGGTAAGTCGTATCGAGGTACGGATTGCGCCGTCAGACGTCTCTTTTAGTCGCCTACATTACTGTCTTAAGCATTTTCTCGTATCTCGCATATTTGTACCATAGAAGGAGGTAAACGTTTCGATCCATATCAAATTTCGTCCGCTTTACACTAGTTAAAAAATAATTTTTCCAACTTTACAGACAGCTACAGTCTTGAAACTTGGCAGGCAGGTCGGCGATGAAACAACCTAGAATTGTGGTTATTTGAGGTTTTGCCGTATCTCCAAGGGATTCGCCATAAATTGCTTAGGAACTTTAAATTAGGCTGAAATTTGATTGGTGTTTCCATATATTCCTTCCATTTTCCTATACATTCAAGGCAGCTAGAATAATGAAAGTCGGTCTGCATATGCCCAATGGCCGTGCTGAATTTTGTGCATCTATCTGTCTTATGAGTGTTTGAATCAGTAAAATAATTTATAAAAATTTAACAAAATTTTCCAAAGCCGGGAAAATGAAGCTCAATCTGAGGCAGAAGGGGTCCAGATACGACAAAAATTCATAGGACTAAAGTTTTAGATCTCTTAATTTTAGGAGGGAAAGTGCAATCCGTTCATTGATAGCAATTACCGTTCAGCCACAAAATAGCTCGAAACAAACGTCTGCACCATCATTAAATTTGGCTTAATATTTGGAATTTTTTAATGGGTAAAATATGAAATATCTGAATTTCTTGCATTTTCTACGTCAGTTTCAGGGTAGGAGCTAGATTGTTACAAAATTTAAATATTGTAGGATACTGCATCATGGCGTCCGCCATTTTGTTTGGGGGCGGGGGGCAAAAATTAAAAATTTGAATTTTTTGGAACTTTGCCGTAGCTTACACGCTAATAGCTGTAACGTTGCCAAATTTGACGTTTCTACCTCATCTGGAAGTGATCAATCATTTATGTCAGTCAGTGAATCAGCCGTACGGCTTTATATAATAGAGAAGAGATTACTTAATTCTACTCCTTTCTTTATAATACTTCTGCAGTTCAACAGTAACATTTTATGTCATCCCTACTTGATTTTAAGTTCCCTGTTCCCTTATCACCGCTCTCTAGGCCACCCCGTTTTATTGAATATACCTCCCTAGTACCCTTCCAAACAAATTTCCTAAGTTATATGTACCACTGGGGTTTAAGTGAAGGCCATCTGAGCGCAGATCCCTATCTGCTACCCACTCCCAGTTTCCCACAGACCCACTTCATAGTCTCATTTAAATCTCCAATCACCCTCCAGTCAGTATCCCTCCTACACAGTATTCCAATGATAACAATCTCCGCTTCCTTAAACCTCACCCGTGCTGAAATTTACCAGATGCTACACATCTCCAACTATGTTGGTACTTATATCAGCTTGCCTTACGTTGTTGGTACCAACCTGAAACACTACCACCTTCTCTTTCCCCTCCTCCCTCTCTTCTACTTTCCTCAACATCTGCCTCAACCTAGTTCCTGGATAACACACTACCCTGGTTCCCGTTCATCCACACACTTTTCTCATATGTCTAACGATGGAATTCCCCATGACCAGAGCCTCAACCTTACCCACCTCATTTGATCCCCTCCTCTCCTGGTCATCCCTATCTTTCCTGATAGCTGCAGAAGCTACTTCCTCCTCCCTTTTCTCCTTCCCATGACCCTGTTCCACCTGTCTTTTCCTATCCTCTACTCTACATTTCCCTTCCCTACCCTTTCCCTTCCTTCTACATCCACACATCTCACCAACTGTTCCCTGTTCCTTATCTTCCCTCTGTTGTTCTACCTGCAGTGACTCGTACCGATTTCGCACAGACACTTGTCATGAATTCTGAACCTGAATAGAGCCCTTAGCCTGTAATGTCCTTCCCCTTAGAACATTAGACCACGTGTCTTCTACAACTCCCCCTTTCCTTCCCATTCCTCTTGTACATCTACTGCAACCTGTACATTGTTTGAGAGAGGCCTACCTTCCTTCCTGTCTTCTGTGAGAATCCTAATTATCTCCCTAAAACTCTCCAACTCCTCCCTCATACTCCTCAATACCTCGCCACACTCACAGTTCCTGCACTTGCACTCCTTAGCCATTCTTTACGGAAAAAGTGAAAATTAACATAAACATAGAATAACTTATGTGCAAAGAAATGAATGGAGTGATATATTGCCTGGGATAGTACTCAAAGATCACACGACAATAAGGTAATTAATATACGACTACACTACAATACTACTTAGTCTTACACTATTTTTATACTACAATACCCTAACAGGATAAAAACTGCTGTTAATTACTGAATACCGTAAGCAATACACAAGAATTACCCGATTCTAAACTACAATTAAGCATATCCTAATTACAACAGAATTTTAGCAAGAGTTTCTACGGATACCTCTACTATACCGGTACTACACAGATACTTTACAATAATAAAATAAGCACCCTAAATGCTAATAAGGTATTACTCGTATACTGCTGTACAGTCCACTACAATAATTTTAAACTACGTTCAGACGTATCCTAATTACAACACCGGTCACCTACCGTATGTCACTACTAAACACAAACAGAAATGAAAATGAAAATTGCAAGCTTTAAATTTTCAAGAACTGCTGTACTCAAAGATTACCAACAAAGCTAAATGCTTGGACAGATTATTATTAGTATTATGCTCTAATAGATACACATGAATATAGCAGGCGAGATACGGTATAGTTGGGAACAAATCATGATGACTGTTGGGAATGCACTTCGAAAACGATAAAACACGGGTACAATTCCACAATAATCGAACACATTTATTTTATAATAAAATTCTTCCGGGCTGTTATGCCGTGGTCCACTCCTCTCGCTTCTCCCAGACGTTTCGACTACTGCTGCGGTAGTCATCTTCTGTGGCGTCGTGTAGATACGCTCTCCTGTATCCCGCTGGCGACTGCAAAAGTTGTTTGGGAAGCAGCTGTATTTATATGTAAGTGTGTGGCCTCCAATTGGTTCGCGCTGTGCAAACCGACATCTGATTGACTATCTGAAAGCACGACCTCCGATTGGGTCGCGCCGAGCAGCTTGACGTTTGGTTGGCTATCTGAACACACGACCTCTGATTGGTTCGCGCCGGGCATGGATTCTGACTGGGTCGCTCCGAGAAGTCTGTCGTCTGATTGGATCTCGGAGTGCACGACCTCCGATTGGGTCGTGTCGAGCAATGGATCCTCTGGTTGGTTGACTGTAATGTCCCTGATCTTAGTAAACTTCGGCCGTACGTTATATAAAGGGGTGTACCAGGCCTTGCTGAGTTTCAGTCCTTCCTCCTTTCTATTAAAGTTATCTGGATGTTTATGTATTTCGATTGCTTCCCTGTAGAGACGGGCGTGAAAGTGGGATGTTGTGGCCAGTATGTCAGTATCCTCGTAACGGATCTCATGATTTCCGTCAAGCAGTGCATGCTCCGCTACTGCTGATTTGTCGTATTGTCCCAAGCGACAATTCCTTTTGTGCTCCATCAGGCGAGTATTGACACTTCTGCCAGTCGTGCCAATATAAACAGCTCCACAGCTGCAAGGTATCCTATAGACCCCAGTAGATGTTAAAGGGTCACGTGGATCTTTGGCAGAACGTACCATGTTCCGCAGCTGTTGGGTCGGCTGAAAAATGGTTTTAACTTCGTGACGTTCAAGGAGCCTTCCAATACGATCCGTGACGTCCCGTATATACGGCAAATAAGCGATACCTTTCTTCCTGGGTTCTTCTCGCTTACTATTCGCTGGCTGTCTTCTGGGGTGGAGTGCTCTCCTGACCTCTTGTACCGTGTAGCCATTAGTTTGTAAGGCTAGATCAAGATGCCGTAGTTCCTTCTCGATGTACTCTGGTTCACAGACACGGAGGGCGCGATCCACCAAAGTCTTCATCATGGCGCGCTTCTGCCCAGGATGGTGATTCGAATTTTTGTTTAAATATCGGTCTGTGTGTGTTGGTTTTCGGTATACTTGATGCCCTAGGGATCCATCATTCTTCCTCTTCACCAGCACGTCCAGGAAAGCTAATTCTCCATCCTTTTCCTTCTCCACAGTGAATTGTATACGAGGATGAATACTGTTCAGATGGGTAAGAAAACCGTCAAGTGCCTCCTCTCCATGTCCCCATATTACAAAAGTGTCATCAACAAAGCGGAACCAACAGCTGGGTTTATTTACAGCAGTCTGCAGGGCTTCCTCTTCAAAGAACTCCATATAAAAATTAGCAATAACAGGGCTAAGTGGGCTTCCCATGGCAACACCGTCTGTCTGTTCATAAAATTCATGTTTCCATTGGAAAAATGTCGTCGTAAGTACATGTTCAAATAAAACTATTGTCTCCTCTGCAAAGAGATGTTGAATATGTTCAAGAGTATCCTTGATTGGTACCATAGTGAACAGCGAGACGACGTCAAAACTAACAAGTATATCCCCCGGTTGTACTCGCAAGTGTCGCAATCTGTTTATGAAATGGGCCGAGTCTTTGATGTGCGAGTCCTTAGTCCCTACGTAAGGTTTCAGTAAATTGCTTAAATATTTTGCGACTTCATACGTTGGAGAGCCAATGGTACTAACGATGGGACGAAGAGGGACGTCTGGCTTATGGACCTTAGGAAGACCATATAGTCTTGGACACAAGGCTTCTGATTTCTTCAGCTTCTTCTGTTCTTCTGGTGAAATAGAAGATTTCTTAATAAGAGTATTGGTCTTGCGCAGGATACTCATAGTCGGGTCACGGGGAAGTTTTTTGTAGATCGATGGATCAAGAAGTTCTTTGATCTTATGTTCATAATCCATGGTGTTCAAGATAACAGTAGCATTACCTTTGTCAGCTGCTAATATGATAATACTTTCGTCGGCTTTTAAATCCTTTAGAGCAAGCCCCTCCTTCTTGCTAAGATTACGTTTAGGTAACTTGGCCTTGCAGAGTATCTTGGAACAGTCGTGACGTATTTCCTCGGAAACCTCTGGCGGCAACTGACGTATTCCTGATTCTATGTTGGAAATAATATCTTCTATTGGGATGGTCGCCGGTGTAACAGCAAAATTGCCTCCTTTTGCAAGAACAGTAGTTTCATCTTCTGTTAAAGAACGGTTAGATAAATTAACGACTGTCCGAGCAGTGTCCACTCTGTCGATCGGATCCCTCGTCCTCATATTGCCACTTATGCGTTGGTACTTTTTCTTCTGCCGTAGCGTATCCTTCTTCTCCTGATGTTCCATGGTGTTGTAAGTAATCCTGTCAATTCGGTCCCAGTCACTCCAGTGCATCGAGTTGCCTGTCGTCAAATGTAGTGATAAAAGCCGTTCATCATTGAGGGCCAGTTCTTTACGAGTAAAATGAATACGTTCCCTAAGAAGGGCTTGTTCAGTCCTGTTATAAATTCTGTGTGCCGAAGGAGTTGAAAAAAGTCTCTTCTGTCGAAGAAATTGTGGAATAACACATGTGTCGCGGCAGCGGAGTAAAAATGTAAGAGAGCACAGTAGATGGGATTTCTTCTTGCGAAGCGTTTCAAATTGACGACTTAAACGATAAATATCCTCCCCGTAGAGGTGGGTCATTAATGACATTTATTTTAATACACATATATACATGGAAGCCATCTTGCGAACAACAAAAATGATACCAAACTAAAACTTGAAGTGTGTTTCTTTGCTTATTTCAAAGTTCTCGTAAATAAATCTCAGGAGTAACAAGAATCAAAGAGGTTACACTAACTGATCTCACACAACATCCTCCCACCTAAGTCAAATGAATGTTAACATGAATTGACTTACACCCTCATGCACAAATTGCCACTTTCATAAAATAGTCCTGAAACAATTACAAAATGATAAAATTCAATAATATAAACACAAATAAATATGTTAATTGACACATATCACAAATTTAACTTTTCTGGCTTGTGAATCAATCGTCCTAGACGAGTTATTTTCACTGTCTGCTTTGAAACTTGAGGACCATCTTCAGCAGGAGTAGAAGAGTCACATGCTCCGGCCTCGTGATTATACTTTATATTTTCCTCACTTGGAACAAAGTCTTTCCTTTGGTGGTTTCGGATTTCCTGGGTATCCTCAGGTGGTTGAAACTCGAGTTCTAGTGGGCATATTCTTTGAACTGGCCTTATAAGCTCGCCTGAAGCAGTGACGACACGAACTACTCTAACATTGTCATCCTTTCCCTTAACAAGCTCGACAACTCGTCCCAATGGCCAATCCATTCTTCTAGTGTCATCATTGCCAACCAAACAATTTCTCCCAGTTTGAGATCATGTGGCTTATCCTTGCTGGCGAATAACTTCAACTGACCTAAATACTCAGTACGAAATCTTTCTCTAAGATTCTTTTTCAACTGAAGGCGATACTGCAGTCTTTTCCGAAGATCAGTTGCTTCGAACAGGTCATACTCAGGTACTCCTACTTCTTCTATGTCGTGTAGAAACATGTTTGGAGTTAGAGCAGCCAGATCTGATGGGTTGTCAGACAAATAGGTTAATGGCCGAGAATTTATGACGGTTTCGCAGTCACAGAGGATTGTCTGCATCTCTTCATAGTTGACAGATGATCGACCAAGCACTCGACGGAGAAGAGTTTTGAGCCTTCCTACTAGTCGTTCCCACCAACCTCCCCACCATGGCGAAGCTGGAGGATTAAAACGCCAATCTATCCTCCGCGCTGAACTGTATTGTGAGATTGCATTCCAGTCCAGTTTGTGACAGGAGTTCTTAAACCCAACAATGTTCCCTGGTCACTGTAGACAATGACAGGTCTTCCTTGATTGCTGCAGAAACGTCTGAAAGCTTGTAGAAAGCTATCTGTTGATAACGAAGATACCAGTTCCAATCGAACTGCACGGTAAACTCCACAAGTGTATAAGCAAACCCATACCTTCTTCGAGGTTCCATCATCGGCTTTGATGTAGAGAGGACCAGCAAAATCAACTCCAGTAACTTCAAAAATTCTTGCGTCACGCACTCTACTCTCAGGTAAAGGTGAAGGATGAGCTGCCAACTTCTTTGAACTATGACGTTTACAAATCATGCAGGAGTTAATAACAGCTCTAATTGTTTGTCTACCTCCTAGAATCCAATACTGTTGCCTCAGAATTGACAAAAGCATCTGCGTACCAGCATGACAGTTGCTAAGATGGGCGTCCATAATCAGTCGCTGAACGACGGGGTGATCAGCCTTTGGGAGCACAATGGGATGACAAAAGTCCCTGACATCATCCCGGTTTGATATCTTGGTCATCAAACGAATCAATCCCTGTTCGTCAACCAACGGAAGTAAGCTCTTTAGTTTGGAATTGAAAACATCTATGAACACTTCCTCCTGCACCCACCGTAAAATCTTCCTTTCTGCCGTGACAAATTCCTCACTTGTCAGGTCACAATGTATGCGTTGAGCTTTGCTGATGCGACAGTTGGTCAGAAAGCGGAACATCCAGCCTACCATCCTTACAATTTTCTTGTACTGAGAAAAGTGTTGGTAATACCAATCTTTACCGATGTCTTCTGAATTACTTGATATCAATGAAACGACATTCTTCCTTCTCTCCGAATTTATCTCTTCTTCATTATAAGAAAAGTCAGTTTGTGGCCAGCAGTCTGGATTTTCTCTCAACCAACCAGGGCCTTCCCACCAACGGCATTGTATCAACTTCTTCACAGAACATCCGCGTTGTGGAAGATCTGATGGGTTTTCTTTTCCAGGAACATGTCGCCATTCGCAACCAACTGACAGTTCTCGTATCTCTTTAATCCGGTTCATGACAAAAGCATCCCAAGCTTCACTTCGCTGAATCCAAGCGAGAACAGTTGAAGCATCTGTCCAAAAAATTGCCTTAATATCGGGAATACAATAATCCTTTACAATCGATGCATATAATCTCGTTGCTATTGAAGCTGCTAAAAGTTCTAACCTGGGAATGGTCAATCCCTTGCCTGATTTTCCAGTTGGTGCAACTCTTGACTTGGCAGCCAGCAAGTGAACACTCACTTCACCCCCTTGCTCAACACGCAGGAATACAGCTGCTGCATATGATGTCTGACAGGCATCTGAAAAAATGTGAAGTGTCCAGGAGTCGTCTGGGCTGTTGCAGTTAGGCAACCAAGGAGGAATCTTGACTTGAGCTAAAAGAGGAACTTCTTCAAGCCAACTCAAGAATTTCATTTTGATCTCTTCATTGACTTCTTCATCCCATGTCAAACCTTCTCTCCAAGTCTGTTGAACAACAATTTTCGTATTAATGCTACACTACATGTGACACCCACCGGATCAAAAATTCTATGGGCAGCACTCAAAATAACTTTCTTTGTTATTTTCTCGAAGCTAATCGAAAGAAGGTTATCTATGTTGATTGCTAGGGAATCGTCGGACTTGTTCCATAGGAGCCCTAACACATTGGTAGGTCCGGAAACATCATTACTTCCGGTCAACTCCCACCCTCGAAGACAAAATTGCCGTTCCCTCATGACACCTGAAGCTACATCAATAAACTGTTTAGCTTGTTCTTCATCGTCCAAACTGGCAAGGCAATTATCAACATAGAAGCTATGGGTAAGAAGTTCCACAAATGATTTGGGCCATGGTGACTTCCCTTCCTCACACAGTACTAATGTATTTTCAAGGTGAAGTTTGATGCATGATTCTAATAGAAAAGGACTTGGAGAGACTCCAAATACAACACGACAATGTCTGTATGTCTTGAGACTTCCATTTCTGTCTAACCACAAGAATCTCAAAAAATTTCTGTCTCTCTCACGAATGCTGATCTGGAGAAAAGCTCTTCTTATGTCTCCAACAACTCCCACCTTCTTCAGTCGGAAACGAGCCAACACGGAAGGTATTTTCTCAATTAAATTAGGGCCTTTCTCAAGACATTGATTGAGGCTGGGCTGTTTATCTTCTTTAGACGAGGCATCGAACACGGGGCGCACTGGTGTTGTTGAGCCAGGTTTCACAACGTGACGATGAGGCAAATAGTGGCAATGAACATCCATTTCCTGAGGAGGCACTTCTTCTATCACCCCTTCCCTCAGCCAATCATCTAGTACTTCCTGATAAGCATCATAGTAACCTTCAGTCTTCAATCTCTTAACAGTAGACATCAGTCTCTTCAGTGATAATTGGTAATTATCAGGCGGTGGAGGATGGTTCTCAACCCATGGGAGGTGAACTTCAAACCGCTCTTCTTCATTGACTGATACTGTATCAAGGAAATGTTGCTGTGTAGTAGACTCAATCTCAGATCTGCTGCGTTTCTCAGATGGATCGCTAATCCCTAAAGTATCTAGAGTCCACAAATCTGTGATGGTGGCTTCTCTTGTTAGGATAGCAGTCACCACCATAGCCATACTTTCCTCATTCCTATGTTCTGAAGGTACTTTGCCCATTAAAATCCATCCCAAACGAGTTTCCATGGCCACTAGTCCAGTACTTAGTATCTTGTGGCCTCCTGTAAACAATTTGCCTGCAACATCAGCTCCAATTAATATTTCTATTGGTCCATAAGATTCGATGTCACTCAAAACAATGTTCTGACTACTTAGTTCTTCAATCCAAGGACCTTGCTGTACTGAAGGTATGGCACCACAAATTCTTGTTTGGTGTAATGCTTCAAAGTGACAGTTGTAGCTACCATCCAGACTAGAGAGATGAATAGTGTACACACAATGATGGTATACTCCAGTGGTTGTACCTCCAAATAGCGAGTGTTGGATATTTTCCTGTCTGCCAGTTTGATATCCCATTTCCGTGGCTGTACTCTTCAAAATGTAGGAACGTTGTGATGCTGAATCAATTAATGCTCTTACAGTCCGCTCAACTCCTTGGCCCCGAAACTTGACAAGTAGTGTTTGCATCAGCACCCCACAATGGTTCGACAAACTAGCTAAAGCTTCATCTTTCTGCACTTGCGCACTAGAAGCCATCTTGTCTCCTGTTGAGTTCGGTCTCTCTACGGCTGAGTCTACCTGGGTTTGTGGCAACTTATCACACATAACCACAAAGTGTCCTCGACTACAAATGATGCACCTAGGCCTATTTCTACATTTCTTCGCTGGATGTCCGACCTTGAGACAAGGAAAACAGCATCTTTTAGTCTCAAGTGCAAGACGACGTTCTTGCAAAGTCATCTTCTGGGCCTTAATACAGTCTTGAGACTTGTGATTAGACGAACAAGAGACACACCCTGCTGTTTCTCTACCAGATGTAGTAAGGAGACCTGCTGCTGTGGGAATGTTCTCATTCGGATTAGTGGTGTAATTCAAGCTCTTTTCCTTCTTCTTTGGACCTCCCTTGACAGCTACCGAAGACAAAACACCAAACCCTGCCATAGCCAAAGTAATCTTCTGTTCCTGTTCTACTTCACATCTAAGAAATTGCATCAAACTGTCTAAACGATTCTTGGAATTCACACTCTGGTCACCGCCTCTAGCCCCCCCTGGTTCAACAGCTGAATTTGAAGAAGACTGGCCAATGAGCGCGAATGAAGAAGTTCTCTCCCAAGTTCTTAGAATGTCCTCAGGCAAACATGACTCTACTAGTGGTAAAAGCATGGAATTACACTTGTCCGTTGTGACACCTAAGGTTCCTGGGGCTCCTATATGGCTCTGAAGCTTATCATAGAGGGATGATAAACACACCTTATTAGGGCTCACAGCATTCTGTAAGATTAAACTTAACAACTCCCTAATGTACACTTCTACCAGCAAATCATCCTTCCCGTAGCGTGCTTTGAGACTTGATATTGCTTTACAGTAATTTTCTCCGGTAGCAGGAAAGCTCTCAACTAAATCTCTTGCTCTGGATCCAGAAGTGGTGGCCTCAGTGGCGGTGCGTGCTATATGTTCAGTGGTTCAGTGAACCCCCTAGAAATTAATAAGTCTATGTAAAATGGTTTATTACAGCCTATCCCTTTAATAAGCTCTGTATATCCACACGCGTAGCGGTATTTTTGACATCAAAACACTGTTGCTCTTCGGAACCAGCGAAGAGGTTCAATTTCAGGACAGCGGAAGCGGGGCAGTGAGACGTAAGGAGGGTGCACAAGGCGAGGGGCTGTGAGGAGCAGGGAAAACATAGCCCAGGAATCGCTGGCGACTGGATCAGCGATAGACACGAGTTACATCGAGCAGTTCCGAAATTAGCCGAAGCACTGTTGGAGCACGCGGTTAAAGTTTGCTGTATGTGGTAGGTTTTTGAGGGGTTTTAATTTGACGATTTTGCAATTCTGATGTAATTAACCACAATGAGCCAGGATATTTTGGTAACTACGTTTTGTATAGAATCAATAGGCGTTCGTAGCCTGTGTTTATGTAACTGATGAGTCGTTTCATTAGTAAGTGGTGATGGCGATTATTGTTTTAAGAGGAAATACAACTAGACAACCATCTATATACAAAATAAGAGTTTTGTCTGTACATAGCTGAGAATTTAAAAAGAATTGTATTTCTGTATAGGTCGTGGCCACAGTAACGAGGAAATGCACTTTTTCGTTTTGCGTAATTTCTGTCTGTCTGTATGTATGTACACGCATCATGAGAAAACGGCTGAAGAGAATTTAATGAAAATCGGTATGTAAAGGCTGGGAATAAGTCACTACAATATAGGCCGTAAATAATTTTATTAACGCTGAGTGAAATGGTAGTTTAGGGGAAGGCCTAAAATTTAATTCTCAAATATGTATGCTATTAGCGGTCCTATCGATAATTACTACATACCTAAAGTTATATAGAATTAAATTTCCGATCATTTATGTCTTATACATTCTTGCCGTATCGAATATGATAACAGGGATATTCGTTAATTTGTAATTTTGTTGCTAAGTCCATATCACCGCCGAGCCACGAGATAATGGGTAAACAGAATTTAATGAAAATCGGTCTGTAGAGTCGGGGAATAAGAAACTACAGTCTAGGCTATAAATAATTTTATTCACCCTGGACGAAATGGTAGTTCAGGGGAAGGCGCCTAAAAATGTAATATTTTGTATGTTCTTGGTCGTAAAGAAGTTATAGAGAGTTATAGAGAATACCATTTCCGATCATTTATGTTTTATTCAGTTTTACCGTACCGACTATGATAATAGTAGTATTTCAGAGTTGGAAGGAAACTAAATCTGAAGGTCTACAATATCGAAAGCTCGTAAAATCGATCAACAATAACATTACATGGACCATTGTTTGCTGTGATGTTATTTGTCGTTTATGCTGCCACTCATCTTCGATAGATGGGGCTACTGCTGCGTACCGAGTATTACAGCCTGTCTGAATATTGGCGGGAAGTAGCTAGGGAGTTGGATAACTTTGTTCTTTAGCATGCCATTCCTCTGGTTCATACACATTCTTTTACTGCTGGTACGTAACAAACTGGTTCATCACAGTATTCCAGCTATTCGACCCCTATTCTGAGGCGCTGATTGGAATGCTCAGTGTGCAATCGTAACAGAATAATAACAGAGTGGAAGTGTAGTACAGTTCGTTAAAAGTGAGAAAATGTGCGGTTTTTCATTTAATCGCACCTTTCCTACTGACGTCATTATAATGACCTGTATTGATTTCAGTTGGGAAAACCACTCTTTCTGATGATGTAAAAAGGCATGTGGAGAGAGAGTGTCTGCCATTATAATGAAAATTCTACAACTTGATTATGACTGATGGTAGGCAACAGGGCCTACCATTAACATGAAAATTTCCTAAACCAGTCTTCACATGAGAAAAGACGTATGGTGACTTCCCCGTCGCGTTTCTGGAGTAATGTTAAGAACAATGCAATTTAATAGAATCTTACAACGTGTACACTACCTAACCTAGAATTCCGCAGCGAAGCACGGGTTAATCAGCTAGTCCTCTATAAAACACTAATCATAAAGAAAAAATGGAGGGGATCCTACACTTCGAAAATGAAGGTGTCGGCCAAAGAAAGACAAGGGCCGCGAAGGGCGTGAAAATGAAACACTCCCTGGGCCTCGAGTGCTCTAATACTGTCGGGATCGGAAAAGAACAAGACTTGATCAAGAGAGGTCGGATAGGGTAGATGAAAGTAAGGATCCTGGTGCAAGTAAGTGGAAGCAATGCCAGGACCTTGCCAAGGGCCCCGTGGTCGCCAACCAACGCCCCCAAGTTGAGAGCCCCTGGAGCTTTTCATCGGCCATACGTGTTTTATAAAAGTAAGCAGCAAAATACGTCAATACATAAACAACAGTAGTCTGCCTAACACGTTCTTGAAGAAGTTATTTGTACACAAGCAACGTCTCCAAAATCAGAGGAAAACGGATCAGCTTTAATTGCACATCGTATTCTCTGTCCTTCATCCTCATTATTTTGGTAACTTCGAGTTGTAGCCGTGTCCCTTCAAAGAAAAGTCGCGTTTCTAATCAAACAATGTCACTACTTTACATCTATGTAAACATCAAGTAACAATAAATGCCAACACGTTATTTCCGACAGCAGTGAACCCCCAGACGCTTTATCCACGCGCCGCCACTGGGTGGCCTGTATGAGGTATTGGAATTTATCACTAGGGTCTAAAAGAGGGTCCTCATCAATTTTCTTAAATTGTGACCAGAAAGGAAGCCAATCTTTTAGTTCACCTCCGAACTTTTTCAATTCCAACAAAGGCAGTTTGTATGAACGCTTAACTTGGAGTGACGAGTTAGAATTAACTGATACTGCAGTAGCTTCTGAGTTCCGGTCTTCATTTAATAATTTCGTAACAACAGTCTTAACCTTATAAAATCTGAACTTATACTCGTCAGCCATACTGATTTCTTTGTCTAACTCGTCATCCCTAACCTCCATGTTCTCAGTCATATTAGTGAAGATAAGAGTATCCATACCTGTTAATTCATGAAATTTTGTTTCTAATAGATCCACAAATGTGCACTAATACTTTCCGCATCTTTCTCCGGCATCTGTAGTAATGCGTCGAGCTCATTGTAGATCTTGGTTATTGATCGCCGTAATACCGCTCTTGATAGAGATGGGCACTATCGACTGATAACTATCGAACTAGTCGATAGTTGAAACTATCGTAACAGTCGACTACTTTAAAAAACAAGTCGACTGAATTCAGTCGCAGTCCCCGTCACGGATCTCTCCACGCTTTGCTCTCCAGTCAGCACAAAACAAGTCGACTGAATTCAGTAGCAGTCCCCGTCACGGATCTCTCCACGCTTTGCTCTCCAGTCAGCACAAAACAAGTCGACTGAATTCAGTCGTACTCCCGTCACAGCGACGCGGAAGCGAATGGAACTATCGGTTTATGGTCATTTCGGATATGTAATATATATGTTGACTTTATAGGTACATACTTAATGTGGCGATTTGCTCTTGTCGTTTATGTGCTATTTATTTCGTTGCATATTTGTTTATATTAATTACGTTATTCATAAATAAGGCATAACTATAAAAATCTGCATAACTATAATAATAATCTAGAAAATACAGTATTAGTGTGTTTGGCTAGACTCATAT
Organism: Anabrus simplex; assembly: GCF_040414725.1. Lineage (NCBI taxonomy): Eukaryota > Metazoa > Arthropoda > Insecta > Orthoptera > Tettigoniidae > Anabrus > Anabrus simplex. The sequence goes on from NC_090265.1 coordinate 1,138,481,596, forward strand.
ATATCTTGATTGTGTACTACAGCAACAAATTTTACATATTATTATTGTTAGCACTGTTCGGGAATAGAGCCTTATTGTGGTCTTTCTACGTTTCACTGTCCATTTAGCACCAAGAAAGACCATTCCTATGATGCTTATTCGTATTAAGGGCATCTCCCTATTTATTAGCGCCGTGTACGGACGAGTGCGTAAATCGGATTTTAATCTGCGCAACTGTGAATTCCTCGATAGTGTGATTATAAAAGTCTGGAATTGGGGTATGCTCCCAAGGTACAGTACTATTGTGGCATTTGCCAGGAATGAATGTAGAAAACCCCATGGAAAACTGCATTAAGGATATGGTATCCGCTGTCCGTGAATGGAATACGGAACTGGGATATCCAGGTGGTGCAGCTTGTTATTCCTAATGTGGAGTGGTCTCGGCTGCGAACGTGGGTCCCTTTGAATAAATTTGTAAGTCACTCAATTTAACATTAATTTTGTTCTAATGAGTGTCTATACAAGTGATTTCTAATTATTGGTAAATTGCGTTAAAATCAGTCGAATTCGTAAAAGTACGACTCTCCACTTTTGATACGGAGAGTTTCGACTGGAAACATTCGAATGTTTTTCATAGACTGACTACTTGGGTTATACGAATACTTTCTTTCGACTGAAATCATTCGACTGTTCAGCCTTCTCAACAGGAAGTAATGAATACTTTTGTTCGACTGAAAACATTCGACTATTTAGTCGATAGTTTGAAGGGACTATCGCCCGACTAGTCGATAGTGGTTTTCAGTCGATAGTGCCCATCTCTAGCTCTTGATTTCTTTGTCACAGCTATATTCACTTCCATGCTTGAAATATTACGTATGAAACTGTTTATATGATTATATAACTGTCTAATGTCCTGTCGCGGTCGCCAAATGTTGGGAATGCACTTCGAAAACGATAAAACACGGGTACAATTCCACAATAATCGAACACATTTATTTTAATACACATATATACATGGAAGCCATCTTGCGAACAACAAAAATGATACCAAACTAAAACTTGAAGTGTGTTTCTTTGCTTATTTCAAAGCTATCGTAAACAAATCTCAGGAGTAACACGAATCTCACACAACAATGACCTCGCCTCACACCACTACTTTCCAACGACAGCTCATTGTCTATTAGCGACTTATAGGATTTACTACCTCTACTGCAGCCAGAGTTGCCAAATCGGCTACTGCACTCTACACGAAGAAAGGGTAAATACTACGGATAGTGACGAAGAAAGTGGTTTGGCAGCCTCTCCAAAACAAACAAGGATCACTTAGAACTCGTTAACTCAGCAGGATGCAGGGTGTGATTGACTACTGGCTTCCAGCTCGCTTCTGGCCGTCATGTTTTGTCCCCAACTATACTATCTAAATATAGACCTACTGTATCTACACTATAATTCTCAGCTGAAATGTGATTATATTAATTTTTACCGCTGGTGGGTTACTATTATTTTCCCTACTACGCTGGACGGAGAATAAAAGTGTCCTTAAATGCTGCAAAATAAGAGATTTTCTACAATAATTTCTGTCAAAACTACGCCGGGGGCTTGAACTGTATTATTGGGATATAGTAATTTGATTATTTGATTTTCAACTTTTACTCGATGAATAAACGAAGGTGGAAAGTACAAAGTATGCAGGGAACTTGTGAAGCTATTGAAATATTTTTCCTACGAGACCAAGCGATGTAAGTGTAAGTAAATTCCATTATTATAAAATATTAGGGTACCGGTACACAACACGTTAGGTTTAACATTTAGTTGTTCAAAAATCGTCTTATACAAATTATATAAGTCCAAAGTGGACAACGTCCTACAAGTTTCAATAATAAATAATATTGATTTTACGAGTCACTAACTACATTTAGGGTTTTCGTATTTTCCGAGGTGCCGGAATTTTGTCCCGCAGAAGTTCGTTAACGTGCCATTAAATCTACCGGCATGAGGCTGATGTATTTGAGCACTTTCAAATACCACTGGACAGAACCAGGATCGAACCAGATAAGTTGGACTCAGAAGACGAGCGCTCTACCGTCCGAGCTACTCAGTTCGGCTACAATTTGCACTCATAGGTAAACTGAATGGACGTACCGGATTCGGCGGGACAGTTCCGCTTTTAGGCATTCTGTTCCGTTGTCCCCTCGAAAACTCGGGGGACGCTTAAATGTCCCGCTTTGCAGATTGACAAGTTTGAACATCGCACTTCAGTAGAAATTGGTAAAAAGTCGTTTATCTGTATCGATTCATTATTCACGATACCGATACTCGAAACTTCCGAACTTCCGTTTCTCGTTCAGACTTCACAAGTGTCCCTGCTTCCTTGCTTGATGTGGTGCAGTTTGGAACGTTTGGTTTCATTTCTGTGACTGCACAATTCCTAAACGCAAATGCATATTTAATAGGGATTTGCAAAATAAATTCCCATTTATTAAGAGAACAATATCCGACAGTGATGTTCCATGTCAGTTTTGTGGGGCGGCATTTAGCGTTGCACATGGCGGTGGATATGATATAACCAAATATTTGCAATCTACCAAACATAAATCTGCTGAAAGTACTGCAAGTTCAAGAAAAGCAATGACGAGTTTTTCAAAAGTGCAACACCTACATCCAAGGACTTGTAGATCGCAGCAGCTGAAGGAGCCTGGGCCTACCATACAGCTAAAGAAAATCAAAGCTTTCGCTCATGTGACTGCGCTTCGAAACTTCTCCAAACATGCTTCGAGCCCAAATTCAGATGTGCACAGACAAAATGTGAATGTGTAATCACTAAAGTGTTTGCCCTCTTATTTGAGCAACAACCCGGACAGCCACATTGCTTTACACTGCTAAACGGTGCCACGAACCACGGGAATGTTAAAGTGTTCCCGGTTGTTGTTCGGTTTTATGACCGCTATGACGGGTGTTCAAGTGAAACTGCTGGACCTTCAATCTCAACCCGGTGAAATATCAGACATTGTTGTGAAATACTTGGAAGAAGTGCTAGTAAAAATGATATGGCAAGTAAAATCATCGGGTTTTATGGTGATAATACAAACAGTAAGTTTGGAGGATTAGCAAGGAAAGGACTTAACAATACTTTCAGGAAACTGAACAGTTTTTTTGGGTAGGAACTTTGGTATAGGATGTGGTGCTTATATTATACATAATGCAATACAGTCTTCTTGTGATTGTTTACCTTTTGATGTAGAGAACATTGTTAAGGTGTACTCTCACTTTTATATCTACACAGGCAGAGTTGAACAGTTGAAAGAATTCTGCGATTTTGTGGAAATTGAGTATAAACAAGTCCTTGGGTATAGAAAAACAAGGTGGTTAGCACTCATGCCGGCAGTGAAGAGAATGCTTGACATGTACCAAGGACTGAAATCATACTTCTTAAGTCAAACAAATGTTCGGTTTCCTTCAGACGTTTCTTTGAAGATCCTATTTCAGAGGTGTGGTTAAATTTTGTCTTCACACAGGCCAGTTCTTTCCACAAAGTAGTATTGAAAACTGAAGTTGAGCTAATTTCTTCAACAGAGGTTATGGAAGCCATCAGTGAGTTAAAAGACAATCTTTCAGATAAGTAGTCTCATAAGTTTTTACCACATAAGGTAAGAGTTCTTGTTGGTGCGCTTGAAGTTGAAGGATTAGCAAGTACGAAAAATGTTGAAGAAGTGGCAGGAACTTTTTATGAGACCTCTATATAGTATTTAGACCAATGGTCCGGTCATTTTAAAGACATGAACAATGTCCAATGGACATCACAAAAAACTGTTCCTGAATGGTCTGATGTGGAGAGTAAAAGATTTCTTGACAGTGGGAATGACTCAGAACTATTTGATCAATTTTCCTGCTTAATCAAATATGCCACTGCAGAGAAAAAATCCAATTGGAATGATGCAGAAGTTTCAGTAGACAAAAGGAGGACGGAGGTTTTTCTTCACTTCAAGGAAAACAATATAAGACACAGTCAACTCTCAATAGTGGCACAGTATTTTTTTTTTCTCTTCCCGGAACTAATGCTTCAGTTGAAAGAGTTTTCTCTCAAATGAATAAACTGCGGACATCTGATAAATCTCACCTGAAACTTTCTACTCTTAAGGCTTTGCTATGATCAAGTTTAAATTTTCACAGAATTGTTTGGAGTTTCATAAGTTTTTGAAATCATCACCAAAGTTGTTACAGCTAATTATATCCTCTGAGAAGTACGAGTAACACTGGAATGTATCACAAGGGAAGGTACCATATTGTATTATTATTGTATTTTGTCTTAAAATGTGTAGTGGAGGAGTGTTGCACTTTAACGTGTAAAAAATAGCTGTGTCGAAATTTGACCTCTCCTTTAAGTGTAGGCAGTCGGAATCAGTGTGTCCCGCTTTGAGCCATGGAAAAAATGGTCAGTTTATTCATAGGTCATATGTTAGGTATGTTGTTTCCTTTCGTTGTAAGTTCTTCGTTCTACAGACTCATTTACAGAATAAATGTAAACCATTTGCTATTCAGACATCTTCAGTAATTAATACAGCACAGCGAAGTGATTATATCCTTATAAATATTATTCAGCAATGTGCAGATTCATATGTATGCAGCTGGATATCTGCAGAATTGCCTCACGAAGAGTGTAGGAATAGATTGGTAGACTTTGGCGGATTTATTTACTTATCGTACGGCTTTTAGTGGTGGGAGAGTTCGAGGACATGTTCGGCTCGCCTGATGCAGCTCTTGTAAGGTAAACCCTCGAACGTATGGGTGGTATCTGCCATGTATGGGAATTGCGTGATCTTGTATTGTGAGTTGGAGGAATTTCTCGGACAGTACTAACTACCAGCTCTCGAGCCAGCGAAAATAACCATTTAAGGTTAAAATCTCCGACGCGGCCGGGAATCAAGTCCGGGACCCTCTGAATACCCTGACATCCCTACCAGGGGTAGTGGATAACAAATATGTACGATCAAAACGGTTTTTCTTTTAGTAATGTAGTTTTAGTTAATTAATTGTTTATTAAGCAAGTGTTGATTTCTCAGTGCATGGGTCCACATGTGGTAATTTACTATGGAATACCCCACCACTCTTGTAAGGACTCGTGTATTTAATATTTTGGTCGCGTAAATTTATCTTACCGTGCGAGTTGGCCGTACGGTTAGAGGCGCACGGTTGTGAGCTTGCACCCGGCAGATAGTGGGTTCAAATCCCACTGTCGGCAGCCCTGAAGATGGTTTTCCGTGGTTTCCCATTTTCACACCAGGCAAATGCCGGGGCTGTACCTTAATTAAGGCTACGGCCACTTCCTTCCAACTCCTATGCCTTTCCTATCCCATCGTCGCCATAAGACCTACCTGTGTCGGTGCGACGTAAAGCCACTAGAAAAAATATCTTATTGTGCATCATTTTAATTCCGTTCCCTATGAACGTTGTGATATTATGATTTTTGTTCCACTCTATATGACGCCGTTTGAGCGCCATTTTTTGGCTTTAAAATTGCTATGTGCATTGTTGTGGACTAAGATTTGATATTTACTCCAGTTACCTAAATTTTCCTTTTCTCCCTTATTATAATTTCGCTTGTTTATACGTGATTTCATTGAAATATTTTGTTTTGAGCTCGGGTTCAACTATTATTCTACTTATGTATATTTTTGGATATGCTATCCCTCGCTCTCATCCTTTTAGGTTTTTATCTTTTCTTCCTTCCCCGTTTTGGATTGGTTGATTAATATTATTATATATTGATACCGTAATTTGCCTCGTGTTTTTCTACGTTCGCTGTGTAAATCACCATTTGCTTTTCTTTCTTAAGTTTACGATTTATTATTATTAGTATTATAAAATTGTTACTTTTAATTTCTCTTGGAAGCTAAAACTTTTCTTTCTTACTTACTTGGTCACATAACCGTCATAATTCAAACGTGAATTATTCAAGATATTCTTTAATCTGTTGGTATATCTTAAATACGCAGTTCAAAAAAATTAGGGGAACATGCCTTGGAGCGTCTGGTATGTGAACGTTAATGTTGTAGATGGGGAACATGTCGTCGTCCGTGGTAATCTCACCGCTGCGGGGTACATCGAGCAGATACTGCTAAAGCATGTGTTGGTTGCTGCATACGGAGTTGGCCCTGAATTCGTACTCATGCACGACAAGGCCAAGGCTCATATAGCGCGCATCACCAGAGCTGTATTCCGAGAACTGGGCATTCAAGAGATGGAATGGCCAGCATTGAGTCCCGACCTTAATCCCATCGAGCATGTGAGGGATAGGCTTGAAAGAAGGGTTCGTGGGCGTCCTGTTCCACCACCGACTCTCCACGACCTCGAACAGGCTCTCTTTGAAGAATGGGACCTGATACCGCAACGTGACCTCCGTCGACTTATACGGAGCATGCCACATAGTTGCCAAGCTCTAATAAATGCTCATGGAGGACATACACCATTTTGAAGCTCTCAAACTGTGATAAACTGTTAATCACTTTGTTTTCGCCCCTATTTGGACATTTCCGTTTGTGTTCTGAAAATGAACGCGAATCCATCGATGTTCTTTTGTATACTTCAACGGTAAAGAATAAAGGTTTATTTGGCAATATACCTGGATGTGAGATATTGTTTTGTGGAACATGGCATACGTTCAAAAACATGTTCCTTAACCCCTTATTTTGTTGTGCCGCTTCATTTGATCTACACTTTATGTTATGTTTTTCCTCGAATATTTATCCTTCCACTGGGAACTACGATAAACTTTTACATTGATTCACTCAAGATAATATTTTTCTTGGAGACTTAAACATTTTAACACATGTTATTACTAGTATTAGGGGCTGCCTCGCCGAGGCGGTAAAGGTGTGCTCGGTTCGGCCGGAAGGACGTGGGTTCGAATCCCCGTCAGAAAGTCGTAAAATTTAAGAAACGAGATTTCCACTTCCGGAGATGTACATGGCCCTGAGGTTCACTCAGCCTACACCAAAAATGAGTTCCAGGTTAATTCCTGGGGGCAAAGGCGGCCGGGCGTAGAGCTAACCACTCTACCCCATCAAGTGCAGAGGTTACGGATATTGGAAGACTTTACCTTCCAACCATCCAAGGGCCTTCATGGCCTGTGCGTAGATAACTTTGTTTTTCTTTGCTTATTACTAGTATTGCTCTAAAAAGGGCTAATATTTTCTTTAATAATTGTATTTACGTGGGCATTTATCGTGGCTCTAGTGAAGCGCTTCATTTTCTCACGTGGGGACGCTGATTTGTTTTTCTGGGCGATGGATGGATGGATGGATGGATGGGTGGATGGGTGGGTGGGTGGGTGGGTGGATGGATGGATGGATGGATGGATGGATGGATGGATGGATGGATGGATGGATGGATGGATGGATGGATGGATGGATGGATGGATGGATGGATGGATGGATGGATGGATGGATGGATGGATGGATGGATGGATGGATGGATGGATGGATGGATGGATGGATGGATGGATGGATGGATGGATGGATGGATGGATGGATGGATGGATGGATGGATGGATGGATGGATGGATGGATGGATGGATGGATGGATGGATGGATGGATGGATGGATGGATGGATGGATGGATGGATGGATGGATGGATGGATGGATGGATGGATGGATGGATGGATGGATGGATGGATGGATGGATGGATGGATGGATGGATGGATGGATGGATGGATGGATGGATGGATGGATGGATGGATGGATGGATGGATGGATGGATGGATGGATGGATGGATGGATGGATGGATGGATGGATGGATGGATGGATGGATGGATGGATGGATGGATGGATGGATGGATGGATGGATGGATGGATGGATGGATGGATGGATGGATGGATGGATGGATGGATGGATGGATGGATGGATGGATGGATGGATGGATGGATGGATGGATGGATGGATGGATGGATGGATGGATGGATGGATGGATGGATGGATGGATGGATGGATGGATGGATGGATGGATGGATGGATGGATGGATGGATGGATGGATGGATGGATGGATGGATGGATGGATGGATGGATGGATGGATGGATGGATGGATGGATGGATGGATGGATGGATGGATGGATGGATGGATGGATGGATGGATGGATGGATGGATGGATGGATGGATGGATGGATGGATGGATGGATGGATGGATGGATGGATGGATGGATGGATGGATGGATGGATGGATGGATGGATGGATGGATGGATGGATGGATGGATGGATGGATGGATGGATGGATGGATGGATGGATGGATGGATGGATGGATGGATGGATGGATGGATGGATGGATGGATGGATGGATGGATGGATGGATGGATGGATGGATGGATGGATGGATGGATGGATGGATGGATGGATGGATGGATGGATGGATGGATGGATGGATGGATGGATGGATGGATGGATGGATGGATGGATGGATGGATGGATGGATGGATGGATGGATGGATGGATGGATGGATGGATGGATGGATGGATGGATGGATGGATGGATGGATGGATGGATGGATGGATGGATGGATGGATGGATGGATGGATGGATGGATGGATGGATGGATGGATGGATGGATGGATGGATGGATGGATGGATGGATGGATGGATGGATGGATGGATGGATGGATGGATGGATGGATGGATGGATGGATGGATGGATGGATGGATGGATGGATGGATGGATGGATGGATGGATGGATGGATGGATGGATGGATGGATGGATGGATGGATGGATGGATGGATGGATGGATGGATGGATGGATGGATGGATGGATGGATGGATGGATGGATGGATGGATGGATGGATGGATGGATGGATGGATGGATGGATGGATGGATGGATGGATGGATGGATGGATGGATGGATGGATGGATGGATGGATGGATGGATGGATGGATGGATGGATGGATGGATGGATGGATGGATGGATGGATGGATGGATGGATGGATGGATGGATGGATGGATGGATGGATGGATGGATGGATGGATGGATGGATGGATGGATGGATGGATGGATGGATGGATGGATGGATGGATGGATGGATGGATTGGTCCTTGGATAAATGCTAATTATTTCTCTATCCATGTGATATTATTTTGCCTGTTCGCTGATCATTCTGATTTAATATATTGTGTTTTTTTATAATGCTTGATCTTTCTTGTTCGGTTTTCGTGAGCTGATATTTTACTTTCTGGGTAGTCCTTACCCTCTTATTTTGGTGTGCCGCTTCATTTGATCTAAGCTTTATGTTACGTTTTTCCTAGAATATTTATCCCTGCACTGTCCGGCTCCATGGCTAAATGGTTAGCGTGCTGGCCTTTGGTCACAGGGGTCCCGGGTTCGATTTCCGGCATAGTCGGGAATTTTAACCTTAATTGGTTAATTTCGCTGGCACCGGGTCTGGGTTCTTTTGTCGTCTTGATCATCATTTAATCCTCATTACGACGCGCAGGTCGCCTACGGGAGTCAAATCAAAAGTCCTGCATCTGGCGAGCCGAACTTGTCCTCGGACACTCCCGGCACTAAAAGCCATACGCCATTTAATTTTAATCCCTCCAATGGGAACTACGATAAATTTTTACATTGATTCACTCAATATACTATTTTTCTTAAATTTATAAAATGACCTTAATATACTAAACAAATTTTATTTAATTAAATTAAGTATGTTGGTGCACCAATTTTTTATTTTGCTGAATCTTTTCATATAACTTTCAATTACCAAATTTTAATTTTATTAAATACACATTATATTCACACAAGGTAATTTCTTGTATACGCATTCATAAAACAATTATAATTTTAATTTTAAAATGTACATTTGTGTCGTTCAGTAGTTAACTCTGCCTTATCCCGGCGATTTCGTTCCTTTTTTATGCGTTGGGTTTTCAGCTCTCTTCCCGGCGGACTCTTTTCTTTCTGGGTAAATTCATTTCTGTGTTTGGTACTTGTTCTCATATTTTGTTTGTTTACCCTGTCCGTCCTTCCTTCTCATAATCCCTACGGCGTTTGGTGAGCGTAGCGTCATGGTTGTAATGTGCGGTTATGTTGCAAGATGTGCGAAAATTATATACCAACAATTAAAAAATAGACCAAGATAAATTTATATTAAAGCACACATCTCAATGTATTCCTACAAGAAGGCGTTCCATCAGAGGCACTCGACCAGGAAATTAAATTACTGTAGGTTATTTTGTAAAAACAACCAAAGGTATAACTTCAGTCTGCAGACTACCTTTCTGAATATACATGGAATCTCAAGATTTCGAATACAGAATCTGAGTCGGAAAATTATGAACATGGGCAGATCTCTAAAGTAAATAGAGGTGATAATAAACATAGTAATGTTTTCAAGAGCCATAAGGAGTAAGTTTTTACTTTCATTTCCAATTTAAGATGTGTTGATTCACACTATGGTAGAGAAAGATCTGCACTGCAATATCTTCCCAGTGACAGTAGCATTAAAAAGTTGTGGAAAATTTATTGCACAGAAAACAAGGATCTGTCGGTTAAATACAAATTTTTAGAAAGGGTTCGTTACATTCTTCAATATTAGCTTGAGTGAATCAGACTTAATGGCCTAATAATCATATGTAAAGTGCCTCATGAAAAAGCTGAACTCATAACGAAGTTTAGGATGCATACGCTAAAAGCAAAAGCATTTTATAAAGACCTTAAAACCCCTAAAGAATTTGAAAGTACATCGATTTAACTCCTTATTGTTAGGACTCTATGATAAGCATGCTCCCGTTCTGCAGGCAAGGGTTACTCGCCCTCCTGCTCCGTGGTTAAACACTGAGATAAAAGCAACAATGGCCCGCCGTGATGCTTTGTTTCGCCGGTACAGAGCAACAAAAGAGCAAACGGATTTCGAACAATACTGTCGTCTACGGAACAAAACGAAACAATTAATTAGAAAGAGTAAATTTAAATATATCAGAAATCAAACCAAAAATCTCAATACAGCTAATGCGTGGAATCAGTTACGTTCAATAGAAATAGGAAAAATTAAAGAACCTCATATTCCAACAATATAGTTGGACACACTTAACTCTCATTTCACTGGTAATCAAATCAAAGAAACTCGACCCCAAACCGGAATCCCGTTACACGAAGATGGCAATTACTTGAATATTGAACCAACATTCTCATTGCGAACTGTCAATATAAACGAAGTAAAACGAGTCTTAAATTCCATTAAATCTCAAGCGAAAGGAGCAGATCATATTCCAATAGGCTTTATAAAAAATGTCATCGGCGCAGTATTACCGATCATTACTCATATCTGCAATTACTGTATAAACTCAAGAACTTTTCCAGACATTTGGAAGGATGCTCTATTGATTCCAGTATTAAAGAACACCACATCAAATTATCCATGAGACTACCGCCCTATATCAATACTCCCTCCGCTTGCGAAAGCCCTTGAACGACTTATTCACGAGCAACTAACTGAATATCTCACAAATCATTCACTACTGGACCCGTTGCAATCTGGCTTCAGGAAGGACCACAGTACGACGACAGCACTTATTCGGGTAACAGATGATATCAGGCTTGCTATGGATAAGCGACAGGTGACGGTACACACGCTCCTTGATTTTAGCAGTGCATTTGATAGATTCAACATACAACTACTCCTTTCAAAATTGCGCTCCTTTGGCGTTGACCGGAATGCGCTCAATTTCTTTATATCCTACCTCACAAATCGTCGTCAGTGTTTCTCAGTAAACGATGTTACGTCCAAATCGGCTATCAGATTATCTGGCGTGCCTCAAGGATCTGTGCTTGGACCTTTATTATTCAGCCTGCATATCAATGATATTTCATCCCCACTTGCCCACTGTAAACACCATCTGCATGCTGATGACCTACAGGTATATTACCATACCAGTGTAGATAGTATATGCGAAGCAATCCAGCATATGAATACAGACCTACAACGACTCACAACGTATGCCAGGAACAACACCTTACTCATCAACCCACGAAAGACCCAATGCATAATAATTGGACACAAAAAATTACTATGTGCTCTAAATAGTAATCACAATCCTCCTCCAATTACCATTGATGATCCGAAGTGCCATACTCCAAGATTGTTACAAACCTTGGGCTCACCTTAAATGAGACTCTGACCTGGAATGAGCATATGTGTGCAGAAAAGTACACGCATCTATTTACGCATCTATTTATCCTTTGAAGCGTCATAAAAATGTTCTCCCGTTGTACCTTAAATTAAAACTCATACAAACACCTCTATTTCCGATCTTTGACTACTGTGACAGTTTATTGGCTGATCTAGCCTGTGAACAAGCAACAAAGCTACAACGTGTACAGAACTCTTGCATTCGATATGCCTTCCAGCTCCGACATGATGCTCATATAACACCATACTACAAAAAGTTGGGATGGCTACGTTTAAATGACCGTAGAAAAACGCACCAAATGACCCTCGTCTAACAGTTGCTTTCTTCAAACAGCCCCACCTACCTATCGTCCAATTTTAGGCTTCTTTCTTCGTTCCACGAAATTAACACTCGTTTCGGATCACTACTTGAAATAGCACCGTATCGAACGAATATCTACAGCCATTCATTTCTGGTCTCTGCTACGAGGTTATGGAATACGATCCCGGATGATATTAAAAAGTCTTGCTCGTCTAGGACATTTAAAACAGCCTACCGTAAATTCCTCCAGAGTACATACAGTTGACTCGAATGAATGTAAGAGTTAATGACGTGTGAATGAAACCAAAAATGACGTACTAGATTTAAGTTCTTAGGCTATCCCATTTACATTCTTACTACTCTCATTTAAGGCTATAGACTGTTCGTAGAAATAGACTACATAGTAACATCGATTTTAGTACACTCAGATCGTAACATACTAGTTAATTTATTTTAGCCTTATATTTGAATAAGTTTTCCTTTAAGCTAGTTGTAGATATATTCTTTAGGTTATAAGTTGATATATATGTTTTGTTATTATCCACTCTCTATTTATCCTATAATTTTTCATCAGTAGTAACCTTAATTAATTGTATTATTGTAATTCCTTATCTGACTTACATATCTCAATAACAGAAGTTGACTACAATGATGTTTTAGATGAATACTGTACAAATAAAAAAAAAATTGTATGTGGTTAAGTGTAAGAGAGGGCCAAGAGCCCTAACTTCGCCACTTAATAAAGAAAGAAAGAAAGAAAGAAAGAAAGAAAGAAAGAAATAAATAAATAAATAAATAAATAAATAAATAAATAAATAAATAAATAAATAAATAAATAAATAAATAAATAAATAAATAAATAAATAAATAAATAGGCTCCTGATCAATCCGTTTTTTAGACGGTCATATTTATATAATTTCACCATTTGTGAGGGATATTCTAAGTCTTAAAATATTCATGAATCATTAACAGCTTATACCTGGACAGAAAATGAATGACCGAAGGTGCAAACGAGATTTCATCAATGATGTGTGATAAACTAATTTCATTAGATCTAGGGGCAGCTGAAGTTTTAAAACTGTATGCTGAAGGATAACCCAGACAAAACAAAAATGTAACCATGATTGGAATGCCTATGTATTGGCTGCATTCCACTAAATCAACACTCAAGGCGTACACGTGATTTTACCCATTATTGGTCATTCTTTTCTTCCACCGGGCAGGGTGTTCGGAAGAATAGAGAAAGTTATTAGGATAATAGAAACCAACATAACACCCTGCGAGTACAGAGATATCTTTGGAAAAAGTGCTAATGTGAAGAAAGAGTTCTATGTAGACATTAATAAAATCTCCTGGTCAGTGACACTTCAAATGTTCTGCTGCTCGACTGCAATCTGCTCATTGGTTGTCGCAGAGATCCTGTTACGTATCAGCCTTTCCAGAAGCTTTATTGTAACACTGAGGAGTGCTACTGGCCTGTAAATCTCAAATTTGCTGAGTCCATAGATGTTTGAATACAGCTTCATATTTTCTTGAAAAGTAGATATAGTTTACCTGTATCTTTGTATGTTTGTGAAGGAGTTAGTTAGCCAATTAGCAGCAGATGGTCCAAGATGAAGAAGAACTCTGGATATATATCATCAGCACCTGCTGCTTTCCCTGGTTTGGACTTTCTATGGCCTGCTTAGTTTTTGGTGGTTGAAATGGGGCAGAGAATTTAGAGGATCGCGGAGTCGAACGTTTCTTTTCCTTCAAGAGGTGCTTTACGTGCCTCCTATGATGCTTTTCAACCGAAACCTTTGAGGTAGAGATCATGCTTGACCATGTCATCTAGACTGATGCTTGTTTTTGGTCTAATTCTGCTGTTTCGTGTGTCCAATGTCCTGATCAGACTTCAAACTTCCCTGCTACAGTGAGTGAAATCTACGGACTCTACAGCTTATTGCCAAATTCCCGTTTTCATGAAGGGATTGTAAAATTTCAGAAGTTTTATCTGGATCATCATTGGCCTCAAATTCTTTGAAGAGCCTTTCACTCTCCTCGTTCCAGACGGGGTTGTATTGTTTACGATATCCCCTTGTGATACATCGTTTTGCTGTACTTTTAACTACACCGATGAATCCGCTGTAGCTACTATGGATAGGTCTTATCCAATGCAGGTTGGAGTCAATCTGTTTAGAAGATTCATATCAATTGGCTTTTTTTAAAATTCAATCTCTGTTTTGGGTAGGAGTGAGCGATAGGCACAAGCAATCCAGATTGGAGAATTATTGGTCTGTGCTGACTGTGAGGAAATGTGTTGATCACTGTGCGTCGTATTTTATTTGAGTGGGTGTTGTGATTGCGTTAAACAGAGATCCGGGGTGTATTCTTTGATCCGTCGTGCAGAAAACAAGGAAGCCTTATCCTTGGCATCATAGATAAGTTTAAGGTTTTCAGTTTCCATCCAGTCAGTGAGCTTTTCCTCATTACTGTCGTTCTCCTTGTATCCCCATAATGTGTGATGACTGATGAAGTCCCCTGCATTTATACTTGAATTTTGCAGAGATGAAATTGGCGGAGATGGCCAGGGAGTTCCAGAAGGTTTATATACGTTGACTACTGTCAAATCACATTCATTCAGGTAGTACACATTACATTATCTGAGAAGGATGACAAGACTTGATAGTGGGTGATATCGCTCCTCACATAGGTGGGAATCCCGTACTTCGCATGATTAATTGCGGACACTAATTTAAATCCTGGAATTTTCCCTCTGGATTGCAGTTGGAGGTCATTTTCCGTGTGGGTTTCTTGAAGCAGGATGATATGAGTCTAGTGTTCTTTTAGAACCTTGCTCTGCTTATGCCCTTGATGTTAAGCTGGCATATTTTCATTGAAGGGCCAATGTTACGAACTTGAGGACCCTGAAAGGAGCCTCTAGGTGTGTTTCTCTTCCGGTTTCCTTGACCGAGAGGTCGTATACGACAGTTCGGTCTCATATTTTTCTAATGTACCTCACTTAGCACCACCCGGGGGACATGTGTAGGGTAATTTAAGATTAAACCTACTGAACTATACAACATTTGCGTGGTATTTTCATTTATTGAATACCTCATGCATATATTAAAACTAATGTGGGGACGCGAACAAAGGAAAGCGCGCTAGAATTAGACCACCACTCACGACGGGGACGGCTAGACCTGCGAAGAGAGTACGCGGGAGGACTTCACAATTTACTCTCCAACTCTGCTAACCCAGCCACATAGACGGCAACTGCAAGTATAAAAAAGCGGGAAGAATAGTGGCATGCTTGCGAGATTAACGGATAATTACGCCTAGGAGCCACAGGACAGAAAACTGTGACGACAGAGAATACTGTTTGGATTTATCTCGCGTTTCGAGTTCATTATATCTATTAATTTATGTCTACTATTCAAAATTTGTTATTATATATCATACCGTGGTAACCCAAGCCCATTCAAAACAATGAGTTAGCATACTTTTGGCAGTGATTCCCCTAGCTATGCGCCGTCCAACGGATAAGATATACGAGAGGAGGACGAGGGGACATGAGGCTATTCTGAAGTAGTTGTAGGAAGAAGAGGTTGTGTCTGTATTACGGTGCGCGAATCAACAGACAATGCAAGTGTAAGGCAGTGCACTAGAACAATATTTAGTACTATTTAGACTTTTGGAAAGGACTGTGGGAATACTGAATTACTCTAAAACCAAAGAAACAAATTCAAAGACATTAATGCTGTTACAACAGGCGTGTGAAGTAGGTAATGAGGGAACGACGCTATAAACTATGAGTAATTAGAGCGCTAAAGCATGGACTAGCTCGATTAAAGTAACAGGGAATACCCTTTCAACGTGTTACGTGGTAGTGCAATCTATGCTAGTATTAAAAACGCCCACGTAACAGCAAAATCTTCTAGGCTGATTACATTGAGTAAAAGCACCAAATTCAGAAGAACGAGCTGAACGAGTTCGTCCAGGAGAACGTGTTAAACGAGGTGAACGAGGGATGCAGCATAAACTGAGGAGAACGAGACCATTCAAATTCATTCCGGCTGAGTAGACGACATCAACATGGATTGCAGTGGAGGACGTGCCAGAGAGACTCGAACTATGGGCTCCTAAGGTGCAATGAAGCGATAAATCAGCCTGTGTTCCTTTGATATGGGGCCGAGCGACAACACCTGAATAAGATAAGTCTAAACAGATATAAGCATGGGATAGAGCAGCGCGTTTCATGAATTTCTAATGTAAATAAATCATTAATCTGCCTAGGGCAAACAATGTGTTAGTTTAGATATGTTCAGGACCGTTGCATGTGTAATTTTAGAGTAAATAGCTTCGCTTGGGTTGTAGTTGGTTACATGAGGGATAGATGTTAGACAGGTTTGATTCACTGCATATTATATTATATTATATTATATTATATTATATTATATTATATTATATTATATTATATTATATTATATTATATTATATTATATTATATTATATTATATTATATTATATTATATTATATTATATTATATGTCTTGTCTAGAGTTACAGTAATTTAAGAGCTAAGATCATCTAGAGGATGAGGACGAAAGGGCATTATAGTAACTGAACTGGGAGAAGATCCTTGAGAGGACTAGCCAAAATAAAGAGTAGGATGTGCATAGTAGATTAATGATAAGCATGAGATTTCGGAGATCCAGAGAAGGGTGTGGACGAGGTGTCACCATCGTTGCTTAGTGAAGGTTTTCAAGGAAATTCCGGCAGGTTAATTCACAGCTGTGCGGGAGGCTCAAACCGAGGCCTATTAAATGTGCAATATTGAATATATTCCAGATAGTCCGATGTTAGAGTATACATCGTGGCCTAACTGATGTGATTTGCGAGTCTGGGGATTATTGTGCCAGATTAATGTGATGCTATTGTAAGAGTTATTTGAGAGGCAATGACTGCCGAGATTGTGAAGTTTGCCCTAGCGAAGGGATGGAATGGCTTGCCCGTGATGAGTGCTCTTGTTTTCACGGGCGAAGAAGGAGGCCGGAGCCGTGTTGAAATACTAGCCCCAGCTGTGTACAAAACCTCGCCGTTCTTAGGAGCCTGGAATGTGTTTTGTATCTACAGCCAATTAAAGGGACCTGTTTTGAATGATGACCGTCACCCGAAGGCCTTGCTTACCTGTTGGTTCACTGAGGTCTATGACCTTTCTTGGAGTGTTTATCAGGTGTCCAAGATCATACCAACCAGCCAAGACAAGTGCATTTCTTTTATGTGTATATTTATTTGGTGTGTTTTGTCTCGTTCAATAATTCTTGTCTCAGTAGTATTTTTGTTTCAAGAGAAATAAGCCCGTATGATTACAGAAGGGATGCGAGTTTTTGAACTCATTCATTTGATATTGGGAATCGTGCCAATAATAGAGTCAGTGAATAATTTGGGGGGATAAATTTACGGCTCTGGACTAGTATTTATGTATCTGTGTACCTAATCCTAAGGGAATTTTGTAGCCCGAACCTTGCTAATCTTTGTCCATGTTTAATGAACGTTTAGAAACGGAAGTTTTCATACCTGTTTCAACTAAGAAGTTCACAATTCCTCAAGAGAAGTAAGGTACCCCACGTCACCGAAAAACATGTACTGAACTATATTTGTGTGGGGAACAGACCCAATGTTTAATAAAATTTTGTACTGATTTTTTTCCGTATTATGTTTATGAATCCTAAAGGGTGAATTTCTATGTTTCTTGTAATAAATGTTTATCTAACTGTAACATTTTGATTTATCATTCACAAGTTGGTATGTTAGTTCCTGCTTTGATTTCAATAGTGTAGTTATTGAGTTTATATTAGACACACTGAAGAACCGAACACGAATCTCTACCAATGGTAAGCCGTATGAAGAAAGCAGAATGGCAGTAACGTACACTGCGGACATAAGCAACAGTGGTTAATTTATGTATTTTTTGCTTCAATTCTGGTGTTTGTATCATTCTTTCTTTTTTCTATATTGTACACATTTCTCTTCATTTATGTACGTTATGAAGTCTTTTCTTTCACTTTGCAATTTTTACTTCGTTTTTTAAATAATTCATTAATTTTTATCACCCTCCTTTTTCATCAATTCGTGCACGGCTTAAGGTGTACCATAAGCTAAATAATTAAAACATTTAAACTTCACGTGTGTCTCGGGTTATGTACCTCCTTTACAGTAGTGTAGTGTGGCAGCTAGCAGTAGAATAGATTCTGCTGACAGCGATGATTATATGAACCTGTTAATAAGTGGATATGAAAATTAAGTTGATTCAAACAGACATTATTCCTACAACCGAAGGTGAAGATCAAAATTGTGAGAATGATAATTAGAAAAATATGAGTTGATGAAGTTCGTTCGCAACATGGAATGTAAAAACACACAATGATAACCCCACAACTGAGAGGCCTGAAAGGAGAACAGCTATAGTGGGTAGACAATGAAAAAGATATAACATCGACATAGCAGCACTCCAGGAAACCCGTATTGCTGATGAAGTTCAGTCGAACGAAAAAGGTGCAGGTTACAGCTTTTTCGGAAGGGGAAAGCTGCCAGTGAGCACCGATTACACGGAGTAGGCTTTGCTATCAAGAATATTCTTCTCAAGTAATTGTCAGAACTTCCCACTGGACATAATTCACACCTTATGACATGAAGACTTCGGTTAAATGACAAGCAGCATGCCACGGTAATCAGCACATATGCCCCCACACTAGATTCTGATGACATCAAAGAATCATTTTATTCAGATGTGGATGGCAGCCTGTCAAACATTAATCAATAAGACAAAATAATCTCACTAGGCGATTTTAATGCCGGACTGGGGAAGGACAACATTGTATGGAATGGTGTCATCGACAAGGATGGAATTGGCAGTGAAACCTCTAATGGTATTCGACTCCTCTCAAAATTCGCCGAAAGAATACCTTTGAAACTTCATGGCAGCAACCTAGATCGAAGCACTGGCATCTCATTGATTATATAATTATCCGCAAGAAAGATCCTCGTGACGTTTTTATCACCAAAGCAATGACAGGAGCGGATGACTGTTGACAGATCACCGAATTTTCAGATCAGTTATGAAATTGTCATTATCCCCTCAGAGGAGAAAATAATGGAAGAGCTGTAAACACGCTTTTGATACCGTGAATTTCAGAATATGCCTCATAATATAGAGACCTGCTTAATCAGACATTGTCGAACGAGTATCATTAGGATGCAACACAACACTGGAAGAGCCTGAAGACCACTATTCGAGATGCTTGCAAAGAAACTATGGGTTTTAAGACCAAGAAACATCAGAACTGGTTTGATGAAAATGATGAAGAGATTGAAACATTGATGTAAGAGAAGAGAACAACATTGCAAGCGTGGCAAAACTGCCTCGCAAAGAAAGAAGGCTTTTGTCTTGCCAAAGCAAATGTCCAAGGAAGAACCCGTGTGCTCAAAAATGCATGGTAGACAACCAAAGCAAAAGAGCTGCAATATCTAGCGGACAAAGATTCGCGGCAATTTCTCCAAGCCACGAAAGCAGTTTATGGTCCCACCACGTTTGCTAGAAATCCATTCTGGTCCAGTGATAGGAGTTCACTTCTAAAAGATTACTTCTCCATCATGAATAGATGGAAAGAGCATTTTGTAGGTCTCCTGGATCAGTTGATGAACAAGTGTATGACTCAGTAGATCAAGCACCCATCAAAGAAGAAATTGGCTGCCCACCAACACTGGATGAAGTTAAGCGTGCTCACAAGGCCAACGGTCTTGACAGTATACCTGCGGAAACTCTCATAGAAGATGGTGAGGAACTTATAAGACACTTACATGAACTGATTGTTAAAATTTGGAATGCTGAAGAAATGCCCCCCGATTTCAGAGATAGTTTTATAGTTCCAATATTTAAGGTAATCGAACAGACTCTAATAACTACCCCGGGGAGTACCGTATTATTACTGTCTTCCTTGGGAAAGCTTATTGCTCGAATTTTGACAAATCGTATACTAACCTTAGTGGAGAAAATACTACCAGAGAGCCAGCATGGTTTCAGGCCTTCTAGAGGAACCACGGATATGATATTCACAGCTCGTCAGCTTCAGGGAAAATACAGAGAACAAAATAGACATTTTTATATTGCCTTCATTGATCTCAATAAGGCATTTTATTCTGAAAAACCGTGATGTTGTGCGGAAGATTTTAGCACTGAATGGTTTTCCACATTTCCGTCTTGAAACTGTTCTACACTAATATGACGGCAGCTGTTATTGGCACAACTCTGTTGGAGAGCCATTTCGTATCAATATCGTGGTTAAACAAGGCTGTGCGATTGCAGCTAGTCAAGGACGTTCTTCCTCCAGGAATACAGATAAATTATAGACTGGATGGGAAACTGTTTAATTAGAGGCGTCTAAGGGTGAAGACTCGTACACTTTCTACAGCATTAGTCGACTTACAGTATGCTGAAGATAATGCAGTTGTAACTCAGTCTGAAGAAGAATTCCTGTCGGATTTTTATTATAGACACTCGAGTCTAGGCTTTAATTACTAACGAACCGATAGGCCTATTTCAAAATGACTTATACCAAAATATTTCTTGTTTAATTCTACATTAAGAAGTATAAGACAATTTGTTTTTGAAGTTCATTAATTATTTTTATTTGTGGTTGTAGTAAATAATGTCCTTGTTTTTGGCTTCTTCTCTAAGAACGGCTCACTTAAAAATATGTACGTGGAAAACTGATTGGCTGATGGTAATGACATTTTTATATGTTATAGCCACATGTATTTGTAGTGTGATACTCAAGTTACAATTTTTTCAACTACCCCATCGAGAGTTCTTATCATTTTTCTAAAACAACATTTTATCAGCCCAGGATATACGTACAACAGGAAACTTGGGCTTGTTGTGAAGCACTCAGACATGGTTATCAGAAACTACAACCCATGTGACCGTACTGTACAGTATGATAATGAATTTGTGAACAGTAATATTGATGATGAGTTGTGTGTGCGCTGGACCGTGCGATTAACAGCATACGGCGTGGTGAAATCGAGTACAGGGTTGTCGCGTACACTCGTTCCGAGCAGTCGCGAGATGGAATGCCCAAACCTCGGTTTGTCCACATATTATTTTCAGTCTGCCTGTGTTCTACATGTTATCCGCATCACTTCAGGATACCTCCGAGACCACCGTTGTCAGAAGACGAAGTTACAATGATTTAAGGTTACCTGTGTACCAGAAAGTGGCAGATTGTCTTGGATTATCGCTGTCGTCAGTGAAGAGAGTAGGAGCCGCTTCAAAGGAGAATGACAGAAATATATAATCCAGCTCAAGAAAGAAGCAGTGTTGAGGCTGGGGCGTTTGAAAATCCAACTCGATGAATTTACTTTGGCCACAATACGAAGAAATATACTTTTTTTTACATGAATAAGGCAATCCTTAGAATTAACAGCCTCCACTTGAAACTGTTAGAATATATGGTGGGTTCTTTTTACTGATATGCCAATTTTCGCGCTTTTGAAACTCTGGAAACAATGTAAAAACACGCTAAGAAAATGAAAGAAAACCACTGGGAGCTGCCTGCTGTCATTTCTTGATTGATACAGTACTTTTGCATCCATCTCTTGGCACAGGCCAGAGTAAAGTGTAGCTTCCACCGAAGTCCCAGTCTCATCCATGGCTGTGACAATATGGAAGCTGCTGGGGTATGGGTAGTGCTGAGTAATGACATTCAGAGCATGACTAGTGCATCTGGGTGTTATGAAAGGTGCTGCTCATAGGGTCAGTCGTGCTGCAATAGTACTTTCTGACCCAGTGAGGAAAGCAATGGCAAACTACCTCACTCTTCATCTTGCCTAGTACGCCTCATTTTGGTGTTGCCATTGGTTTTTTGGGGTTTCCTTATAACCGCATAACCTTTGGTGGTGCTATTTGAGGATCCAACCATCCTCTGGGCTGATGACCTAACAACACCACTGGGAGAATGATGGACTGTCTGAAAATGTCCCTCATTTCGAGCCAGTCATGATCAACATGATTGGCAGCAGTTCAGATCCATCAGAACATAGTGATTTTTCAGACGAAGAATACTGAAGGAATTAAATATTTTAAAGATATGTAAATACTGTAAATAACCCTTATTTTCAAACCTGCAACTGAATGACCACAGTCCTTATGGAAAAAGGTGATGGGACGCGGAAATTGTACGAGGAAATAAAATCAACGTTTGAAAGTGAAGAAAAAGCTGCGTGCGTTGCGCGCCGTGTTCACTACCGAACGCGGTAACGATGTACCGGATTTCACCACCCCGTCTGCTGTTAATCCCAAGGTCCAGCACGTACAATACTTCCCATCAATATTCTTTTAAGCTATTTGTTTGGGGCGTCGACCCCTACTGGCACCATATTGTATGAACATGCGTGTAATTGGAATGGCGGTAGTGTGGAATGTTGTGTGTGAGGAAAGGAAGATTAAGGACGTCACAAACACCCAGTCTTACCGAGCTCGATAGCTGCAGTCGCTTAAGTGCGGCCAGTATCCAGTATTCGGGAGATAGTAGGTTCGAACCCCACTGTCGGCAGCCCTGAAGATGGTTTTCCGTGGTTTCCCATTTTCACACCAGCCAAATGCTGGGGCTGTACCTTAATTAAGGCCACGGCCGCTTCCTTCCCACTCCTAGCCCTTCCCTGCCCCATCGTCGCCATAAGACCTATCTGTGTCGGTGCGACGTAAAGCAACTAGCAAAAAACACCCAGTCCCCAGGCCAGGGATAATAATCATTACAATTAAAAACCCTGATCCGGCCGGGAATCAACCCGGGGCAGCCGGGTGACAGGTGGACGCATTGCCCCCTACACCGCGGGGCTGGACTCCCATCAGTATTTCTCTTCATAAATTCTATATCGCATTGTACGGATGCAAAGGTTGTAGTTTCCTGATAACCATGATTGAGTGCTTCAAAACAAGCCCAAGTTTCTTGCTCAACGTTTATCCAGGGCTGAGAAAAAGTTGCTTTAGAAAAATACTAAGAACTTTATTTGGGTCATTTGAAAAAGTTTGTAACTTAAGTATTACGATACGAATACATGTGGCAATAACATGTAAACGTTTCATAACCATCAGATAAGTAGTTCTCCATGTATATAGTTTTAAGCGAGCGGGTCGTAGAGAAGCAGCCAATATCCCGGGCAATATTTACTACAACCACATATAAAAAAAATTAATGAACTTCAAAAAAATTGTCTTATACACTCTAAAGCAGAATTAAACAGGGAAAATATTAGTATAACTCACTTTGAATTAGGTCTATCGGTTCGTTCGTAATTAAAGCCTAAACTGGAGTGTCCATAATAAAATATCCGACAGTAGTGTTAATCCTGAATGCCTTATCAACTTCATACGGAAAGATTAGTCTCAAACTGAATACCAGTAAAACACAGATTCTCTATCAACCAGCCCCTGGAGAAAGACAGACAGATCAGTGTCTCCATCGACGGAGTGAGCCTTCAAGTAGTAAACTCATTTCCTTACCTTGGCAGCATCCTCTTATCAATCGCAAATCTAGATCCGGAAATCCAATTTAGTATCAACCGTGCTGGAGCATCCTTTGCCAAACTACGATCCCGAGTGTTTGACAGTCATGATATCAATGTTGCAACAAAGATCCTCGTATACAATTCAGCTGTAGTTCCCAGCTTACTATATGGATCTGAATCCTGGACATGCTACATACGGCATATCAAAAAGTTTGAAAAATATCACCAGCGATGTTTAAGGAGAATTTCACATATAACCTGGCAAAATAGACGCACAAATGTCAGCGTACTTGAAGAGGCACAGACTGCCAGTATAAAAGCCATCGTTTTAAGACGTCACCTACGATTGGCAGGACATGTAATAAGCATGTCCGACAATCTTATTCCCAAGCGTTTTACTCTGAGTTAACAGTAGGTAAACGTTGTTTGGGAGGTAAGAGGAAGCGTTTTAAGGATGTAATTAAGGCTAAAATGAAGATGTGCCACATTGATATTAACAACTCGGAGACCTTTGCCCTTAACCGTTCATCCTGGAGATCTTTAGTTCATCGCGGCACGGTACTTTTCGGAGAAAACCGTAGGTGAATAATGAACGATTAGAGGCAACGAAGGAAGTGAAAGAACGAAATAGGAGGAAAATGGCTGCTCCACCTGGGACTATCTGCCATCTCTGCGGAAAATTCTTTGCCTTCCGTATTGGGCTGTTCAGTAGTGATGGGCAGTCTGAGGCGAGGTCTAGAGATTTCTCGAAATTTCTCGAGACTTTCGCAGACACTATTTCTCGCGAGAAATTTCGAGAGATCTCGAGAGCGTTGTCCCCGCATTGTGTTGCGAGCAGCGTGTCGTAGGCCGACAGGTAACCTGAACTTAATGTTGTTTGTGCCGAGTATGCGAATTGCCAACCACGGGCCTTCTCCATGCCCTCAATACGTATCAAAAAGCGGCTAGGGCGTTCATTTGCTTCATTTCTACAGAGATCTATTTCGACGCAGTATAACATAATAAAGGATACGCATTCTGGCATTGTATGCAGCAGTGAGTACAGGAATGAGCAGGCTAAGTACAGAAACTGACGGCTATTGTCGGTACCCCTACCTGAATACTAGAGACATGCATTATTCGAACACGAGAGGGGACAAGATGCGCCTTACTGCATATGCAACCATCATTACGCATGAGTGGAACGTGTAATCTAAAATGCCAGAGTTCCCTTCATTTCTTTCGACACGTAGATGCACATCGTTATCAGACCCCACGTCCAGTATTATATGAGCACTGTTTGTGTTTACCGATATTTTGGTGACGAAGGAAATAATTCCTTACAACGTCATAGAGTATTCGCGTCATAGTTAGGTACTTTCGTATATGACGGTGCAATGCGTAAATGTGTCTAATTGTACGCGGCAACTTTAAGACGATGTCCGAAAAGCAACGTAAATCATGGATGTACGTTATTTTGAAGAGATGCCACATAGCACAGCTTGCTATCTTGTTTATTCAAAAGGAGTACAATACGTCCGCAGAAATACTTCTGGGATGATTCGGCACTTAAAAACTGTAGCGGTGATAGGGGAGGAAGCAGTTGCACCCACTTTGTAGAGAAAACATTGCATTTGTATTCCATTTTAGACGATTGAAACTGGTAATTATATTTTAAAATAAATTGATTCAAGCTCTGTTGTATTTTCACTTCTTACTCTATTTTCTTTATTACAAAAGTTTTGTCGGAAATACACACAAAATGTCGTTTGTCGCGGCTAACCGATTTGTATAGCGCCACAGCAAGTAGTGAAGACTTTGCATTTGCATGTACTGTGAGGAAGGGTAGCAGTCTTTTATTTGCCGAAGTTATGGATACTGAGGTATGATTCACCCGCTTGCCGTGCGAATTCGTCAGTCTGACAGTCTCTTTAGTGTCTGTTAGTTTCTTAGTATATAGTCAATTAATAAATGGTTTTAATTGTTTTATCACGCCATACTTCTATTAAATTGTAATACCTGTGTAATTGTTCCTTTGATGAAAGTTTTATTGTATAGTATTGAATCAAAATCTCAAAAAATCTATTACCGCACGTAAGTTCGTAAACTGTTACCTCTCTGTCGACATTCGCTCAGAGAGCTTCAAAAACTTGCCGTTTTGTAGATTATTTTCACTTTTATGTACACCCCCCGTCGCATTATCTCACAATCCCGGGTACTTCTTGTTGTCTGTGTAGTTTTTTGCCCCCTCACTTCTAATTCCCAATCGCCGCTACTGCTTAAAACGCATAATGTGAAGGGGAATAGGCACAAAAAGCCTGTAGGTGGAGGCGGTATAATAATACCCGCGCTATCCCCCGCCTGTCGTAGGAGGCGACTAAACGTGGCTCTTAACTTGGGAGCGTGGGTTGGTAACCACGGGGCCCTCAGCTGAATCATGATATTGCTTCCACTTACTTGTGCCAGGCCTCTCACTTTCATCTATCCTATACGACCTACTTCGATCAACTCTTGTTCTTTTCCGACCCCGACGGTATTACAGCACTCGAGCCTAGAGCATTTTTTATTTTCACGCCCTTTTTGGCCCTTGTCTTCCTTTGGCCGACACCATTTTTCGAAATGTCGGATCCCTTCCATTTTTTTCTCTCTGATTAGTGTTGTATAGAGGATGGTTGCCTAGTTGTACTTCCTCTTAAAAATAATCACCACCACCACCAATTGTCACAGAACACCTCCGCTTTGGTCTGCACCACAATAAGCTATCCTGATGACAATACTTGCGAGGTATCCAGGCAAGTGTACGTCCTATCTACAGTTATTAACAAATTATAACGTAAGGGCTATTCAGCTAAGATGTCCACCTGAAATAACTCTTGAACCATTTAATACACTGATATTCTGTTTTAACTTTCGTTAATGGTATTAAGAGGCTCATAGTTTTACATGCAGTACTTTTCCAGGGTTTTGACAACATTTATCGGCATACACGTTTCCAAATGAGAACTGATGATGATATACTATCAAGCTTACGCTCGTAGTTACTGGGACGTCGCATAGTTCGCAGCACAGAAGAATCGGTCTCGATAGCGTTGCCCATTACCCCTGTCGAAAGAATTGGAACAAACCGGGAATTTTAGATTACACGTTCCACTCATGTGTAACGGTGATTGCATATGCAGTCATGCACATCTTGCCTCGTCACCAAGTTCAAATAATGTGCGCCTCTAGTATCCGGGTAGGTGTACATCCTATCTGCAGTTATTCACAAATTACACAGGATCATTCAGCAAAGATGTCCACCTCAAATAAGTCGTGAACAGTTTAAGATATCGACATTCTGTTTTCACTTTCATTAATGGTATTAAGGGGGCCATTGCTGCACATGTAGTACTTTTCCACGCTTTTGGCAAAATTTATCGGCTCACACGTTTCCATATGAAAACGTTATTTCACGCAATAACTGCGTATGGTATACTATAAAGTTTACACTCATAGTTATTGGGACGTGACACAGATTGCAACACAGGAGAATCGGTCTCGAGATCCGTGACGTCAGTCTCGAGTGTATCGAGCGAGAGCGTCGCCCATCGCTACTGTTCAGTCACCTAGGGACTGGCAGATGAAGAGGAATACTGATTGGAAGACCAACCTACTCGTTTTCGAGTGTTTGCTATTGTTATACTGATGACAATGTACCGAAAGCATTGTGTTTATATTCGACAGAGAATAACTTCTAAACCACTGAACACATTTTCCATGCTTACTCTGTTGGACATATTGAACCCAGGACCTTTGAGTCATAAGGAGCCAGAGTCAATAAATG
Source organism: Anabrus simplex (assembly GCF_040414725.1). Lineage (NCBI taxonomy): Eukaryota > Metazoa > Arthropoda > Insecta > Orthoptera > Tettigoniidae > Anabrus > Anabrus simplex. Next base: position 1,138,509,411 of record NC_090265.1, read on the forward strand.
AGGCACCATATAAATTACAGGTCATGAGGAGTCCCAGTAGCATTTTTATTTCTGACCAGAGACGGCACGTGCAGAACAAGTGGGGTGATTCCCATTATCACGCCGCAGAAATTACGTCACCCGCACGTGTAGAATGTACAGGGATACGAAGTAATTTGGCGGAACATTTTTTTTTTTGTTAAAAGTCCATTTTAAGAAGAATTGGCGACGAAACCGCCGTGGTAAACGTCAGGAAATCGTAAGTGAAACAATTTGGTTGTTAGTGCTAAAGACTTTAGACCGCTAAATAGCTCCAGAAGGAAAATTGTCGAAAAGACACGCCTGTTTGTTTAAACACCGACCAAAATATAGTGCCTAGCTTATGAGTTAATTTAAAGACTCAAATTGGTTAAGAGAAACCCTTAATGCTTATCATCAACACCGCTACTAAACTAAATAATTATGTATCTTAATACGTAGACTTTCACGACCACTAAATGACACAATAATTCTTTGGGGATATTAGGTCTTCTTCTTCTTCTTGAATGGTGTGTATGGGCTCATGTGTTATCGTCCAGTCAGGAAAGGGGATGTTAGGTCGTGTAATATTAATATTATCAGCTGACGCGTTTCGATCCTGCGACCAAGATTGTCTTCAGAGCAGTAACAAAGCATAATGGCAACTGTCACTCCATAGTAACCAGACTCAAGACAGAGAGACCCTGTTCGAAATATAGTTCATTCCACGGCCTCCAGAGCCACGGAGAAAAATGTTGACTAGTTAACTATGGAGGGTAGCCATGATCTACTCAACAATAATTATTTCTATCGCCTCACAAATGATTCTAGGAATTAAATGTTTATCTTTATAAATGACAGAAGTTGCATCAAAATGATTCCATGGTCATTATGTATGACATGTTCTGCCACAGCAGACTTGTCTGGCTGGCAAAGACTTAAGTGCCTGCGATGTTCTTAAATCCTTGTTGCTACCTTCCTACATGTTTGGCCAAAATAAACCAATCCACAAGAGCAAGGAATCATATATATTTCAGCACAGTTTAAACCAATAGGATCTTTGACAGATCGCAAACAATTGCCTTTGATGATATTAGGCTTAAAATGTTCTTGATATTGTGCTTTCTGAGAATATTGCCAATCCTATCCGTGACAGATTGTACGTATGGCAAGAAGGTCAGACTCAAAGGACGAGAATCACGTGACAATCTGTATTTTGGCTTAGGATGTAGCACTTCGTCAATCTGTTTCCTTGAGTAGCCATTGCTCAGAAATGTTCTGGTTAGGAATTCAAGTTCACCGTTTAATTTATCCTCCTCAAAAACATTCCTTGCTCGGCTGATAAGGGTGTTGAGCACAGCACGCTTTTGGCAAGGATGGTGATGAGAGCACAGAGTTAGAGGTAGCAATGGCGCTGCAGTCGCGTGCGAAGTTGAATGAGCGCGCTGTTTGGCTAAATCTGGATTGTTTGGCACTGTCACTACTGGAGTTTCCCAATAAATTGAATATATATTTCTCTGAAGGAAAATGCTCATGGCTGGATAGAGAGGTTTACAAAGGGCCATGGCATATCATTCACAGGTATTTTCCTTGAAGTTCATTTCCGTGCATATAAAATAATACTTTGCGTGACACTTATTGTCATATGACTGATTCCCCCGTCGGCGTGAATGAGATTCTTTAGATCTTACCTTGAAGACTGAAATTAATGTTTTACAAAATATAAGGGATGACATTTTCCTTTCACTGAATGGCCATGCCTTTGAAAACGAATACCCAGAAAAATCATATGCATGATACCAAGCGAGAGGCTGCAGGCTTTAGGTCACGCAGCTGTCAGCTTGCATTCAGGAGATACTGGGTTTAAACCTCAGTGTCGGCAGCCCTGAAGATGGTTTCCAACTTTTACACCAGGCAAATGCTGGGGCTGTAACTTAGTTAAGGCCACAGTCGTTTCCTTCCCACTTCTAGCCCTTTCCTGTCCCATAGTCATCGTAAGACCTATGTGTATCGGTGCGATGTAAAGCGAATTGGTACTTTAAAAAATAAGAAAAGATGTGCATGATAGCCTGGAATTATGGTCCGTCTTTAACTTTTTGTGAATTTATAGTAGGCCTATTAAAAACTATTGAATATACACTGACTGACAGAGCAAATGCAACACCAAGAAGGAGTGGTTCGAAAGGGATGAAAGTTGGGGAAAAAACAGAGACGGCACGGACGAATAATTGATGTTTATTTCAAACCGATATGCAGGTTACACAATGCGCACGGCATCGACTCAGTAGGATGTAGGACCACCACGAGCGGCGATGCACGCAGAAACACGTCGAGGTACAGAGTCAATAAGAGTGCGGATGGTGTCCTGAGGGATGGTTCTCCATTCTCTGTCAACCATTTGCCACAGTTGGTCGTCCGTACGAGGCTGGGGCAGAGTTTGCAAACGGCGTCCAATGAGATCCCACACGTGTTCGATTGGTGAGAGATCCGGAGAGTACGCTGGCCACGGAAGCATCTGTACACCTCGTAGAGCTTGTTGGGAGATGCGAGCAGTGTGTGGGCGGGCATTATCCTGCTGAAACAGAGCATTGGGCAGCCCCTGAAGGTACGGGAGTGCCACCGGCCGCAGCACATGCTGCACGTAGCGGTGGGCATTTAACGTGCCTTGAATACACACTAGAGGTGACGTGGAATCATACGCAATAGCGCCCCAAACCATGATGCCGCGTTGTCTAGCGGTAGGGCGCTCCACAGTTACTGCCGGATTTGACCTTTCTCCACGCCGACGCCACACTCGTCTGCGGTGACTATCATTGACAGATCAGAAGCGTGACTCATCGGAGAACACGACGTTCCGCCATTCCCTCATCCAAGTCGCTCTAGCCCGGCACCATGCCAGTGCCAGGCGTGCACGTCTATGCTGTGGAGTCAATGGTAGTCTTCTGAGCGGACGCCGGGAGTGCAGGCCTCCTTCAACCAATCGACGGGAAATTGTTCTGGTCGATATTGGAACAGCCAGGGTGTCTTGCACATGCTGAAGAATGGCGGTTGACGTGGCGTGCGGGGCTGCCACCGCTTGGCGGCGGATGCGCCGATCCTCGCGTGCTGACGTCACTCGGGCTGCGCCTGGACCCCTCGCACGTGCCACATGTCCCTGCGCCAACCATCTTCGCCACAGGCGCTGCACCGTGGACACATCCCTATGGGTATCAGTTGCGATTTGACGAAGCGACCAACCTGCCCTTCTCAGCCCGATCACCATACCCCTCGTAAAGTCGTCTGTCTGCTGGAAATGCCTCCGTTGACGGCGGCCTGGCATTCTTAGCTATACACGTGTCCTGTGGCACACGACAACACGTTCTACAATGACTGTCGGCTGAGAAATCACGGTAGGAAGTGGGCCATTCGACAACGCCGTGTCCCATTTATCGTTCGCTACGTGCGCAGCACAGCGGCGCATTTCACATCATGAGCATACCTCAGTGACGTCAGTCTACCCTGCAATTGGCATAAAGTTCTGACCACTCCTTCTTGGTGTTGCATTTGCTCTGTCAGTCAGTGTATTTTCTGCATATACAGTTTTTTACTTTCCCTTTGTACAATACGTGTGCAGTACCCATTCATCCCTTATCACATTTTACAATATAGAGACTAGACGTGCACCACCGTGTGAACATCTGAGTCGTCTACTTTCGTCAATATTATTATTCCTTTAAATGCTATATAGAACTATATACAAGCATAATGAATTATTGACCGAACGAGTTGGCCGTGCGATTCGGGCCACGCAGCTGTAACCTTTGCTTTCGGGAAATAGTGGGTTCAAACCAGACTGACGGCAGGCCCGGATATGGTTTTCCGTTTTCACACCAGGCAAATGCAGGTGTTGTACCTTAATTAAACCCACAGGGGCTTCCTTCCCACTCCTAGTCCTTTCCTACCCCATCATCGCCATAAGGCCTATCAGTGTCTGTGCGATGTAAAGCACATTGTAAAAAAATTGTGATTTTTCAATTCTCTTCAATCATATAACTTACCACTCTCCCTTTCCATTAACGAAAATAATTTTACAGGTTAAAATCTTGAAGCAAATCATACATTTCAGTAAAAGCTAAAATAAAACTCCATAACAGGCTGAAACCACAACCGAGTGTCATATTTCCACTTGTTGTCACATTTAGAAAACATCGACAATAATAATAATGGCTTTACGTCCCACTAAGTACCGTACTTGAACCGTTCTCGGACACGCTGAGGTGTCGGAATTTTTTCCCATGGGAGTTATTTCATGTGCCGCTAAATATATCTACAAGAGGCTGACTTATTTGAGCACCTTCAAGTATCAACGGACTGAGCCAAGCTCGAACCTGCCAACCTGGGCTCAGAAATCTAGGGTATAAACCAGCGATGATAATATTTTGTCTACTTTACCCCAAAATCCTGCCAACGTTTTTTGGCGTAAAAACTGGCTCATTCGCTTCGTACGAGAGAGGACATTTTCGGTTGTTGGGCAGAATTATACCAAATTTCTGGTCATTTACACAGAAAATAGCGAAATATACGAGCTCTCCTCCCAAACGTATGTTGTTAGAAGACTTAACATGAACAGTAAATTGATTTTGTGTTAATTTACTGCACCCGAACACAGTCCTCTTTTATTACGCATTTAGTCCTGTATTCATGCTTTTTGGGTTTTCTTTTTCACTGGAGAGAAGCATCGCTAGTATACTGTAGTATCTGATAATATTTACATGTAAGAATTCTAAATCTTGCGTATATCCACACAGTTTTAAAATGCCCCTATTTACATTGATCAGTACAGCGGAGTGAGCTTTTTGCCAAACAGCTGAGATTTCAACATGCTCTGCTCGTTTTACGTTCATGCGAATACCTGAAGGATGTTCTGGAAATTATAAATTTAAGTGAGGAAGGAAAACATAATCTTTAACTCTTATCCAAAGGGGTTGCGACGGATCACAAGTGTTCCAGAATTGTGCGGATAGTGACGCAAATACCTTTCAAAGTTCATTTGTGCCCTTGCGACTGGTATGTAACACAGGACACCAGAGAAAAACTATATGGCAAAACCCAGTGCCGTAATCAACGTATATTGCAGGCCAATGTGTATTAATCTTGTTCACGAAACAAGTGATTTCCCAGGATTCGCTACCTCACCAGCGAGGAGTTACAGCGAGCAGACGCGCATTGTGTTAATGACAGTGTTATTCATTGTGTGTGTGTGTGTGTGCTAACAGCGACGCAGTGGTGTTCCTAGCCCTGCCCCCAAGGCAGGCTGACGTGTACTTACAGTGCGTCTTTGTCCGGAGCAAAGACTTTAATATTACTTATCTAGACTCACAGAGCGCGCTGATGCTGTGCGGAATATTGAACACTTTCGAGCATCCCCATGTTGCGGGCGCTTCAGCTACGAATGCATGGCTAGCACGTGGTAATGTTTACAGACCCTTGCTCGTTTTCGATTTGAATCATGCCTGTTAGTGGATTTGTTTTAGTATTATATGTGATGGAGTGATAATATATTATCAAATATTTTCAAGAAATGTGGGAGCTGATGCATTACGGTAGTTAAATTGATCGGCAATATTAGGACTAAAGTTAAGCTTTACCTGTGGAATGAAAATATATTCACGAGAGTGAATTCGTGTGCAGCCTTCATTTGTACAGATCGCTATCAGATGGGATCCGGTATTTTTCACATGTGAGAAGGAATTGAACTGTTAAAAAATAACTTTCATTTACCATAATCGAGAACTAAACAGGTTATAGGATGACTGATTCAGAGAACGCATGGACATGAAATTTAGAATATTTAAACTTATTTTTCTTGTTTGCCTTTTTCCAATTCACCGGGGATAATTGTTTAGAACTAAACAGCTGTTTTAAAAATGACTACATTTTTTCATACTAACTGTGTAGCGGTATAACAAATTTGATAAACCTGGGCCTAGAATCCGTAACATATGATTGATACAACTTGATAAAACCTTTTAATGTTAGGGTAAGGTATTGCTTCAAATGATCAATTATCTGAAAAATGATTTATTAGTATCGTATGTCTTCATTTCACCAATTTTTCCCATTTGCTTTATAATAAAAGAATACGATTGTTAATACGCTATTCCAGAAAGATCTGACAATATAAAGTCTAAATAAAACTCATTACAATCTTGTCAATCGTAGTCTGCAGTAGAAAACGCTAATCAAATTAACTGTTCACTATGATATTAATCTTTTTGTTTGCAAGTGCTTTACTTTCAGTTTCATTTTATTTTCTTTCTGGTGTAAATCATGGTGCTCATATTAGGGAAAAATAAGAACGCAAACTTTTATGTGCTCAGATAATGTTAATTCAGAATGAGTTTGTACAAGCAGTCATATTTCAGAAGAGAATATTATGAAGAGGGTTTTACATCTTAAATGATAACATTCTTACTTAAGCCTAACCGGGCGAGTTGGCCATGCGGTTAGGGGCGCGCGGCTGTGAGCTTACATCCGGGATATAATGGGTTCGAATCCCACTGTCGGCAGCCCTGAAGATGGTATTCCGTGGATTCCCATTTTCACACCAGCCTGTACTTTAATTAAGGCCACGGGCTCTTCCTTCATATTCCTAAACCTTTCCTATCCCATCATCGCCATAAGACCTATCTGTGTCGGTGCGACGTGAAGCAAATTATAAAAAAGTAAAACTTAAGCCTAAACGTCGCAGAGAAACTGAAACTATCCTTAAACATTCATTTCATTTTAAGAAATACACAATAGAAGACAGCACCAGTGTAACGAATGTCAGGGATCATTTACTGAAATCTAAATCACACAAAAATAATAATTTTACTTCTCATCCAATTACGTTATTTCATATCCAAACCAAATCAAACCCCATGGCACAACAGGCCCGCAAGTCCATGGCATACATACCAAGCGACCGCTGCTCAGCCTGAAGGCCTGCAGATTACGAGGGGTCATGTGATCAGCAAGGCGAATCCTCTCGGCCGTTATGTCACCGTCAGATGGCTCCGCAATTGTAATCACGTAGGCTGAGTGAACCTCGAAGCAGCACTCAGATCCAGGTACAAACCTCTGACCTCGTCGGGGCCTGCGGGTAGGAAGTAGACACGCTACCCCTACACCGCAGAGCCGGCATTTCATATTCAGAAAATGATAAAACACGTATCCGATTGTTTTAGAAAGATTTCTGCAGTCATGTACTTTTTAAACAATGTGTTCAGAAAATTGAGTAAAATTTGCTCTGTAATGACTTATCAGAGAGGAATCATAAGCTATGCACCTTTCAGAGAAAGATTTTATTTCACAGCTTTCGTTTTTTTTTTTTTTTTGAAGATTATTGTTATCCGTACAGGAGTTTTTAAATATTTAATTTGTGTTCTCCGGTTTGCTGAGAGACAGGCAGTTTTGATCTCACGATATGTAATCTTACTTAAGTTGTAGACTGCTTTTTGAATTTTTCATATTTTCAATAAAGCTAAATTGTAGAGCCTAGATTTCTCAAGAGACAGATTGTCACGTGATCCTCGTCCTTTGAGTCTGGTCTTCTTGCCATACGTACAATGTTCAAACACATCAGTTACACACATGACCCTTATATTAAAGTGAGTGACGTGATCAATTCCGAGGCACCGCTAGTGTATTTTTGTAGTAGTGTATTTTTCAGTATTATTCAGTCTGCTGAAGGTTTTTTAGGTGCGCCACCTACGGGCTACCCAAAGGATTTCTGTAGATTATTCAGTTTTATACAGAAGTATATTTTAATATTATGTATATTTATTGTGTGTAGTCGGTTTAGGCTGTCATTATAGGGTGGATGTATTCATGTGTGCCAAATGTACGTTAAAGCATGAATTCCATACGATCTCCGCGTCAAGCTGAGGAGCGCCCGCAACATGGCGATACGCGCGTGGACATGTCTTCCCCAGTCACACGCTTCTGCGCAGCCTTGGTTCGGAGCAACTGCGTAATGTGGTGCAATAGTAACTGGTGGATTGCACTCTTCCGTGCGCTAAAGTGAGACAACAAAACACTCCATCTGAGTGCTTTACGTGCACCGGGAGGTGGGGACCCTTCCAAGAAGCCCCCTGTGCAACCAACACCAGCATTCGTACCAACGGTATTCCCTGGACTAACGACACCACCGCAGAACAACGGACTATTGGAGACTCCAGCCACCACTCAACCGAGCCAAGCAGCCGCAGGAGCGTCCTCAGGACCCCAGCAGCCCACTAAGAAACCAACTATGTCGCAGTCTCATCAGGTAAACTGGATGAGACCCCGCAGAAACAAACAAGGTAAACTCAATCCTATGAGATTAACACAAGTCACCTCTTCAGGGCAAAAACTTGTTTATGTTTCAACTTCAAATTCTTTTGAACCACTTTCGACCCTACCCACTAGTGGTAGCACCGCGCCTTAGGCATTTGTGCCCCAACAGGTGACAATCAGTAAAGAACCTGAACCTGGCCCCTCAGGTAGTGCTCCCGTTCGGAGACAGCACCGTCTGTGTCTGACGGGACCGGGACTGCCCAAAGACCAGATAAGATAAGATGGGACCGATAAGATGGAGGTCGAAGCACCACCAAAGAAAAAGTCGCTACCCCTATTGTGGTATACGATAAGGAACAGTACCAGCGGCACTACCGCTTTCTGAAATCTCGCTGTACCGGCGACCTTAGAGTCATTAATAGTAGAGATGCCCTCAAGTTCCACGTGGACAATGAGGCTGACTACCAGTTGGTGACAAAATATTTCGAAGAGAGCAACTCCCAGTTCTTCTCATATCAGCATCCCAGCTAACGGCTTTGAAGGCGATAGTCCGAAATATTGTGGCAAAAGTTGGTACCGACTGGGTCCGCGATGAGCTTAAGGATATGGGATATGAAGCCCGAGACATACATCAATTCACCAAACGTGATGCTTCTGGAAAAGTTATACCCCTCAGTGTGATGAGTATAACTCTTACCAATAGTGAATTTTCTAAAACAGTATATTCTATCTATTACCTGTGTGGATCAAAGGTGACCATTGAGGCCTACCGAGGACGAGAAGGACCATCTCAGTACCATAAACGCCAAAGGCTGGGTCACACAGCCAACTATTGTAGAATGTCACTGCGCTGTGTCAAATGCGGAGAAAACCATCCTGATACTGCTTGCCCCCTCGCTCCAGAGGCACCTGCAAAGTGTGCGAACAGCGAGGGCGAGCACCCCACCTCCTGGCGTGGTTGCGCGCTCTTTCAGCAAGCCATCGAGCAGAAGAGAACTGCAGAACAGCTTAAAGCCCTGGAAAAGAGTGCTCTGCCACCCTCTAAGCAGGTAACTGACCAGCTGACCTTTGCAAACGCTGTCGGTGGCGACTCAGCAACCCCTTCAACATCTAATAATAATAATAAATAATAATAATAAATAATAATAATAAAGTTCATATATCCCAGTAATTGCAGTTCAAGTCCCTGGAGTAACAGTAGTAGTAGTTTTGACAGAAATATTTGAGAAATTATTGTAGACAACCTCGTATTTTTCAGTAGGCCTAATTAAGGACACTTTTTTTTCTCCGTCCCGTGGAGTAGGGAAAATAATAGTAATCCACCAGCTGTAATAATCACATAACCACATTTCAGTAAAATTGTAGTGAAGATAATGTATAATATATTAGATAGTATCTTGCCAGTTATATTCGTGTTTTTCTTCGTGTACGGCAATTCTTTTGATACTTAAGCATTTAACCGAACGCGGTATAGTGTAGTGTAGATACATTGTAGTATAGATACAGTACGGTACATTTAGATAGTGCCGTATCTTGCCTGCTATATTCGTGTGTTATTTTTCGTGTGTATCTATTAGACCCTAATACTAATAATAATTTGTCTAAGCATTTAGCTTCGTTGGTAATCTTTGAGTACAGTAGTTCTTGCAAATTTCATTTCTGTTATGCTTAGTAGTGACATACGGGACGGTACCGGTATCGTAATTAGGATACGTCTGAAAGTAGTTTAAAAATTACTGTAGTGTACTGTACAGTAGTATACGAGTAATATCCTATTAGAATTTAGTGTGCTTATTTTATTATTGTAAAATATTTTTGTAGTACTGGTGTAGTAGAGGTATCCGTAGAAACTAAAATATTGTTGAAATTAGGATAGGCTTAATTGCAGTTTGGAATTGTGTAGTTCTTGTGTATTACTTTCGATATTCAGTAATTAACAGCAGTTTTTATCCTGTTAGGGGTTGTAGGATATAAAAAAATAGAGCACGACTAAGTAGTATTGTAGTGTAGTCGTATATTAATTACCTTATTGTTGTGTACTATCCCAGACAATATATCCCTCCATTCATTTATTTTTTTACAAATAAGTTACTTTACTTTTTAATTTATAATTTTTCGCCCGTAAAGAATGGCTAAGGAGCGCGAGTGTACTTATTATGGGTGTGGTGAGGCGTTGAGGGGTATGAGGGAGGAGTTGGAAAGTTTGAGGGAGATAATTAGGATTCTCACAGAAGACAGGAAGGAAGATAAGACTCCCTCAAACAATGTACAGGTTACAGTAGGTGTACAAGAGGGAGGGGAAGGAAAGGGAGGAGTTGTAGAAGACAGGTGGTCTAATGTTCTAAGGGGAAGGAGATTGCAGGCCAAGGGCTCTATTCAGGATCAGAATTCAGGACAGGTGTCTGTGCGAAATCGGTACGAGTCACTCCAGGTAGAACAACAGAGGGAAGATGAGGGACAGGGAACTGTTGCTGAGATGCATGGAAGTAGGAGGAAGGGAAAAGGTAGGAAAGGGAAATGTAGAGTAGATGATAGGAAAATACAGGTGGAACAGGGTCATGGGAAGGAGAAAAGGGAGGAGGAAGTAGCTTCTGTAGCTATCAGGAAAGATAGGGCTGACCAGGAGGGGAGGGGATCAAATGAGGTGGGTAGGGTTGAGGCTCTGGTCATGGGGGATTCCATCGTTAGACACGTGGGGAAAGTGTGTGGAGGAAAGGGAACCAGGGTAGAATGTTATCCAGGAATTAGGTTGAGGCAGATGTTGAGGAAAGTAGAAGAGAGGGAGGAGGGGAAGGAGAAGGTGGTAGTGTTTCACGTTGGTACCAACAACGTAAGGCAAGCTGATATAAGTACCAACATAGCTGGAGATGTGTGAGATCTGGTAAATGCAGCACGGGTGAAGTTTAAGAAAGCGGAGATTGTTATTAGTGGAATACTGTGTAGGAGGGATACTGACTGGAGGGTGATTGGGGATTTAAATGAGACTATGGAGTGGGTATGTGGGAAACTGGGAGTGAAATTTCTAGATCCTAATGGGTGGGTAGGAGATAGGGATCTGCGCTCGGATGGCCTTCATTTAAACCGCAGTGGTACGTATAAGTTAGGAAATTTGTTTGGAAGGGTAATAGGGAGGTACATTCAGGGAAGCGGGATGGCCTAGGGAGCGGTGATAAGGGAACAGGGAACTGGAAATCAAGTAGGGATGACATAAAATTGTTAGTGTTGAACTGTAGAAGTATTGTAAAGAAAGGAATAGAATTAAGTAATTTAATAGATATATATTTACCAGATATTGTAATAGGAGTTGAATCATGGCTAAGAAATGATATAATGGATGCAGAAATTTTCTCACCGCACTGGAGTGTGTATCGTAGAGATAGGATAGGAAAGGTGGGAGGGGGAGTTTTCATTCTGGATGTGGTGCTGATAAAACCAGATGAGCTCTATAGCGAAACTGAAGTAATAGATGGTATTAGTGATCATGAAGCTGTTTTTGTGGTAGTTAAAAATAAATGCGATAGAAAGGAAGGTCTTAAAAGTAGGACTGTTAGGCAGTACCACATGGCTGATAAAGCAGGCATGAGGCAGTTTCTAAAAAGTAACTATGATCGGTGGAAAACGGTAAATAAAAATGTAAACAGACTCTGGGATGGGTTTAAAGAAATTGTTGAGGAATGCGAAAACAGGTTTGTACCTTTAAGGGTGGTAAGGAATGGTAAAGACCCACCTTATTATAATAGAGAAATAAAGAGACTAAGAAGGAGGTGCAGACTGGAAAGAAATAGAGTTAGAAATGGCTGTGGAAGTAAGGAGAAATTGAAGGAACTTACTAGAAAACTGAATCTAACAAAGAAGGCAGCTAAGGATAACATGATGGCAAGCATAATTGGCAGTCATACAAATTTTAGTGAAAAATGGAAGGGTATGTATAGGTATTTTAAGGCTGAAACAGGTTCCAAGAAGGACATTCCAGGAATAATGAATGAACAAGGGGAGTGTGTATGTGAGGATCTTCAAAAGGCAGAAGTATTCAGTCAGCAGTATGTAAAGATTGTTGGTTACAAGGATAATGTCGAGATAGAGGAAGAGACTAAGGCCAAAGAAGTAATAAAATTTACATATGATAACAATGACATTTACAATAAGATACAAAAGTTGAAAACTAGAAAAGCGGCTGGAATTGATCAGATTTCTGGGGATATACTAAAGACAATGGGTTGGAATGTAGTACCATATCTGAAGTACTTATTTGATTATTGTTTGGTCGAAGGAGCTATACCAAATGAATGGAGAATTGCTATAGTAGCCCCTGTGTATAAAGGAAAGGGTGATAGACATAAAGCTGAAAATTACAGGCCAGTAAGTTTGACATGCATTGTATGTAAGCTTTGGGAAGGCATTCTTTCTGATTATATTAGATATGTTTGTGAAATTAATAACTGGTTCGATAGAAGGCAATTCGGTTTTAGGAAAGGTTATTCCACTGAAGCTCAACTTGTAGGATTCCAGCAAGATATAGCAGATATCTTGGATTCTGGAGGTCAAATGGACTGTATCGCGATTGACATGTCTAAAGCATTTGATAGGGTGGATCATGGAAGACTACTGGCAAAAATGAGTGCAATTGGACTAGACAAAAGAGTGACTGAATGGGTCGCTATATTTCTAGAAAATATGTCTCAGAGAGTTAGATTAGGTGAAGCTTTGTCTGACCCTGTAATAGTTGAGAGGGGAGTTCCTCAGGGCAGTGTTATCGGACCTTTATGTTTTCTTATATATATATATATATAAATGATATGAGTAAAGGAGTGGAATCGGAGGTAAGGCTTTTTGCGGATGATGTTATTCTCTATAGAGTGATAAATAAGTTACAAGATTGTGAGCAACTACAATGTGACCTCGAAAATGTTGTGAGATGGACAGCAGGCAATGGTATGTTGATAAACGGGGCTAAAAGTCAGGTTGTGAGTTTCACAAATAGGAAAAGTCCTCTCAGTTTTAATTACTGCGTTGATGGGGTGAAAGTTCCTTTTGGGGATCATTGTAAGTATCTAGGTGTTAATATAAGGAAAGATCTTCACTGGGGTAATCACATAAATGGGATTGTAAATAAAGGGTACCGATCTCTACACATGGTTATGAGGGTGTTTAGGGGTTGTAGTAAGGATGTAAAGGAGAGTGCATGTAAGTCTCTGGTAAGACCCCAACTAGAGTATGGTTCCAGTGTATGGGACCCTCACCAGGATTACCTGATTCAAGAACTGGAAAAAATCCAAAGAAAAGCAGCTCGATTTGTTCTGGGTGATTTCCGACAAAAGAGTAGCGTTACAAAAATGTTGCAATGTTTGGGTTGGGAAGAATTGAGAGAAAGAAGAAGAGCTGCTAGACTAAGTGGTATGTTCCGAGCTGTCAGCGGAGAGATGGCGTGGAATGACATTAGTAGACGAATAGGTTTGAATGGCGTTTATAAAAGTAGGGAAGATCATGATATGAAGATAAAGTTGGAATTCAAGAGGACAAACTGGGGCAAATATTCATTTATAGGAAGGGGAGTTAGGGATTGGGATAACTTACCAAGGGAGATGTTCAATAAATTTCCAATTTCTTTGAAATCATTTCGGAAAAGGCTAGGAAAGCAACAGATAGGGAATCTGCCACCTGGGCGACTGTCCTAAATGCAGATCAGTATTGATTGATCTACCTCACCCCCTCCCCGACCCTTCCTTTTTAGCCGACATAATCGACCTGGTTAAGCAGATCAATTTCAATAGACTACTGCCCTTGCCCAAGGACACAGCGACTAAACTGAGATCGTGCACTAGCACAATTGACAAGATAATGGTGCTGATTAATGCTGCTATGCAGTATTTCTCAGCCCCGTAAACAGACGCGACTGACTTTATGGACTTGACGATTGGTGCGTGGAATTGTCAAGGTGTTATCGGTGAGAGGTATGAGCTGGAAGCTTTTATCTCTGACCATAACATCGATATCATGCTACTGGGTGAAACATGGCTGAAAGGGCACAACTCTTTCAAAATCAAAAATATGGCAGTTTACCGGAAATATAGAACTGGAGCCAAGTGTGGGGGTGTGGCAGTGTTGGTTAAGCCCAGTCTTACCCATCACGTGCTGGACCCCCTCCCTCACTCCGTACTAGAATCACTGGACATACAACTCCGACATCGAAACTACCACTATCGACTATTTGCAGCCTACCTCCCACCTTCGGCCCCCCTCCACCTTGCTGATTTGGAGGCCGTTTGGGACAACCCTGCTCATGTACCCACCCTAGTACTTGATCTCAATTCCAAGCATCCAGACTGGAACTCTAGGGTAGTCAATCCTGAGGGAAGAATTCTAAGTGAATATGTGAGAGACGATGATATATTGGTATGTGCCCCAACGGAGCCTACCATATATGCGGCTAATGGTCGGCCAGATGTCATAGATGTGACGATTTCCAAATTTCACAACAGGACTGTAGATTTTTTAGTCCCTTCTGAACTCAACTCTGACCATAATCCCATCGTTTTCAAACTTACATGGGACCGCCTGAATGCGCCAACTCGAACACTTCGTTGCGACAACCTGGACTATAGCAAGTTTCGTTTTCATGTGGATAAAAATCTTCACCCATTCGAACCTCGCAGAAGGGATGACGTCGACAGGGCTGTTGAGCATCTTATTCGCAAGATCCTCAATGCCAGGCGACACATCCAGTACGCTGCACAAAATTCACGTTCGTCACCGAGTCCACATACCAACGGAGATATTTCACACCTCCTCAAGGATTTGATCAAAATCAAAAACCGGTATCGGAAAAGATGGCAACTTTATGGCGATCCAGCCGACCGGGCTGAATACAAGGAACTAGCCAAGGTCGTCCGCAGAAGAATGCTGGAACATAAGATTGAAAAATGGGAGGAACTTCGTCGAACTCTCACCGAAAATGACTCAGATCGCGAATTCTGGCGGGCAACTCGCAGTCTGACTCATACCCGAGAACCCCGACGTGCAATTCATGGCAGTCGGAGACTCGTATTCTCCCCTCTGGAGAAAGCTGAGGCCTTCGCTGACTCAGTTGAGAGTCAGTGTGTACCCCACGAGACGCCTGACGATGACGACGCTACTGAACGACAGGTAGCCCTCCCGCAGGTGCATCAAGCGGCTAAACGAGAATAAGTCTCCAGGGACTGATAAGATTACAGTCAAAGAGCTCAAATCCCTCCCCTACCGCGCGGTAGTATTTCTCGCTACCATTTTCACTGCCTGCCTTTCACTGGGTTACTTCCTCTCGGCTTGGAAGACTGCCAAGATGGTAGTCATTCCAAAACCGTGGAAAGACAGGCTGTTTCCACAGAACCACAGACCTATCAGCCTCCTCCCTCACATTTCCAAAATTTTCGAGAGACTTATTCTCAACAGACTCAAAGGTTACCTTACCACCCATAACATACTGCGACTGGAACAATTTAGATTTCGGACCAAACGCTCAGCCCCATTGGCTGTCCTCCGTTTGGTTCAGTATGTTACGAAATCGTTCAACTTACGGCGTAGCGTGCCAGTGGTCTTTTTTGACATTGAAAAGGCATTTGACACCGTCTGTCATGACAACCTAATCGTCAAACTCCTGGACCGCTATAAGGTTCCGAATTAGTCAAAATTATTCAATCCTATCTCAGAAAACGACAATTTTTTGTCTCCTGTGAAGGCGTGCACTCCACCCATCTGCAACTCCTCGCGGGCGTGCCTCAGGGTGGAGCACTCTCACCAATCCTCTACGCCCTATACGTGAACTAACTCCCACAGGTTCCCGGACTAGAAGTTCGCAGATAACATTGCTGTTTATTCCGCTCAGCGACGACCATGCGAAGCCACTGCGAAACTGCAAGCTTGGATCAATAAATTTTTATACTGGTGTTCCAAGAACAAAGTAAAAGTCAATCGGACGAACCGCCAAGCTGCACTGTTCACACACAGGAAACCGAGACTTCCTCTTCTTAAAATCAAACGCTGCCAGTTACCATGGTCGCGCACTGTGAAGTACCTTGGGTTGACTCTTGATAAGAACCTCACTTGGAGGTGGAATATAGACCAGGCCTTGCAACGTGCGTACGCCCGAGTGGCTGCACTTGCACCACTCCTCTACAACAAACACCTGAGCGAAGGGATCAAGCGACCCCTTTATCTCATGTGTATCCGACCCATCATTTTGTACGGGTGCGAGGCCTGGTCTTATATTCCCATGTCACCACAGTTGCGACTCCAAGTTCTACAAAACAAGGTCCTTCGTCGCATGACGCGTTCCCCTTGGTACAAATCCAACACTCAGATTCATCGGGATCTAAACATCCCTACTCTTTATCAGCAAATCAACATACATGTAAAAAAATGAAGAAATAAATGATATAGAAAACCAAGTAAGAAATCTGAGGAAGACTAAAATACCTTCAGCACGTTGTGTTTTACTTCACATAAAATATACACTTGTGCTCGCTATGGTAGACGCAAACGTATGCAATGCTGTGACAAGTACATCTTCCACAATGAAGTGTTATATATGTGGAGATACCACCAAAGGTTTTAATAATTTAAGGAAGGAACAACGCACTGAAAACACCAAAACTCCCAAATTTGGACTATCAATTCTTCACGCATTTGTATTACAAAATCCCTATTCAAAAGTAGCAAGCAAGGACGAATGCAGACAAAGCAGTTATAATAGACACAAAGAAAGGTATTCAAGCAGGTTTGAAAGAAGAAATGGGCCTCTTGGTTGATGTTCCTAAAGTAGCATTTGGCAACAGTAATGATGGGAACACCTCAAGGAGATTCTTTGCCGATCCTGATACCGCTTCCAGAATGACAGGAAATCTCATACTGGAATTTAAGGTTATTTTGGAGACTTTTTCGAGTGGATACAGAACTGATGTAAAGAAATTCGCGAATTACTCAAAAGAAACCGCAAAACTGTATGTAAAATAGTATGGGTGGCACCAATGACAGCCACAGTACATAACATTCTGAGACACGCTGCCACAGTAATAGAACATGCAATATTGCCCATTGGTCAACTATCAGAAGAGACAGCCGAAGCAAGAAATAGACATTTTCGCCTATGTAGGCTACAATTTTCCAGGAAGTTCTTCCGAGTTCAGGGTAACAAAGATATATTGAATAGACTTTTGTTAACATCAGATCCATTGCTGAGCAGTAATAGACAAAGACGACAAAAGAAAAGCAAACCCTTTACATCGGAAGCCTTAGAGCTCTTACTTCCAGAAACACCTAACGTACTTCCAACACAGGAAAACAGTGAAGAGACAGAAGAAACCGATAGTGATGAGTCTGATTAGGTACATTTCTACAGTCATTTTTCATACAAAATGGCACTAGACCGATTCGAAGAAGATACTGTATATAAGTATGTGTGCTTATTTTCGTAAATTATGAAAACTCCTATAGTTTATTATTAATGATTATGAATAATTTGTAATTATTTGTTATATGAAATGAAAATGAAAACCTACAACCTGTTTTCCAGTCTTTGATCGGGTCAGGGATGTAATGAATGAACCATATAGGCTATTTTTACAATGGGGTTACCAATCCCAAGGTGATATTAATGACTGATAAATGCTACGAAATGATAATAGACGGTGTTGGTGGAATGAAAGATGACCGGAGTACCCGGAGAAAAACCTGTCTCGCATCCACTTTGTCCAGCACAAATCTCACATGGAGTGACCGGGATTTGAACTTCGGTATCCAGCGGTGAGAGGCCGACGCGCTGCCGTCTGAGCCACGGAGGCTCTTGTTATATGAAACTAGCTAATGTACCCGTACTTCGCTACGGGATTCTCAGAAAGACTGACTTGGTAGTTTTCCTAACTGAATTCAACATAGGTCATTACAAAAACGTCAGTAGGAATTTAGCGATTGAAAGCAATGTTATCATATAAAATACTCGATCAAATGAAAACCCGCACACTTTCTCACTTTCAACGAACAGTACTACGGTGCCGATCTAACAGGCCAAAGTTCCAGAGCTGGAACAACCAGGTCGCAGACTGCCGTGAGCACTCCTCTGTCATTATTCCGTTAAATATGCACACTGCTCATTCCAATCAGTGCCTCAGAGTAGGGATTGAATAGCTCGAATGCTATGATGCTATTTTTAATTTTTTTCTTTTTTGCTATTTGCTTTACGTCGTACCGACACAGATGTCTTATGGCGACGATGGGTTAGGAAAGGCCTAGGAAGTGGAAGGAAGCGGCCGTGGCCTTAATTAAGGTACAGTCCCGGCATTTGCCTGGTGTGAAAATGGGAAAGCACGGAAAACCATTTTCAGGGCTGCCGGCAGTGGGGCTCGAACCCACTATCTCCCGATTACTGGATACTGGTGAATGCTATGATGAACCAGTGTGTTATGTTCCTGCAGTATCAGAAAATGTATGGACCAGAGGAATGGCATGCTATTTCCCGCCAATGTTCAGTCAGGCTGTTATACTCGGTACGCAGTAGTAATCCCATCTATCGGAGTTGAGCGGCACCATAAGAAACGAAGAACATCACAACAAACAATGGTCAATGTAAAGTAATTGTTGATCAGTGTTAAGCGCTTTGGATATTGTAGGTCTTCTGAAATACCACTCTTATCATAGTCGGTACAGTAAAACTGAATGAAACATAAATAATCAGAAATTGTATTGTCTATAACTTTTGTTATGTAGTACCGTACTTTTCTATAGCACCAATAACATAGGTACCGGTATTTAAAATTAAATTTTAGGCGCCTTCCCCTAAACTACCATTTCATCTCGGGGAAAATAAAATTATTTACTACCGGGCGAGTTGGCCGTGCGCGTAGAGGCGCGCGGCTGTGAGCTTACATCCGGGAGATAGTAGGTTCGAATCCCACTATCGGCAGCCCTGAAGATGGTTTTCCGTGGTTTCCCATTTTCACACCAGGCAAATGCTGGGGCTGTACCTTAATTAAGGCCACGGCCGCTTCCTTCCAACTCCTAGGCCTTTCCTATCCCATCGTCGCCATAAGGCCTATCTGTGTCGGTGCGACGTTAAGCCCCTAGCAAAAAAGAAATTATTTACTGCCTAGACTGTAGTTTCTTATCCCCGACTCTATATAGCAGTTTTCATTAAATTCTATTAACCCATTTTCTCGTGGCTCGGCGTTGATATGGACTTAGCAACAAAAATACAAATTCATTAATATCTGTGTTATCAGAGTCGGTACGGTAAAAATGTATAAGACATATATAACTGGAAATTGAATTCTATATAACTTTAGTTATATAGTATTTATCGATACGACCGCTAATAATATAAATATTCGATAATTAAATTTAAGGCCTTCCCCTAAACTACCATTTCACTCAGCGTGAATAAAATTATTTACAGCCTAGATTGTAGCGGCTCATCCCCCGACTTTACATACCGATTTTCATTAAATTATCTTCAGCCGTTTTCTCGTGATGCGTGTACATACATACATACATACATACATACATACATACATACAGACAGACAGACAGAAATTACGGAAAAGTAAAAAGTACATTTTCTTGTTACTATGGACTTGACGGATACAGAAATACCATTCTTTTCAAATTCTGAGCAATGTACAGACAAAACTCTTATTTTATATATATAGATGATATGAAAATAATTCGGAGAGAATGCCAGATACACTTTGTATATAATTGTTTCATATCTCTAAACTCGTCATGAATTATATATTAATACAGTATTTATCAATATTACAGGTGTGTACAAGTACTAAATATGTATTTGATGGTCTGGTTTCTTGTGTTATATATGAACAATGTACTAACTAATTACACTAAATCAGTTTTTATTGCTTATTATTATAAATGAAACCCCTAAATAATTTTGGCCAGGTTTTGAGGTGAAATACTCCCCTGAGCATCGTTCAGACTAACATTTAAACTTGTTGGGACGACTAAGTCCCCAGAAGGGAAGGTAGTTTTGGCAAAGGTGGCTATATAACGTCATCTCCAGTGGAGATAGATTAGAAGACAAATTACCGGCATTCCGAAATTTCGAACCTTCATGTAGGTATCGGTATATATCCCAGCGACTGACGGTCATTATAATGCCGAAATCCTGCAGTTGAATTAGAAAAAGTCATTGTTTTACTTTATTGCGTGTGCGGATTGGTGATTTGACGAACGTGTTCCGTTCGCGAGGAAGAAAACGTGTGAAGGGCATTTTTTTAAATTATGTCGTATTTTCAGATGAATGATATAAATTAAAATGAACATTTTTACCCAAGACAGGAATCCTGATGAAGAGAAGAGTATATTTTGTAAAGTCACTATCTGTCGAGATAAGAGATTGAGAGAGGCTGGTGAGCCTGTAAGGATGCAAGGCCACGTACGACTTCCGGGTATGTAAACTATCTTTCGTAAAATGCATTTGTTTATTTCATTATGTCACCATTTTATTTGCGTACTTGTGACGCACTTTGGTCACCCTTTTTATTTCGCGAGAATGTCGACAGGAATACGACGAAAGGTCATTTTATATTTTTTAGACAATCGGTAGAGACGCAAAACTAGCGTGTGAAATGTGCAGTAGTAATGAAATGGCGTATGGCTTTTTAGTGCCAGGAGTGTCCAAGGACATGTTCTGCTCAGCAGGAGCAGGTCTTTCGATTTGACTCCCGTAGGCGACCTTCCCCTCGTGATGAGAATGAAATTATGACTAAGACAACACATACACCCTCCCAGGCCAAAAGTATTAAAGCGGCAAGGCGAAATTAACCAATGATGGTTAAAATTCCCGACCCTGCCGGGAATCGAACGCGGGACCCCTGTGACGAAACGCCAGCACGCTAACCATTTAGCCATGGAGCCGGACTGTACAGTAGTAGATTTGATGGTTGTAAAACGAATGTCTAGAGTACAACATCCAAAACTTTTAGAAGACTTAAAGATGTAGGAGTTGACAGCAAAGATATCTGCATTATTGAAAATC
The DNA here is from genome assembly GCF_040414725.1 of Anabrus simplex. Classification (NCBI taxonomy): domain Eukaryota; kingdom Metazoa; phylum Arthropoda; class Insecta; order Orthoptera; family Tettigoniidae; genus Anabrus; species Anabrus simplex. The sequence goes on from NC_090265.1 coordinate 1,138,530,727, forward strand.
TTTACTGGAGACAAAAGGCCATTGTCCGAATCGGAAATCAAACTGCAAACGAGATAGCCATCTAAAGAGAAGATAGACAAGATTGTGTTTTATCTCCATTGTTATTCAACCTTTACTCGGACAAAATTTTCAAAACAGCTTTAGAAAATCACCAATATGGAATAAAAGTAAATGGTGGCATAATTAAAAACATAAGATATGTGGATGATACAGTCATCGTGTGTGACAATCTTGAAGACCTCCAACTCCTCGTCAATAATATTAGTTAGTGATGGGCAGTCTGAGACGAGGTCTCGAGATTTCTCGGGATTTCTCGAGACTAGCGCAGGCACTATTTCTCGCGAGAAATTTCGAGAGAGCGTTGTGCGGCGAGCAGCGTGTCGTAGGCCTACAGATAGTTGGAGCTGAATGTTGTTTGTGCCGAGTATGCGAATAGCCAAACACGGACCTAATCTATTTCGTAAATACGTGTCACTAAGCGACTAGGGCGTTTATTTCTCTCATTTCTATCCAAGTCTATTTTGACGCAGTATAACATAAGTATAAAGGTTACACATTCTGGCATTGTATGCAGTGGTATAGTAAATACACGAATGAATAGGCTAAGTACAGAAACTGACGGCTACTGTAGGTATACCGACCTGGATACTAGAGGCGTGCATTATTCGAACACAAGACGAGGCAAGATGCGCCCTGCTGTCTATGCAACCATCATTACGCATGAGTGGAATGTGTAGTCTAAAATGCTTGAGTTTGCTCCAAATCTTTCGACAGGTTATCAGGTTATCGTTATCACATTCAATATCATATTTTGACCACTGCTTTTATTTACTGATATTTTGGTGACTAAGGAAATGATTCCTTAAATGTTACGGAGTATTCGCGTCATATGTAAAGTTAGCATAATTACCCAACAACAACAAGAGTACAACAAGCAGTTCCATGGAAAGGAAATACTACAAGAAGTACTACTAGTTTAACATTCTAAATCCAGCATCATCATACACAAATTCAATATTTCCAGTGTATAACACTATCGCTTACAATAGGTTGAGCTTTCTACTAGCTTAACATTACAAGTGATAATAAAGTGAACTTAAACCATCATTACCCTACAACTATAACGACAACAACAACGAAAGGAAATATGACAAGAAGTTTGACTACCGAAATTCAGCATCATTATACACAAATTCACACACATCTTTCGCATTCCTATTACTTAACACTATGGCTTACAATAGTATAGGTTGAACTTACTACTAGCTTAACACTACAGGTGATATCAAAGTTAAAACATAACTACCCAACAACTACAACAACAAGAGTACAACAAGCAATTCCATGGAGAGAAAATATTAGAAGAAATACTACTAGTTTAACACTCTAAATCCAGCTGAAAATCACCAATTCAGTGTCGTCGTTTACAGCTTTTACTTTCCACTTTACACTAGCGCTAATCATCTTCTTAAGCGATATGATACCAGAAGAGAATCTATCAAATACTGCTGCAGGTAATTTATTCCAATCCCTTGTGGTCCTGTTTACGAAGGAAAACTTGCCCACATCAGTATGCTGGCTATTATTACACTACTGTCAGTGACCATTGCCACCGGGATATTTCCCATTTGCGATGTATTTGTTAATAATAATAATAATAATAATTATTATTATTATTATTATGTGCTTCGGTATATGACAGTGCAATATGTAATTGTGTCTAGTTGTACACGACAACTTGAAGACGATGTCCGAAATGCAACGTAAGTCGTGGATGCCGGTTATTTTGAAGAGATGCCACATAGCACAGCCCGCTGTGTTGTTTATTCAAAAGAAGTAAAATACGTCGGCAGATATAGTTCTGGGATGATCCGACACTTAAAAACACATAATATAAATGAAGAGGAATAATCACAGAACACCTCCGGCCCTGTCTGAATCACAAGAAGCTACCCTGCCGACAACGATTGTGAGGCACCCAGGTAGGTTTACATTCTGATAACAGTTATTAACAAATTGTACGGGTTATTCATCTAAGAAGTCCACCTGACATAACTCGTGAACAATTTAAGATACTGGCATTCTGTATTCACTTTCGTTAATGATAAGGAGCTCATATTTCAACATGCAGTGCTTTCCTAGGCTTTTGAAAAAATTTGTTATCACACGTTTCTATATGAAAACTGCTGATGATAACTATCAAGCTTACAATCGTAGTAACTGGGACGTCGCACAGCTCGCAGCAAACGAGAATCGGTCTCGAGAGCGTTACCCATCACATCTGCTGAAAGAATTGGAGCAAAGTCGGGCGTTTTACATTACACGTTCCACTCATGTGTAATGGGGGTTGCATATATAACAAAGTACATCTTCCCCGTCTCAAGTTCGAATAATGCACGCCTCTAGTATCCAGAGTAGGTGTACATCCTACCTACAGTTATTCACAAATTATGCAGGATTATTCAGCTAAGATGTCCACCCCAAATAAATTGTGAACAGTTTAAGATAATGACATTCTGTTTTCACTTTAGTTAATGGTATTAAGGGGTTCATAGTTGAACATGCAGTACTTTTCCAGGCTTTTGAAAAATGTATTGGCTCACACGTTTTTATATGAGAACGTTATTTCGCGCAATAACTTCCAATTATATACTATCAAGTCTACAGTCAAAGTTACTGGTACGTCGCACAGCGTGCACTTCAGGAGGATCGGTCTCGAGATTCTCGCGAGTCTCGAGAGTCTCGACCGAAAGCGTTTTCCATCACCAATATTAGTGCAGTAAGTGAGGACATGGGACTAAAAATAAATGTAAACTAGACCAAGTTCACGATCTTCAGCAGACGTGCCAATGCTGAGGCAATCTTACAACCAAACAACCGACAGATTGAGAGAGTAACCACTTTTAAATATCTGGGTGCCATTTTCACTGAACAACTTGATCCTGAGAAAGAAGTGAAACAGAGGATAGCAATAGTACGAAGAATATTTATAAACATGCAATCTTTCTTTTGCAATGACTACTTAAATTTAAAAGACAGAGGATTGTCAAGTGCAATATATGGTCAGCCTTGCTATATGGTGTGGAAACATGGACTCTCAAGAACATATCAGTGAAACTCTTGGGAGCCTTTGAAATGTGGATCCACCGTAGGATGCTCAGAATTTCGTGGGTTGCACGACTAACGAACCAAGAAGTACTCAGAAGGGCAAGAGAAAATCGGGAACTCGTTCAAACATTAAAACACCGGAAGAACTCTTAACTTGGCCACATCCTTAGAAATGACCGTTACCTCATCTTACAGCCGATTCTACAAGGCAAAACACAGGTTCGAAGAGGTGTCGGGAGGAGGCGAACACCATGACTTGGAAACATCAAAGAATGGACTGGAATTCAGTGTTGAAAGACTTTTTCACCTAGCAAGAGATCGTACAGTATTCGCCACAGAGATCGCCAATGTCAGGGGGACCTGATATGGTACTGTGAAGAAGAAGAAGAAGAAGAAAAAGAAGAGCAGCGAAGTATCATTTCCGTACGTTTATTTCCTATATTTATTGTTTTCCCAAGTTTCCATAGTTAGGATCCCACGTGAAGCCGTAGGACCATGATGGATAGGAACATATCAAGTGACGTTTTAAATTAAATCTTTTCGCATATTCTGTGTTGGTTAAGAATTGTATTTCACGCGAGTTGTCAATGAGACGAGGTTTCATTTGATACAGTTCAAGATAACGTGTATGTTTTTTGCAAGAGATAGCGCGGAGGGGTCTTCTTTACACATAGTACGCCACTTGTGTTTTCGGCAAGCGAGCCAGTTCATTTGTCAGAAAGAAATTGTAATTGAGATTTCGTCATTTATAATAAATGTTTGGAATTAGATTTCATTACTTAAGAGCAGTGGCGGCGCGTGGCTTTTACAGTAAAGGATGCAGATATCATCAGCTAAGAAAAGCAAAATAAATATAACAACTCGCATTATCTTGTGCTATTTTAATGTTAATTCCACCCGCCTCTCCTTCTTGACGAATTCTTCTATGACAATGCTGTAGAATTCTTCTTCATTCTTCGATGACTTCAATTTTAGTAACGTCTTCTCAATCGACAGTAGAGACAAGTTCGAGAGTCTGTTGTCCCTGTGTGTTTCTGCAGTACGTGAGGATTCTCCGAAGTGCCGAAAATGAACGTTCGGCACTAGCACTGGACACTGGGATAGTTGAAATCAACGCACATAACTTAAAACAGTTCTGAAAAGGCAGAAGATGACAATCCACTACTTTTTAATAAAACTAAAGTTTAAAACTACCATCGTAAGATACTCATCGGAGGAATAAGCTACGTGAGCTCGCTTCTGAGACGGACGACGTCAAAACGCTGACCGTAACTTTGTTTCAAAGAACAGAATGTTGCTTCGGGAAAACTTTTCTTCGTGTTCGTTTGATCAACCAGCTGTAAAAATGTTCATTTCTCGAGTGCTTGGAACCGAACTTCTAGTTAGGTATGTATATTGTCATATATCTCGCAATATATGCGACGGTAGTGTGAATTTATGTCGCAGGTTTCATTTTGACGTAGCCTCCTCTTTGGCAGATCGTAGCTCACTTGACATTTGTTCCATACTCTTTCAAATTCATTTTTCTTTCCCTGAATGATACTTTTTGTTTCCCCTACTTTGGCAATACAGAAATTTACATCCAGTGCTTTCGTTTGAAGAATTTCAAAGAGAGAATCGGTTAAGCAATATATGTCGCTGAAAACTAATAAAATGAAATTGAACTGGAATTCTGAGAGAACGCTGTTAAAACCTAGAGCTTCGTGATACGCTTGACTATCCCATTGCCCTGGATTATCAGTGATATTCTCGAACAACTGAACTAATTCTTCTTTTTTGTTCACGAACTGTTTCAACAAGTCTTCCGTTGTAATTCGTAATTCCATCGTGTTAGACACACTTTAGAAAATCATCTCTTGACTTCTTTATCTAATGCAGTTCTCTTCGTTGAATTAGAAAAGAAAGAGGCCAAGCTACTCAGTCATGAAGAATATTTTACATCCCTTTATATTAGAAGTTGTCTAAGAACAAGGTTCAGTCTGTGAGCAAAACAATGTATGAATATAGCGTCGGGGTATTTGTCTTTCACTCTTTTCTGTAAACCACTGAGGTCTCCTGACATCACTGCGGCATCATCGTAACATTGAGCGACTAGTTTAGAACCACTCGTCCATTATGTGGAACACGTGATCTGTAAGATCGGCGCTTACGTCGGTAAATCCAAGAAATCGCTCCTGTACTTCTCCATCAGCAGACGTGAACCTAACAACAGTTGAAAGTTGCGAATGGGCAGAAATATCAGTAGTTTCATCAATAATAATGGTGACTGATATTTCTTTCTTTATTTCGATCAATAGCACACTGGCTACTCCGTCAATTAAATCATTTTGTATTTGATGTGAAAGACCTGTGAACACCGTTGCTTTCTGCAAATGATTTGCCAGTGTGTCGTCATACTTGCTCAGCAATGTTATGAGTCCTATATAATTTCCACGATTTAAGGAACTTTTATCTTCTGCATGCGCTCTGAAAGGAAGTTCTTGTCTTGCAAGATACATTACAACGTCAAACAGTCGTTGAATCACATTTCTATTCTGCTTTACCAGCTCGTTATGTTTTATTGTATCCAGTTTACGCTGCTGATCGAGTTGCAAATCTATTCTGGTCGTTCCGAATGTTGGTAACAGAATTTCAGCTCGGATATGTGTTTGTAATTGCTGATAACGCTGGGATGCTTTAAGCAAGTGATTCATATCACTGAAGCCTACACTGTTCCACACCCCATTTAATTTGAAAATAGAACGCAAGGCTAACAGTAGAGTTTTGATGGTTTTTGACAACCACATAACCAGCCTATTTTTCCATACTGCTCTGTATTAAAGTGTCGAACACAACGTTTCGTTTTAGTTTTTACACCCGATAAATCAAGCATTGGTCTGCTACCGAAAATTATATTACTCTTCTCTTGAAAAGCCCTCGAATTCATGCCCTAGATTAAGAGAGATTCTAATACGCATCCACATTCCCCTCCGCTCTCCTCAATCGCGTCGACAGTAGGGTTGGGTAGACCGGAACATTCAGATGTTCCGCAACATTAGGAACTTGGGGAGGAGTGTTTCGGTACAGAGTGCCAGCACACGGGACTGTAACTACGTAGTAGAGAGAACTTCGAGAGGCAACATGACATGCTCCACGTCAGCTGGATTGTGCCTGTACCGAACGTGCTGTGTCAGAGCTGCACTAGATAGACTAGTTGGCCTTGGCTGTGTCTGACTGTCGATATCGGCTGTGTTGCGCCCTGTGCTAGAGTATGTACATCTTTTCATCCAGTTATATCTTTAATTCCAAAGCGATGACCTGTATTTTTCGTGGGCTTAAAATTTTCCTGAAAGTCCAAATTAATTTTAAACGTCAATCCCCGAGAAAGTGTTGAGCGAAATTTTCGAGATATTAAAGAAGGTAAATGGAAGTTGAGAGAAATGAAAGGTGAAGTGCAGAGAGCATAACACCACGAAAGTATTGTACCAGTAAAAGAGCCCGACCTTAAGATTTTAATTTTAACGTAAGCATGAAATAGTTCTCAGGGCGAAACTGGATGGACACTAGCTAGGGCTTGGTACAGGAGACAGGGTCCTATCTACAAGAACAATTTTAATCAGATTGAATAAGAGTTTATTCATGAAATACATATCAAATTGCACATCACCTCACTGTAGGTAGGGGTTGTCTTCAACATCGTCCTTTTAATGGTCCGGGTCTCCAGCTCACCGGGTCGAACAGGCTGGAACACGTTCCGGAAGATGCCAAATACTCCGTTAAGATGAGGCCGGAACACCCATGTTGGTCGTGTATGAGGAAGTCTCGAACTTCCGATGTTCTGGACGATCTCCGATGGTCTCTGACGATGTTGCACATAATCACTCATCACCTAAGTCCAATGTGGCTGATGGACTCAATGTCCACAAAGACTTCGAAAATGTGTTCTTCGTCACTCGCAGAATTTACAAGTCAAAGTTCATAAAGACCTTGAATAATTGGTTTCTCACCACTGGCGAAATTACAAGTCACTGTCCATAAAGACTTAAAAGAATTCGTTCCTTAACACTCGCGAAAATGACAAGTCCATGTTCATAAGTTCATCACTGGCAGAAAGTGCAAGTCAATATTCACGAAGACTTTGAATAATTTTAGAGTTCATCAGTGGCAAAAATTACAAGTCAATGTTCATAAAGACTTTGAATGATTTTAGAGTTATTACTTGGCGAAAATTACAAGTCACTGTCTGTAAAGACTTTGAATAAATTGTTCCTAAACACTCGCAAATATTACAAGTCCATGTTCATAAAGACTTTGAATAATTTTAAAGTTCACCACTGGTAAAAATTGCAAGTCAATGTCTGGAAAGACTTTGGATAATCACTGGCGAAAATCACAAGTCAATGTCCATAAAGACTTTGAATAATTTTAGAGTTCATCACTGGCAAAAGTTACAAGTCAATGTCCACAAAAGACTTTGAATAATTTTAGAGTTCATCACTGCCAAAAGTTACAAGTCAATGTCCACAAAAGACTTTGAATAATTTTAGAGTTCATCACTGCCAAAAGTTACAAGTCAATGTCCACAAAAGACTTTGAATAATTTTAGAGTTCATCACTGGCAAAATTTCAAGTCAATGTTCATAAAGACTTTGAATGATTTTAGAGTTATTACTTGGCGAAAATTACAAGTCACTGTCTGTAAAAACTTTGAATACATTGTTCCTAAACACTCGCAAATATTACAAGTTCATGTTCATAAAGACTTTGAATAATTTTAGAGTTCATAACTGGCAGAAAGTGCAAGTCAATGTCCACAAAGACTTAGAATAATTTGTTCCTTAACACTCACAGATATTACAAGTCCATGTTCAGAAAGACTTTGAATCATTTTAGACTTCACGCGCGCACAATTGATGGCCGTGATGGTTTAAGTTCCGCATGAAGACTGTAACTACTCGAAGATAGCCTCTGACGACTACAGAAGCGTGTAGAGCCAGGCTGAATACTCAGGTGTGACTGACCGATCAGGCTAAAGTGAGCCCTCCTTATATTCGGTTTGGGGGCTTCTACGTCATCATATAGCGTGATCCCTTGAAGCTGGCTATCTCATGAATCCCTCGACGGATTTACTTGAGATTCACGCTTTGCGACGTTTATGTGATTCCCTTCAAAATGACATGTCGCTCAAGTCGCTACCATAATTATTAGAGGAGTTTTAAAATTTTCTTAATCGAATGTTCGTGAACGTAAGACGCTTGAATACAGAACATACCAGGTCAGGCCAGCTACACTTGGTGTGTCAGGCGGGTGATCTATCTTGCCCCTGCCGCCACGTCACACACACACAGCTGTCCTGGACTCGCTCGGTCGTTCCACTGAACGTAAACAAACCAGGATGCTCGGAGTTTTTTTTTTGCTATTTGCTTTACGTCGCACCGACACAGATAGGTCTTATGGCGACGATGGGACAGGGAAGGGCTAGGAATGGGAAGGAAGCGGCCGTGGCCTTAATTAAGGTACAGCCCCAGCATTTGCCTAGTGTGAAAATGGGAAACCACGGAAAACCATCTTCAGGGCTGTCGACAGTGGGGTTCGAACCTGCTGTCTCCCGAATACTGGATACTGGTCGCACTTAAGCGACTGCAGTGCTCGGAGTATTACGCATGATGATTAAATGCAATTAACTATCAAAAAATACGCATGTACATGCCGTAACCGGTACAGGATATACATTTTTTCATCCAGTTATATCTTTAATTCCGAAGCGGTGACCTATATTTTTCGTGGGCTTAAAAGTTTAAAAGTCCAAATTAATTTTTAATATCAAACCCCGAGAATGTGTTGAGGAAAATTTTCGAGATATTAAAGAAGATAAATGGAAGTTGAGAGGGAAGGAATTCGAAGTGCAAATAGCGTGACAGTACGAAAGAAACCGTACGGAAGGCGATAAACTTTGAATAATGTCGCATCGGAGTCCTGTTCAGGACTTTTTTACTAGAAGAGAACCGGACAGAGTGAAATGCAATTTATGTTCTATTTTGTCTGCAAAGGGATCTTTAACCGGCACAATGACATGACATTTCAAACTTAAACATCCCACAGTTTTTATTTTCACGTTCTGCTTGTAGTTTTATTTTTAATCTTCGTATATAGTGTTTAATTTTTATCTTCGTGTTTCGCTCGTATGGGTTAATTATTATTTTCGTGTTCCGCTTGTATATTGTGTACGTGAATAGAGTACTGACGAATGTTTCTTCAACTGTGCGAGTATACTTTTAAATGATGAAAATAACTTTGTGACATTTATAAACACATGTACTGCCAGTGTAATAGTGATAGGTGTATTTCAGAATGAATGAAAACATTCTTATCCTAAAAAGAAAATTTAGACATGATTTTTTGGGTGCGTATTTCATTCAGAGTTCCGACTTTCTCACGTGCCGTGAAGTTTCATCCCGGAATAGAGGCCGATATATTCAACTGGTGAAAATATTCCTGAATTAGTTACTTTTAAACACCTGCACTGCCATTGTAACCGTGTTATGTGTATTTCATATTGACCGCAAAAATCTTAACCTAAAAGCAGCCTTTAAAAGTGATTATTGGGCACGAATTTCAGTGTTCCGACTGTTCGTCCACGTTCCGTGAAGCTTTATGCTGGACATGGCCATAAATACACACAGGCACAGACCACACAGCACATTCGGTATAGGCACATTCCCGCTGGCGCCGAGCATGTAATGTTGCCTCTCGAAGTTCTCTCTACTGTGCAGTAACAGTCTCGTGTCCCGTGCGCCCACTACACAGTCAGCTAGTAGGCGAAGGACAGTGCATAGTGCCGCTTCTGACGGGACAGCGAGTCACTGTCTCCGTCTCGCTTGAGAATGTTTCGGAACAATTGACACTCGGTGTTCCAGAACAGCAGAACATAACTGTGCACCGGCGCAGTGTGCCGAAACAGGGACATAGTGCCCAAAACTAGTCGACAGTTGCCATGCTTCAGACTCAAAGCGAGAATGAGCACAGTCAATGCATTCCCTTCTAAGCCGGCAAAATCGCAGTAGTTCCTTTAATTTATATGTGTGCACGTAAATTTGGTGTAATTTTCACAAATAACACAAAGTAAATTAAATGGTACAACTCACTGTACGATATTTCACTTCAGTTGGAAACACAAAGCACAATTAAACCTTTTTCTCACACGTTTTATCAAAATTATCACATACAAATACTCTCGAAGGGAATGAGTAGTCTGATGCATTACCTTAGCTCGCCCCTCGAAGCTTCCCGAACCCAAACGAATAATTACGAAGGGACCAGGGTGAAGCCAAGGTCGAGTCTGGCAAGCTAGTGATGGGCAACGCTCTCGCTCGAGACTAACGTCGCAGATCTCGAGACTCTCGCGAGAATCTCGAGACCGATCCTCCTGTAGTGCAAGCTGTGCGACGTACCAGTAACTACGACTGTAAACTTGATAGTGTATCATTGGCAGTTATTGCGTGAAATAACGTTCTCACATGAAAACGTGTGAGCCAATAGATTTTGTCAAAAGCCTGGAAAACTACTACATGTTCAACTATGAACCCCTTAATACCATTAACGAACGTGAAAGCAGAATGTCAGTATCTTAAACTATTCACGACTTACTTGGGGTGGGCATCTTAGCTGAATAACGATGCATAATTTGTGAATAACTGTAGATAGGATGTATGTACACCTACTTGGATACTAGAGGCGTGCATTATTCGAACCTGAGACGGGGAAGATGTGCTCTGCTACATATGCAACCCCCATTACACATGAGTGGAACTTGTAATCTAAAATGCCCGATTTTGCTCCAATTCTTTCAGCAGAGGTGATGGCAACGCTATCGAGGCCGATTCTCGTGTGCTGCGAACTGTGCGACGTCCCAGTAACTACGAGTGTAAGCTTCATAGTTATCATCAGCAGTTCTCATATGGAAACGTGTGTGATGATAGATTTTGTCAAAAGCCTAGGAAAGCACTGCATGTTGAACTATGAGCTCCTTAATACCATTAACGAAAGAGAAGACAGAATGCCAGTATCTTAAACTGTTCACGAGTAATGTCAGGTGGACTTCTTAGCTGAATAACCCGTATAATTTGTTAATAACTGTTATTAGGATGTAAACCTACCTGGATGCCTCACAATCGTTGTCGGCAGGGTAGCTTCTTGTGATTCAGACCGGGCCGGAGGTGTTCTGTGACGATTCCTCTTCATTGATATTATGCGTTTGTAAGTGTCCGATTATCCCAGAAGTATTTCTGCCGACGTATTTTACGTCTTTTGAATAAGCAACACAGCAGGCTGTGCTATGTGACATCTGTTCAAAATAACCGACATCCACGACTTACGTTGCGTTTCGGACATCGTCTTCAAGTTGTCGCGTACAACTAGACACAACTTCACATTGCACCGTCATATATCGAAGTACCTAATTATGACGCAAATACTCTATAATAGTAAGGAATTACTTCCTTCGTCACCAAAATATTGGTAAACACAAGCAGTGGTCATATGTTATTGAATGTGGGGTTTGATAACGATGTGCACCTGCCTGTCGAAAGAATTGGAGCAAACTGAAGCATTTTAGATTACACATTCCACCCGTGCGTAATAGTGGTTGCATATGCAGCAAGGCGCATCTTGCCTCTTCTCGAGTTCGAATAATGCACGCCTCTAATATCCAGGTACGTGTACCTAGAGTAGCAGTCGTGTACCTACTAGTGCATACAATGCCAGAATGCGTTTCCTTTATAATTATGTTATACTGCGTCAAAATAGACCTCGGTAGAAATGAACGCCCTAGTCGCTTGTTGACACGTACTTACGAAATGGAGAAGACCCGTGGTTGGCTATTCGCATACTCGGCACAAACATTCAGCTTCGACTACCTGTAGGCGTGTGACACGCTGCTCGCCGCACAATGCGGGGACAACGCTCTCGAGATCTCTCGAAATTTCTCGCGAGAAATAGTGCCTGCGTTAGTCTCGAGAAATCTCGAGACCTCGTCTCAGACTGCCCATCACTATGGCAAGCCACCTGCCTGACGAGCGGCTTTGATAGCACATCCTTGCGTAACTCATGGAGACAGAGTATGTTTGCAAATCTCAACTGTCCACTCATCACTGCCACCTTAAAATAGTTATATATTATATAAAACGACACAAAACTAAAAATAAATACTGGCTGCAACATGCTTAAATATATTTTTATTTGTGTAATAATTTTTAAGGGAATGACTCATTCCCTGCATTCCATGGAATAACCGCCCCTGCTTAAGACAATCGTTTAGTAGAGAACTTGAGAGTCATTATCGGTGTGACGGAAATGATACGATGTTATGTTGTGAATAACCAATTTCAGGGGTGCCAAAGTTTGAGAATCCGTACTGACGTTGGTTCGTGTTGTTGAGGGTTGTCCAAAGTCTTACGATTTTTTATATTTGAATGTCACCATAGCTTGCCAATCCAATTCTTTCAGCAGAGGTGATGGCAACGCTATCGAGGCCGATTCTCGTGTGCTGCGAACTGTGCGACGTCCCAGTAACTACGAGTGTAAGCTTCATAGTTATCATCAGCAGTTCTCATATGGAAACGTGTGTGATGATAGATAGAGTCTTCTATAGTTATTCAGACAACCAAGGGTCTTCTCCATTTCGTAAATACGTGTCAACAAGCGACTAGGGCGTTCATTTCTACCGAGGTCTATGTTGACGCAGTGTAACATAATTATAAAGGAAACGCATTCTGGCATTGTATGCACTAGGCACACACCACACGGAGGGTTGTCCAAAAAGAATTCGTGATAGATGGTAGTGTTGTTTTCCAAGGGACAAATGGAGGCTCATATGGTATGAGGTCATGCTTGTGGAGCACATGGGGTGCAGTAGTCCTTCTGCCCTGGAGTTGGGTGAGGTGCATTACGACACTTGGGTCTCATCGGCCTGAAATCACATCGAAGGTGGTGCCGGAATTAGTCCAACGGATAACCGTAGAAGTTATAAAAGTGACATGGGTTGATTTTGCGTTCTGTGTAAATTTATGCACATTATAGAATTTAAGGTTAAGATTATCCAAGCTAGTGTCTTAATAATTATTAGTGTTATAATGTAAACTTGTCGAGTGACATCATGAAATAAATAAATGGTACTGGTAGTTATGACGATGTATTTCGATTCCATCTGAGAAATAAGAACTACAAGCATAAAAAATAAATAAAATTAAATATTTTCTTCAAAGGAATATTTCTGGTAAACATGTCCAGTGATAACGTAAACTTAATTGAAACAGTTAGGGAGTTTGAAGAAACCACTTCGTCCGGGATACATTTGTTAACTGGGATTATGAGATTACTTCATTTATTAAATTCAGCGGAACTGTGATTTGACAATTAACTTAAACCCAAGTGACTAACTTGAAAATGTATTCTGGAAATCTTAGTTTTATTTGCTGGGAAAATTCAACCTATTAACGCACCGATTAAGGGGACATGTCCGATAGCAGGAGACTTTACTGGCACAAGTGTTGTGAGCGTTTGTTGTTGTTACTTTTTATTTTAAACGTGCTGAGCACCAGAAGTGCTGAGGATTTACTAACGTGGAAACCTTGGTAATCAACTACTTTAACGTAATTGTGTTCAACCTTCAGCTTAAATGGTCATGGGGTCATCAGCCTCAGTGACTTAGATTAGGGTCATCTGCCATTAGAGCATAATTCTTCTTGCGCTCATCACCCACAATTACTAACATAAATCACAAAGTTAGATGTCGGTCCACGACATAGCTGCAGGTCACATCGATTCAATTAAGGGCCCGTGCCGTACAACCACTGTGTGGCACATACCGATTGGACTGCCTCAATTATACCAAAAGTCTGGAGCTCGTGTTACGGGGGTTGGATCATGATGAATCATTATGGTGGTACCTGCAGTCTCACATGGAAGCCGATCTTAGGGATCTCAAGACATTATTTCATTCTAAAATTAAGACGGTGGTTTGTAGTAAGGACGCCCCCCAGGCAATTGAGTTAAGATCTCCAAAGTGAGCGCCACTCATCATCGTTATTATTAATTTCTTTTTTAAAATGAGCAGGAAATATTGTGAAATATTAAGGTTTTTTCGCCACGAATGGTAAATAAAAAGACATTTAAAAATCGAGTTAAATCATTGTATACAGTTTTAAATTACTGAAACCCGCCTCTTACCTAAGCAAGTGACGAAGAACCTATAGATGACCCAAGAGAAAGATCTCGTGCCGATTTGCTAACAGGTAAGGGCCTTAAAGGGCAGAGAAGTTAGGATATTACATTACTTCAACCACAATTTTAATTTGGATTCATTTTCATTTTTTAAAAAGTACTTACTACTATCAGTGGTAAATGCATATTTTTAATAACACAAGGAGAAAGTTTCAGGTAAAATATGGCGATTATATTGGTGGCCCTATTGGTCATAAAAGGTTCAACTGCACTTCTGAGGAACCATTTGTATAACGACTATGAGTGGCATTCAGAACAGCTGACATTTCTCTCATCCTTTTTTTATTTTAAAGGGATACTGTTTAAAATGATTTGTTGACTGGATAGCTTCTAGTTAAGCTGAATGGCATTTGCTGTTGAACAAAATTATACGGTACAGTGTTTTAAATGGAAACCTACTAAATACTGTAAATCTAACTAGCATTCCAGGCATATTCTGAGGATCTAGACTGGACACTAACAGGACTTCTTTCAAAATTGTGAAGTTGGCATGAAATACAAAACGGTCAAAATTTACTGAATTTACATAATTGATAGAGGTTCGTAGACTATAATGTTCGCATAAGATAAAGTGGCTGTAAGAAAGGGCTAGAAATTATTTTGGAAATTAAATAAGTAGTATGCCTTAAAGTAGGGTCTGGAAAATCTAGCATTTACCATACCGGTAATGCATATTTTTGTTTTATAACTTAAAAATCACTTTTTATAGTTGTACGATGTGATGAGACACTTTGTTACTAAAATGTCAATTTAAACTGTAAGTGCAAATTTAGCAAATACACTGACTGACAGAGCAAATGCAACACCAAGAAGGAGTGGTTCGAAAGGGATGAAAGTTGGGGAAAAAACAGAGACGGCACGGACGAATAATTGATGTTTATTTCAAACCGATATGCAGGTTACACAATGCGCACGGCATCGACTCAGTAGGATGTAGGACCACCGCGAGCGGCGATGCACGCAGAAACACGTCGAGGTACAGAGTCAATAAGAGTGCGGATGGTGTCCTGAGGGATGGTTCTCCATTCTCTGTCAACCATTTGCCACAGTTGGTCGTCCGTACGAGGCTGGGGCAGAGTTTGCAAACGGCGTCCAATGAGATCCCACACGTGTTCGATTGGTGAGAGATCCGGAGAGTACGCTGGCCACGGAAGCATCTGTACACCTCGTAGAGCCTGTTGGGAGATGCGAGCAGTCTGGGCAGGCATTATCCTGCTGAAACAGAGCATTGGGCAGCCCCTGAAGGTACGGGAGTGCCACCGGCCGCAGCACATGCTGCACGTAGCGGTGGGCATTTAACGTGCCTTGAATACGCACTAGAGGTGACGTGGAATCATACGCAATAGCGCCCCAAACCATGATGCCGCGTTGTCTAGCGGTAGGGCGCTCCACAGTTACTGCCGGATTTGACCTTTCTCCACGCCGACGCCACACTCGTCTGCGGTGACTATCACTGACAGATCAGAAGCGTGACTCATCGGAGAACACGACGTTCCGCCATTCCCTCATCCAAGTCGCTCTAGCCCGGCACCATGCCAGGCGTGCACGTCTATGCTGTGGAGTCAATGGTAGTCTTCTGAGCGGACGCCGGGAGTGCAGGCCTCCTTCAACCAATCGACGGGAAATTGTTCTGGTCGATATTGGAACAGCCAGGGTGTCTTGCACATGCTGAAGAATGGCGGTTGACGTGGCGTGCGGGGCTGCCACCGCTTGGCGGCGGATGCGCCGATCCTCGCGTGCTGACGTCACTCGGGCTGCGCCTGGACCCCTCGCACGTGCCACATGTCCCTGCGCCAACCATCTTCGCCACAGGCGCTGCACCGTGGACACATCCCTATGGGTATCGGCTGCGATTTGACGAAGCGACCAACCTGCCCTTCTCAGCCCGATCACCATACCCCTCGCAAAGTCGTCTGTCTGCTGGAAATGCCTCCGTTGATGGCGGCCTGGCATTCTTAGCTATACACGTGTCCTGTGGCACACGACAACACGTTCTACAATGACTGTCGGCTGAGAAATCACGGTACGAAGTGGGCCATTCGCCAACGCCGTGTCCCATTTATCGTTCGCTACGTGCGCAGCACAGCGGCGCATTTCACATCATGAGCATACCTCAGTGACGTCAGTCTACCCTGCAATTGGCATAAAGTTCTGACCACTCCTTCTTGGTGTTGCATTTGCTCTGTCAGTCAGTGTACATGTAGCTAATTCATTATAAATGCTCTATTTTATTTACAAAAGCCACGTCTTTCAACAGAATAACGTCAGAAACTATTATCTCAACCATTGATTGTATGAATTGAATTAACTGACTATTTTAATGATTACTCAGAAACTATATAGCTTGCCTGGTGGCCATGATCATTAAGGCTAGTGATGGGCAACGCTCTCGCTCGAGACTGACATCGCAGATCTCGAGACTCTCGCGAGAATCCCGAGACCGATCCACCTGTAGCGCAAGCTGTGCGACGTACCAGTAACTACGACTGTAAACTTGATAGTATATCATTGGAAGTTATTGCGTGAAATAACGTTCTCTTATGAAAACGTGTGAGCCAATACATTTTGTCAAAAGCCTGGAAAAGTACTGCATGTTCAACTATGAACCCCTGAATACCATTAACTAAAGTGGAAACAGGATGTCAGTATCTTCAACTGTTCACGACTTATTTGGGGTGGACATCTTAGGTGAATAACAATGCATAATTTGTGAATAACTATAGATAGGATGTACACCTACTTGGATACTAGAGGCGTGCATTATTCGAACCTGAGACGGGGAAGATGTGCTTTGCTACATACGCAACCCCCATTACACATGAGTGGTACGTGTAACAGGGGTGATGGGCAACGCTCTCGAGACCGATTCTCGTGTGCTGCGAGCTGTGCGACGTTCCAGTAACTACGAGTGTAAGCTTGATGGTTATCATCAGCAGTTCTCACATGGAAACGTGTGTGACAATAAATTTTGTCAAAATCCTATGAAAGTACTGAATGTTGAACTATGAGCTCCTTATCATTAACGAAAGTGAATACAGAATGCCAGTATCTTAAATTGTTCACGAGTTATGTCAGGTGGACTTGTTAGATGAATAACCCGTATAATTTGTTAATAATTGTTATTAGGATATAATCCTACCTGGATGCCTCACAATCGTTGTCGGCAGGATAGTTTCTTGTGATTCAGACCGGACCGGAGGTGTTCTGTGACGATTCCTCTTTATTTATATTATGGGCTTGTAAGTACAAGAAGTATTTCTGCCGATGTATTTTACTTCTTTCGAATAAGCAACACAGTGGGATGTGCTATGTGACATCTCTTAAAAATAACCGAAATCTACGACTTACGTTGCGTTTCGGACATAGTCTTCAAGTTGTCGCGTACAATTCGACACAGTTCACATTGCACCGTCATATATCGAAGTACGGTACCTACCTGATTATGACGCGAATACTCTATAGCAATTTAGATTGCACATTCCACTCATGCGTAATGGCGGTTGCATATGTAGCAAGGCGCATCTTGCCTCGTCTCGAGTTCGAATAATGCACGCCTCTAGTATCCAGGTACGTGTACCTACAGTAGCCGTCAGGTTCTGTACTTAAACCACTCATTCGTGTACCTACCAGTCCATACAATGCCCGAATGCGTATCCTTTATAATTATGTTATACTTCGTCAAAATAGACCTCGGTATAAATGATCGCCCTAGTCGCTTGTTGACACGTATTTACGAAAATGAGAAGGCCCGCGGTTGGCTATTTGCATATTCGGAACAAACAACATTCAGCTCCGACTACCTGCAGGCCTACGACACGCTGCTCGCCGCACATTGTGGGGACAAAGCTCTCGAGATTTCTCGAAATTTCTCGCGAGAAGTAATGCCTGCGCTAGTCTCGAGACCTCATCTCAGACTGCCCATCACTAATTAAGGCATCAAGTCTATATGGTCTGACACCATGGTTAGCCAGTTCAAGTCCCGTTGGTCGAAAAAAATTTCACCATCAGAATGTTGGTCAGCTGGATAGAAGAGGTGGTGAAATAAAACATTTCTAATCGCTAGATTGCGTGCCAAAAGCTTGGATTACATTCCAAAACTCTCCATAGTTCTCATATGGAGTGAGGACATATGACACTGTTGATGGTGATTCACCCGTCGAATGGGGGGTATAAACCCTTTAGCAGACTCCTTGGTGCTATTCAACAGGAGAAGGCTATGTGCTGGCACCAGGTTTCACACTCCCCCTTCCCACTACCATGTATCACGCCATTCATCTCATTGACTCCACTGATGAGAACGTCATGAAGGGCATCCCGTCGTAAAACTTGCTACTTCACACCTGACCCCGTAGAGAAACAAGGGTTGGGCATACATACATGCATATCGAGAAACTATATCTATAAGACGCGAGATGTAGAGGTTGTATTCCCTCCCCGCTCTTCATTTAGATTTCATATAACTTTTTTAAATAGATTATTACTGAAAATGGGGGACACGGAAAGAGCCTACCCGAAGAGTGTATGATTTACATTCGGGTGTTCCCTGGGCAACAGTGAGGTGTTAACACCGGCTGGTCTTTCCAATCCAGAAGTAAGAGTAACATCAACTATTATATAATGACATTCGTAAGTCGGGAAAGGTTCTTTTCAGAACCAAAAATGACCATCATATCTATAAACACAGAAGGTATGTCAACTTGTAAACAACAGCTCTTACAAGAACTTTGCCAAACAACAAACTGTGATGTAATATGTGTACAAGAAACACACAGGGATGTACACTAACCACGTCCTAGAATACCAGGTATGAAATTGACAGCAGAGAGACCGCATGGACGATATGGTAGTACAGTCTTTGTCAAGCCAGATCACCAGATACTCTCCACATCAATTGCAGAAGAAAATGATATAGAATTGATCGCAGTGGAATTGAGCAATTCGGCTTTTTTTTTTTCATCTATAAACCTTCTAACGTAACATTCTCATTCATGCCACCTAACAATCTCGATGATTGGAAAGTATCTTTCTTCAATGGTGACTTCAACAACCATAGCAGCATTTGAGGCTACGAACAAGACAACGAGAGTGGTGAGAATGTTTTAGAATGGGCTGAGGAACACCATCTGTCTCTTATCCATGATAGCAAGCTCCCTTCTTCTTTTAACAGTGGTAGATGGAAGCGGGGTTATAATCCAAACTTAATATTTGTGAGCGAAAAGATAGCACATCAGTGTGTTAAATCTGTATGTGCTTCTATTCCGAATACACAGCATCGCCCAATAATGCGTCAACTGGTAGCTGCCATTAGACCTCAAGAGGTTTACTATAAAAGGAGATATAATTTTAAGAAAGCTAACTGGGAAAGATTCACCAACTTACTGGACGAGAAGATCAAACCACTCAATCCAATTCCAGAAGCATATGAAAAGTTTAGTAATATAATAAGGGAGTGTTCAAGAGCTACAATCCCTAGAGGATGTAGAACAAACTACATACAAGGTCTAACTCAAGAAACCTCTGTCCTCCTAACAGAGTATCATAAACTATTCGAAGAAAACCCTTTCAGCAATGACACCATCACAATGGGACAAGTAATTTCTTCTATTTCTGAAGTAAAACGGGCACAGTGGTTAAGGTTGATGGAAGAGATCGACATGGGTAGAAGTAGTAAAAAAACTTGGCGATTACTTAGACGACTCAGCAGTGATCTTAATAAAACTTCAACACATTCCCATGTCACAGCAAACCAAATAGCACATCAACTTCTACGAAATGGACAACCATCAAATCCATGTCGGCTTCAGAATAAAGGAATTGAGAGGGTTTATGAGCAGGAGACAGATACACTCACTAAACCTTTTACTTTATCTGAGCTGAACAGAGCAATAAATCAGTGTAAGAATGTTAAGGCTGCCGGCCTAGATGAAATATGTGTTGAGCAAATAAAGCAATTTGGACCTGTTGCTAAACAATGGTTACTAGAACTGTACAACAACTGTATAAACACCTGCAAGTTGCCACGTGTGTGGAGGAAAGCCAGAGTAATCGCAATTCTCAAACCAGGAAAAGACCCAAATGATCCGAAAAATTATAGACCTATCTCACTGTTGTGTCATCTGTACAAGATCCTAGAACGGATGATCCTGGAACGACTTACTGTGATCATTGAATCACTTCTTATCCCAGAGCAAGCAAGATTCCGTAAAGGGAAAAGTTGTACTTCACAGGTCCTCCATCTGACACAGTATATCAAAGATGGATATGAAAATCATAAAATCACAGACTTATCTGTTGCATATGATACACTTAATCATCGTATACTGTTGCGCAAATTATACAACATGACAAAAGATTACAAGATGACTCAAGTAATTTGCAATCTTCTCCAAAATGGTAGGTTCTTCGTTGAATTTCAGGATCAGAATAGTCGATGGAGGAAACAAAAGAATGGTTTGCCACAAGGCAGTGTTCTCGCCCCTATGCTCTTCAATATCTATACGAATGACCAACCTCTTCCAGTTGGCACCAGAAGCTTCATATATGCGGATGATCGAGCTATTGCTACCCAAGCAAACTGCTATGAGGTTGTAGAAGAAAAGTTATCAGAGGCTCTTTCTGAACTATCCTACTACTTCAGAGGAAACCAATTGAAGCCTAATCCATCTAAAACTCAGGTATGTGCCTTCCACTTAAAGAACAGACAGGCGTCAAGGAAATTGCAGGTAGTATGGGAAGATACTCAACTAGATCACTGCCCAACACCTAAATATCTAGGTGTAACATTGGACCGTGCTCTCACCTACAAACAACACTGCATGAACATCAAGCAGAAAGTGTCGGCTAGAAACAACATCCTTCGCGAGTTGTCTGGAACCAATTGGGGTACACATCCAAAAACGTTGAGAACAACAGCCATGGCTCTGTGTTACTCCGCTGCAGAGTACGCTTGCCCTGTTTGGTACAGATCAAGTCGTGCTAAACAAGTTGACATTTCTCTAAATGAAACATGTCGACTCATTACTAGCTGCTTGAGACCAACTCCACGAGATAGAATCTACTGTTTGGCTGGAATCGCCCCACCAGATATAAGAAGAGAAGTTTCATCCATGAATGAGAGAACTAAAGCACTTGCCTCATGTGCACACCCATTGTATGGATATGAACCTGCCCACCGAAGATTCAGGTCTAGGAGGAGTTTCCTGAATACAACCGAAGATTTAAGCGAATCTGCTCAATCCACAAGGTTGAGATTATGGAGAACTAGAAATCCTCAACTTGCTGGTTGGATGCTACCAACTGAACATCTCCCTCCAGGACACGAGGAACATTGGTCTACGTGGAAATCGTTGAACAGGCTTCGCACTGGGGTTGGTAGATCAAGAATCAATATGGTAAAGTGGGGCTTTCCTGGCACATCCAGACAATGTGAATACGGTTAAGACCAAACCACAGCCCATTTCATGAACTGTAGTAAATGTCCTTTAAGTTGCACAATAGAGGACTTGATGGCTGCGACACCGAATGCCCGTGATTTGGCAAAATTCTGGACAGACACTATTTGATATGTATGTCATTAAGTACCATTATGCTATGTAAAATGTATGCTTCTGATACGAATAAATAAATAAATTACTGAAAATCAAGATCTGTACGAGACAAGACGTGAGACGAGCGTTTCCCTTTCCCCTTCATTCCTGTTTGAACTTCACTGTGTGTAAGGTGAAGAGAATAAATCTGTACCGTATTAATTGTTGAGATTATGGGGCACAAGGCTGTAGATGAAGCATTACATCCCACAGACTCATTGGCAGTGTTTTGCAAATTTTGCAATTGAAGACTGGAAATTCCAAAGGGGCTAAGTACCATTTTTGTGAAAAATGAGATTTTGCTGCCTGTAGGAGGTATGTATCAAGGCCAATGCCTGACGAAAGGTTCCAAGTCCGTACATGCTCCTGGTAGTTTCCTATGACTGCTCCTAGATTGCGCGGGTGGTACATCCAGCCCATGATGAATGTCGATAGGGGCTAAGTCCACTTTCTGCCACTGGCGCTCTGCTCTTTATCAGTCGCCATATATTAATGAAGATGGCTCATGTTACAGTGCGTAGTGATTCTATAGACTGTGCTGGACCAAAAACAATGAAAAGAAAACCCGAAAGTGTAAGTAAGAGAGTGGTGGAGAAGACAAGGAGAGTGTCTGATTTATCATACAAGACAAGAACAGGAAAAGCAATATCACCCAAGCAACAGCCAAGCATGCAGGTACGAGATCAGTGCGTTAAAATTTAATGCTTCACAGTAATATTGCATGATATTCATTGAATATTACAGTAGTTTCCTGGATTTTTTGTAGTGTTATTAGCAACAGTAATATACAAATATAACTTTGTTGTATTACAACTAACACGTTTGCCATATTTTGGTTTTAGGTTACCTGCAAATGCGGGTATGATTGTCACTCGTTTGTCAGCAGAACATAAGACGAATTTATTTACTATGTTCTACCAGCAAGATGAGCAGACACAACGCACTTTTTTAATGGTGCTCATGGATGTTATTCCAGTTCAACGTCAACGAAACGGAAAGTATGCAGATCCACAGCGAAGTCGCCGCCAGTGTACATTGATTTTTACGGTTCCTGATGGTGTGGGTGGACATAAGCAGGTATGTAAGAAGACCTTTATGGATATTTATGGTATTTCGAAGAAAAAAATACAGTTGATGGCGCAGAAGAAAAAGGGCGGTGATAGTGTTTTCGAAGACAAAAGAGGAGGAGCATTTAACAGAAAATACACAGATGAAGATTGGCAGATGGTTCGGAACCACATTAAAATGTTGCCTAGAGATGTGAGTCACTACAGTCGAAAGCGTACAACGAAGGAGTACTTAAGCCCTGATCTTAATATGAACAGGCTATTTACTGCTTTTAAACTAAAATATCGAGATACTAATGTGACATATAAATTTTACAGAAAAGTTTTCCTTACGGATTTTCCACACGTATCCTTCCGAAAGCCACGATCAGATACATGCCGAACATGTGACCGACTCGTTCTAGAAGCTAAGGCAAATCACCAGAATGCTTACAAAGCTAAGCAAGAACTTGAGTTGCACCATCGGAAAGCCGAAAAGGCTGCATCACTGTTAAGAAGGGATTGCAATTTTTGCAACGTTACCAGATAGTTATACGTGCACTGTATCCATAGATCTCCAACAGGTAATGTTTGTACCATTCCTTACACATTCAGATATGTTCTATCTAACACAACTCTCATGTTACAATTTCGGGTACATATGCATGATACTGGTGACGCAACGATGTGAATGTGGAATGAGAGTGAAGGTGGCAGGGGGGCCAATGAAATCGCGTCCTGTTTATTTACATTTTTCAATCAACTACATAGCATTGCAATGAAGAGAAAGCTGTGTGTATGGAGTGACAACTGCTCCGCACAAAATAAAAACTAAATAATGCTATTCATGAATATGTTCCTTGTTTCTTGTGGTATGTTTGAATGTATTGACCATAAATATCTCATATCTGGACATAGCTTTCTGGCATGCGATCGAGATTTCGCAATGATCGAAAAGAGAAAGAAGACAGTGAAGTGTTTTATTCCCGATGATCTGATGACGTTAGTGAGATCATCACATCATGCAAAGCCATTCAGAGTTTTGGAAATGCATGACTCTCACTTTCTGGACTTTAACACAGCAGCAGATAACTTGCTCACCACCAACAAACTGAATATATCAACTGCATCTTGGATCAGAGTAGCTGCCCCAGGAGAAGTCAAAATACGAAGAACCCTGAATGAGCTTGAAGAGTGGACGACATTTAGTGTCCTGAGGAAGGGAAAATCTGTTTCAGATTTCCAACATATTGAAATAGAGCAAGTTGAGAACCGCCATTGTATTTCAAAAGAGAAGAAGAAAGACCTTTTAAGTATGATTCAATATTTACCTGAAGAACATAGGAAGTTTTACCAGGATATTTGTAGTTAAAAGTGTGTAAAATGTCACAAGAAGGTATTTCGTTACTCTCCTTCCACATCCTCTTGCTATTGTAATAATTGTAATAATTTGTCATCAAAAGATAAATGGACTTAGCCCTTTTCTAAATTATCATTTTTGTTTTGGTACTATGTGCTTACTAGTTGTTCAGTTAAGTCTGTGAGTTAACTACCAGGCCACAGCAGCCTCTAGTGTGCAATATGAGTGTATTATTTGTATCAAGTAATTCTTCAGGGAATAAATTGGTTTTCTTTAATTATCTCAAAACTTTCATTTTGGTACTTGGAATTTCCAGTCTTCAATTGTGCAGTTGCATGGGAAGAAAGAATAGCATTGTAAAACATGTTGAGTGAAAAACAAGTGATGAAGCGATGAGAAATTTCTACCGCTGGCGCTGGTCCATTTTAATCTCAAACAAAACAAATTTATATTACGAAGCGACTCGACAGCTGCACATGTTGGAAAATTTCCAAAGACGACTTCTCAAGAAAAGAAGAGTTGGAAGTGTTTGCAAAAGCAAACATACCATTGGAATAGCTCAAGAACCTAGAGTTACGGGGATGGATTACCAAGTTTTCGAACGAAGGTCTGCCATGTGTGAAAACTATGCGAGAAATATTTCCCAGGTATGTAAATTGCAACTGAACCAATTATTCTGGATTCTTTTGTTGTAATGTCTAAAAAAGCCCCATCATTCATCACTTTTTTAAATTTAGAAATTGCCTCCAACCATCACTGGCTGACAACAGAAGCTGTAGCTGGGAAGAACATAAACATCCTGAGTGATAAAACAGTCAGAAGGGGGCACTGTGTTTCCATAATTATTTTTCCAAGTTTCAACTGAATCCATCCCATCGTCGCCATTAGACCTGTGTCGGTGCGACGTAAAGCCACTAGAAAAAAATAATAAAAATAAATAATTTACGGAAAATTAAAAAGTGCGTTTCCTTGTTACTATGGACACGACCGATACATAAATACCATCCTTTTTAAATTCTGAACAACGTGCAGACAAAACTTTATAGATTGAGAGCCACAATGGAAAAAATGCACATGCCACATGGCTGGTGATTTTGAGATATTTGTATGATCATGCAGCCTGTGAAATTGTCGGTTACAGCCTGTAACCATTCATTATAAATAAGCTAATTTTCAGATATTTGTAGTGGAAGAGGGGCCCAAGCCATATATGTAGCTAACCTTATGAATCAGAATTCTTCAATATTATTGAAGTAAGCCAATCAGAACGAGCTGCTCAAATTGTTTATACAGTTTCCAAAATGAAGGCAACAGTTAGGTTAATAATCTTTTGATATAAGGAGAATAATGACAATGAGGTTAAATGAAGGAGAACATTGTATATACAACAGATATTAACATAACTTACTGAAAGACAGGTAAATTTGCAGAAATCTCACGGTCATTCAAGCTTTGAGGACTGTGTGCTACTTGTAAAGTATTCTAATGGACTAGAAATAAAGGCTGCTAAGTTCAGGGATTTGCAGAGTCTACTGCAGTTTGTACCACCTATACATGCTTCCTTTATCAGTTACTGAAATGAGATAACAGTAGGCTACAATAAGTCTTGCACTGGAAAACAAGCAATTAGGAAAAGGATTCTGACAAACCACTACTGGTTTTTGTTTTTTGCATTAATTCATCAATAAAACTTGAAATAGCCTACTTTCTTCTTCAATATCCACTATTGTATTTTAAATGTCACTGTATTCCTAAAACCTTGTCCTTTTACAAAAAGCACAGCAGCACATGCCACATATGCAGTTTTTTTTTTTTTTCATTAAAATTATAATAATATTTTAACTGATATGTGTAACTTTGCTCCCTTTAAGAACAAGTTTCAATAATTTCAATTTGATGTCCCATTTCTACAGAATAGAGGCTTACACAAATTCATCTTGCCTGTACACTTATGGTTTTGTGGTATAGCGTATGCCTCTTTTCCACTGGGCCCCTCAATTGTTGGGTCACAGATTTGAATATGTGGTAAAAATGGTGAAGTCTGCTTTTTTTTAATACAAGAAAGTGTAAATACATGTATCCTTATTACAGTCTCAGTATGGGAATTCAAAGGATGCAAAGCTTTTTCCTTCACCTGTCCTTTCTCAGAGGAACAGCTGGTTTTATGCTATCTTCTATTTAAATGAGTAATTTCAAGAAATTGTCATATTTTCAAGTCTTCTGATATGAAAGATTTCAACAACTGTAGGATTAAGAACCTAAATAATCTGACCGATGGGCAATGAACAGATTTCATTCACATATGGCCTTTGTCAAGGATCATGAAGTTTTGATGGTTGAGGTTCTTAATGAACTTACGGCATCTCAGTATCCTACCTCTCATTTCCTGTACCCCAAACTTCATAACGTTCAGGTAACTTTTCCTGCAATTTGTGAGGGAAATTATTCTGCAGTAATTAACAATGTCTTGGTTAAGCCCACTCCTTTAGAGCAAGCTGCTTTGCTTACAAAGACATTTTCATCAAAGTGGCTCATTCTTCAAAAAGGAAGCTAATGACTTCAGAAGTCACAGACCTCAACCACAATAATTTTTTTGCAATTTCCCCGGGCAAGTTGGCTGTGTGGTTAGGGTCACGCAGCTGTGAGCTTGCATCCGGGAGATAGTGGGTTCAAACCCCACTGTCGGCAGCCCTGAAGATGGTTTTCCGTGGTTTCCCATTTTCACACCAGGCAAATGCTGGGGCTGTACCTTAATTAAGGCCACAGCCGCTTCCTTCCCACTCCTAGGCTTTTCCTGTCCCATCGTCGCCATAAGACCTATCTGTGTCAGTGCGATGTAAAGCAAAAAAAAAAAAAAAAAAAAGGTCGCAATTTCTCAAGCTCCGTAACTTAAAAATGTCATCTTGAATAATTGGAAAGCAGCTGAGCTTGAGAAACTGTTTGGTGCATCAGTTTCTTCACAAAAGGAAACCTGGTCTGTTTATAGTTTCCTCAGAGATGCAATGCAATTCAAAATCAACAGATAGAAGGTGGGGACATTATGCTTGCATTAACTGAGGTACAGTCAAATCCCTCTGCATTTGCTAAATCTTGTTTTGATTTATTGTACACCGCAACTAACAATGTTGACAGCGAGCACGTTTTACCCCATTGTAGCACAGTGGTTACAGACAAAACGTGCAACCTGAAGGAAAATAATGCAAAATTTCTTACCAAAGATTTTATTTGAACAATGAATTTTTGTGGACTGGAGCATTTTGATTGTTGTGGACATCAACGAACAATGTTGACAGTGAGTGCATTACAGTGCACTGATTATAGATAGCAGGTGCAACTTGAAGGAAAAAATATGCAGAATTTTTTACAATACTTTCATTTGAATAGTTTTCTTGTAGATTTGGGCAGTATTGTGGCATGTCCTTAAATCATCAAAATTTAGAATAAAAGGAAAAGAAAAGAATGCAACAAGTGCTTAATCCTACAAGTGTCAGCTTTATATTCTGTAGTGCCAGCATGTAAACCTGCAATTTGTAACCTGTGGATTAGATGCTAAAATTTACCATATTTTTTTTTTACAGAAAATTATGTTACATATATGAATTTTTGGAGCAGATTCGGTAGGTAGTTTAATAGTATGTAGGACATAACTTTAATCAAGAAATACAAAGACCTAACAATTTTTTTTAATCATTGAAAAACAAAATAAAATTTTAAACAATTCAAAATTCACAGCAAAATTGCCAAAAATTCACTTACCTAAGTTGAAAAATCTAATATATACAAATGGTTCCTTGATATGTTCTCAGTCACTAGTAAAAGTTTTTTTTGCAATATTTGCATAACTAGGGTCACAACAGAAAATAATATGAGTAGACATGTAAAGCAGGACATTTCTGTTAGGTTAGGTTACTCAAGTTTTATAAGTGGATTTCTTTTTATTCTTCCTCCTCTTCCTCAGCAGTTCTCTAAGCCTGAAAAGTGTCTCCTCCCCTACCTTTATTACCAGCATCGAATATGTACATCATTCTCAGAGTCACGCGATAACAGTTTTCCCTATCGAAGGGTAGGAAGGGTCCACCAATTCAATACCATAGTGATCAATTGTCAATACGGACCATAATGAAATTCATAACTTATGATCACCATTTTCCGGCGTTTGAGCCTGCTCTGGCTCACTATCACTACTTGTATAATTACAGTAGTCTCGTTAATCCGAACTAATTGGGACCGGAGTCTGTTCGGATTATGAAATTTTCAGCTTAACTGGAAAATATTTTCTAATAATATTATTGCTTTTACGTCCCGTTAACTACTTTTACGGTTTCCAGAGATGCATAGGTGCCAGGATTTTCTCTGGCAGGAGTTCTTTTACGTGCCAGTAAATCTACTTGCACGAGGCTGACGTACTTGAACACCTTCAAATACCACTGGATCGAACCTGCCAAGTTGGAGTCAGAAGGCCAGCGACTCAACTGTGTGAGGAAAATAGTTTCTACAATACAGTACAGTACATACTGTAATTTGAATTGTCCATTCTTTAGCAGTTATAGTAATAAAATACTGTATAAAATTACAGTAGGGCAGTCAAGAGCCCGTAGAGGAGGAAACTACTAAAACTAGCTTAAAACTTGTCTCCTAAAACTGCTCAAATACAGTAACGAGTCACACTTTTGCATTGTGCCTGGGATGCAAAGAACTGCTTGTGATGTTTATTTAAAAGTTCTGTCGCTCTCACTGGTAGCGCTGCAGATCGTGAACATGTGACTCACCGCAGCACGCCACAGTTGTGAAGATCTCTGGGTGATTCTGCCTCGCCAGTTAGCTGCTGGATTTGTCACAGCTTATTATTCTAGTAAAATATGACTAATAAAAAGCAAGTAAATCTTCATTCTATATGTTCGTTCATTTCAATAAGGATGATTTTTTTTTTTAAAATTGAATATTTCAGTTCGGATTAACCAGACTTTCGGATTAATGGGACTCTTAGTGTACTATTAATTTCAGCATATTCCACATCAATTAAATCACTTCCGTCATCTATTAATTCCATAATAAGGTCAATATTACCAGCAATGTTAACATCGAGTCACCAACTTGACCACATGTAAACAATGAAATTCCAAAGCAAAGAGGATGGAATATTTGCATAGATACAGAACTTTTTATGACAGTGAAAATAAACTTCAATCTATGCTTCACAACTTAATGTGTGTCTTATGTATATCAGTAAATGTCACGCAGGTACCTTTATCGCAACTTTTTAATTTTTTCAGCGCTGACACTACAGACAGATGCAAATATAGGAAAAAAAATTGATCTTTGGCACTTCTAGGGTAATTTTTTTTTAAATGCTAATTTTCAGAAAATAGATGCTAATTTTGTACACAATAGATGGTAATTTTTCCAGTCCCTACTTATATGTACTGTAACCCAGAACGGTTGCACACCAAGTTGATTCTTCCTATGTTCTTTTCTCTCACGCAGGTTGCTGGAATTTACTACCATTTCTTAATAATACCTACCTGCATAACTCCAGGCCCATCAAACATAGGTGCAAGTTCTATTTCAACTATAATTCCATGTTTTACCAACAGAAACTCCAAGGATAAGTTTGATGATTTTTGCTCAACCATTTTGCACAGAGCTGCCAGTGAAGAACTGATTGTAGTGCCAGCATAGCCAACAGAAAGTACAATTAACTGGAGGTAAAGAAGACAGGATAGTTAGCAGGAAATAGAAAAGAGCTGCTGTCTACAACAAGATGAAGAACATTTTGAAGCATCTAGGTAATAGAAACAATCTATTGAAATGGTATGAGGAAACATTCTGTTCAAATGCCATTACCCACCTAGCATGATGCAGCATGTTTTAAGTAGAATTTAAAAGAACTTCAGTTCTGGTTTCATACAGGATTGTACTGCACTCAAAGATTAGTTGATGGAAAAGTTAAAATAGAACAAGGAAGATGCAGTAAAATTCCACAAATTATTTTTCACGTGAAAGAAAATTTGAATGCGCTATCACCAGGGATTAAATGCTGAACACATAGCCATAGAAACTATTTTTATATGTATGTTCTTCACAGAGATTAATAAAAAACAATCACCAACAACAGAATATTTCCACTTTTCTATACTAAGCAATGAAAGGGAAAGGCCAGAGAAGAGTAGAAAAGGATTAAGCTTAAGGTGAGATACAAGCAAATGATACTGCAAGAAAGAAAAACAAGTAGAGGAAACTAGTGTCCCTGTCACAGTTTGAAATTAAACTGCTATGTACATAGTAATCATGTTTGCAATGAAGAAAGTGCTGAGCAGACACAAATAAACTAGTTCCTTCCCTGTTACAGCTTGCTTGCTTGGATCCCAGCTCAAAAGTCTTTATTTCCAAGCCATCACGGGTAGAAATAAAGAACTCCATGAACAGCCCTCTATTTTTTCTTTGTGCTCTTTTATGTTTTTAGGGGGGTGTTTAATGAACATCAATTACACACATGAATACAATGTAATATAATAGCA
This sequence comes from Anabrus simplex, assembly GCF_040414725.1. Classification (NCBI taxonomy): domain Eukaryota; kingdom Metazoa; phylum Arthropoda; class Insecta; order Orthoptera; family Tettigoniidae; genus Anabrus; species Anabrus simplex. Next base: position 1,138,561,604 of record NC_090265.1, read on the forward strand.
ACTATTGTTATATGGGAAAATGCAGTCTGTCTGCTGCTCAGTTTCATAAAATGAGAAATTAAAGAGTTACTTTTTCACTAAATAGTGCAGTAAATAGTTAAGATGAGAAAGAGGAAGAACAAACATAGGCTAACTGATAGTGAGAGAGATAAGAGACATGCATGGCAGTTTTTCATCACACTTAATTGAACAAACAGTTCTCACTTCCTTTTTAATCTAATTCACAAGTAATTTCCACCATTTATAATTACTACAACCAGTATTTAACTCACTAGAAAGTGCCTTACCAAAAGAGAGTGCAATTTTGATTATTTTACCACAAACTCTTTGCCCGACACGAAATGTAAGAACTGATAAAATGGTTGGTCATTGCCAAACTTAACTGGAAATAAGTATGCTTCCCATGATTTTTGAATCTTAAAAATAAATCATTCAAACTCTGGAAAGGCCACTGGAATATTTTTGGTTAAACTAATGGCAGGATGTAGACAGGTTCAATAGGAAGGATTTAAATAATATTCAACAACTCATCTGACACTTATTAGAAGTTTAGCAAAGTGCTGCACTGTTATATTCTTTTCCGTTATAGAATTGAACATGTTAAATGTAAAAAAAGCTACAACATGGATCATTCATCATATAAAATGAAATTATTAGCATGAAAGTGTACTGAACTTATGCCAATCAACTTCCTATCAAGATGCCCTTTAGGGAATCTCTAAATCACTTCAGCAACAACATAAGAAATCAACAGGTAGCTGAACCTCCACTTTGGGTATTTTGCCATGTCTGAAGTGGAAAGTACAATCTCAGAGAGTCTAACTGATTTTTTTTTTTTTTTTCAGTCAATGATAGGCATACACAAATACAAAGAAGCAGTGTAATTTCCATGTTCTTCAGTACAGTTCTGTACATTAAACATGAACTTAATAATGTGCAACAATCATGTTCATCTCTGATTATTTGCAAGTAATCACTGCTCTGATGACAAGAGTGTTATAAAAGTTTTGCTTTGGAAGGTCTAAAACCAAATGATTCCCTCATTTTCCATTCTCTTCCAATGTTCTCTAAAATAAATTATAGAGACAATTCAACAAACTATCAAATTCTCATTCTTGTCGAGAACTATCTTAAATAAGGTGCCTGTATAAATGAATTTGAAAAACCCCACACTCATACTTAAATGTTGTTCAAATCATTGCAGCATTTTGATAAACTTGTTATGAAGCAGTCAATCATAACTAGTGGCTCTAGCACTCAACTTACAGATCATACTAATGCCCCTCTCAAGCCCAAAAACGCAAACAAACTGAACTCAAGGTACATTAAAAAAAAAAAGAAATTAAACTGTTATCAAGAAAGAATACAAGAATTTATGAAAGGAAAGTGTCATTCATATGTCTAATTAAAGAAAAATATATATACAAATCTGGATTTCCACATGATGAAAACTCCTCATTCTAGCTAGCTGCTTTCTACAGACTTTATCAGAAATCTGGCTGAAATAGAAATATTACTCATACTAACCAAATTTTGAGTCATAAAAAACTGAAAATTACAACAGAAAACTAAATTGTACTTTAGATGAAAAAGTTTCCATCTGGTTCAAAGATCCAGATCCAGTAGTATATAATAGTACAGAAGAAAGAGAGAAAGAGAAAAGATGGACAGACAAAGAGAAAAGATAGATTGAAGTGAGAGAGAGAGATGAACAAAATACAATATATTCCCAACAGAATGGATGCAAGGAACAGCAAAAGGAGTATGGAGATTGTTTTCAGAAAACTGCCACTCTGTGAACTTACACTAGCTAAAACATACTAAGAGAAACGAAAGACACTTTTTTGTTTTTTTACATATGTCGTATACACTTGACACTTTTTTATTACAAAAGAAACTGAACATTCTTTATATGCCTATCTTCTTCTGCTGTTTAAATATTACTAGAACTAACGATGATGATCATGATAATAATAATAATAATAATAATAATAATAATAATAATAATAATAATAGATAAAATGCACCATTTGTAAATTTCACACATTATCTTCACTTAAAATATTGAGATGTAATATATATTAATAAACTCAATATGATATTCTGAACATTTAAAAGTTAATTTAAAAAATATCACTGAATTATTTTTAAGCATAAAACTGCTGTATCTTTATTTGATTTCTTAGAATGATTTGTTTTTATATTTTTAAGTTTTATTAAATATCTCTTTTTAAAAAAATGATAATTTATAAAACAGCATTTAAATGGACATAATATATATGTAAGGGAACTGACTGACAGGCTGGTCGGCACCATTAAAATTGACAACTCTCTGTTTCAAAAAAAAAAAATAGTACCTCTGAGCATGAAAGCTCTCCACTGGCTGCCCCCCAGCAGTCCAAGGTCTCATTATCTATACCCATTAGTCACCACAATCAGCTGTGACATTACAAATGGGTACATGGATGCTATAGTTTAATACTGTAAAACGCCCATCTATGTACCTTTCAACCTCCTACAAACCTCTGGGCGGTAAAAAAATCTCTTTTCATAACATTCAGATCTTATATTCTAAACAACATATTAGTTCAACTTTAGGCTTCACATCTCTTTCTCTCTCTCTCTCCCCCTCTCAACCCAACCTCCCACCACTATAAGATGAAGAGTAATCTAAAGCCATTATCAGAACAGGAAGAAAAAAGTGAATGAGTGTGATAAATCTCGATTTAAAGAATTTAAAGTTACATTAAATTAAGTATTGGTAATTACACTTTTCTCTCTTTACAAAAGGTCTTTTCAAACTGTAATACAGAGGAAGAAAACCTGCATAGATTACATATAAAATGTCCCCTGCCTTTTTAAAAATATTTAAAGATAGCAAAGTTAAATCTTTCCTTAGTTTATGTGTCGTTTTTCTTTCCGGAAAAAAGGCACAGAAGGATTTCATAATATCGGTTGGGTCCCTTGTCACTATGCTTGTTGCCTTTTGTAGTCTCAGCCAAGGTTAAACTCAATTTTGTGTCTCTATAAAATTTTCCTGGTATAAACATTTCTTTAAAATTCAGTACATTTTGAGGAATACTGAGCCATAACATTAATCAATTATCTTTGATATGACTGGGATTATAGGAAAGAGAAAAGCAGTAGATCTGCCTAATATGTCCACAAAAAATTTGGAAAAATTAAATTAAACTTTCAAGTTGGTTTCAGAAAGAAAGTGAACCCCCACCCCTGCAGAAGATTATTAGTAACTATTTAAGATCTTTTTTGTTCTTAAGTGGACTTCTAGATTTTTTTTCTATGGCTATTAATTAAATTCAGGTGACTTGAATATATTTCTTAAGTACAGAATTTCCTTTCTTCAAGTCTGAACAAAAAAACACACTCACCTACAATCTCAGGAAACCCCAATACCGATCTATAGAAGTCTAAGTGCAACTGACAAATGTAAACAAAGCTTTGCATTTGAAAAACTGTGTCATAACCCTACCTCCAAAAATAACTTTGTAAATTTGTTAGGTACTACAAGAGAAAAATAATGTTCATTATACACAATTAAAAAAGGCTACTTAGCAATATGGTCCTGCTATGAAATACTAGCAATGAGAATTCACTTTAGTTACAAGAAATATTCATTCTGAGATGGGATGCCATTGATAAAACCATTCAGTTTACAAATTCATTACACACGATAAATATTCTGTAAATATGTATATATTACTGTATATTCAATAGAGCACCAAAATTTTAAGAAAAGAACAGCACTGTGAATGCTGCATTTTAAAAGAGCATCCCATCTCTGACACTATTCTGAAGACAGATCCACATGCCCACCTTCTAGGTAGCAGAAGAACACACAGTTCTACAATTCAGTTAATACCCAATTAGCCTCTGTTTAATTTAACAGAACACAAGAAACTAACTTGGCACAAGATTTAATTGACCATTTTACCATTCACTACCCACACAATGTAAGCATGGAACAGTAGCAGTAAAAAAATAAGATCCCCTTCTCTGTAGGGCACCTTCTATGGAACTGCACCTTAACAATTATATCACAATTGTTAGACAAGTCAGTGTTTCCAAGAGACTCGGTAACACGGGACTTACTGTGGTTCCATCTTCACTTCTAAGAGGATATGAATACAGAACTGTGAGTACAATACTGTTAAAGAGACATTAAATAGCAAACTGTTGGTAGTTTAAATACTATCTTATGCTTTGATCCCACTTATACATGAGGCACAATTCCCTATATATGATACTCTTGCTGACTTATATTACACAGATACCTACTGTGAACTGATATCATATCGAAACGTGCTGGACTTGTTTAGGGCTTTCACCCCAAAAGTGCTACTTCTGAGGTTTTAAATACATCTCTTATGTAAGTATCAACAAAGTAAGAATATCACTACCTCAAGCTCATTTAAAAGGAAGCTTATCAAAACAAAATTACATATTGAATAGTAGAGTGTAGAGTAGAGTGTCTTTATTCAATACTCAACATAAAAGGAATAATAAACCCTTTAACCAAACTGGAAGAAAAGAACAGATCATTCAACGTCACTAATATAAGATGAAAAGGGAATATAGTCAAATACAATGAAGAAATAATAATCTACTTTCTACTAGCAAGAGAGAAAACTAAACCGACTGAAAATAAGTAATAAGATTCAAAACAACAGATCTAGAGCAATGAAAGGCTGTTGGAAGAATTATATCCAAATAATTTAATTCTATCAAGATTACTAAAATCATTAAATAATACCTGTAGAAAGAAGGAAAGTAACTGAAATTACACACCATTACTCAATATGGAAGTTTCATATAGTTGGTCCAGCAAAGGTACGATCACATGTGATCGTTATCAATTCTTAACTGACAGTTTCTCAGAATATACAAAAATAATAAAGGTTTTTGTGATATGTTGTACACAATGCAAAATTAAAATATTAGCTCATTCTTATCAATGTCCCAGCACTTCTGTCCCACAACCGCTGTCAACCTTCGCCCCATCAGAGTGTCCGGCAATGTACAAAGAAAATCTCGTGTTTTGAAAAGACCACATTTAAAATACATTTATAATCTACCTGAAAAACAATACTAGTAACTAAGGAAAATAATTCAAAACACGAGATTCTGCTGTATATTGTGATTGTCAACTATGTTTTTAAATATATATTTATAAATGTTTAGAAATATACCACTGTAAAAATGGAACAAAAAGGAAATTAATGAATTGGTCAATAGCCAACCCTGTTCCTTTCCTTCATTTTAGTTTACTTGAGAATTATAATATTAATTATTTGTAATATATAATAAACTCATGTTAAAGCTATGACAACAATACTGCTTCAAATATATAATATACTGATTACTTTCTTTTATAGCAATTTGAAGATACATGTTTTGACAAAGAGGGATACACACACATTAAGATATGCAGGGGGGTTGGGGGGAGTAGGAAATAAGCTAGCTACAGTAGTTCACACACAAAGAAGAATGAGAGGTGCTTGCTAAAGATTAGGGGTAGCCTACAGCAATGCTAACTTTCCCCATTTGCTAAGCAAAATTTACCATCTAGTTATCAAATAAAAAATAGATCTCAGAACTTGTTTTGTATAGACATACGCATATATAAGAAAAATCCTACCACAGTATATATATATTTAATAATACTTAAGAAACCACGTTTCCTAAAAATAAAGTTGATTGTGCATTTCAACTAACCTTCCTATACAGAATTTCATCCCCCCTCTCCAAGAAGAAGTAATACTATACTGTAATATCTAACTGATAAAGAAGATACAGAAGAGGGGGACCATTACAGCAATACTAAGGCTACTCAGTACAACATTAACTAAACACATTAAAAAGGAAGGAAAATATAACTAAGAAAACTAATTTCTTTTGCACCCCGAATAAAAAAAAAAAAAAAAATATATATATATATGGACTGGCCCATCACTGATACCCATCCAAAATCTTAACAAGAAAGAACAGCCTGATCTGTTCTGTGCTACAAGCTCCTTATTCTGGCTAATAAGAGCTAAGACAAATTCTATCCGTCAAGAGTATAAAACAAGATCCTTCTTCCCACGAGACCAACACAATATTTTGGAATGGTTTCACACTGATACTACAATAAAGAAATAATGGCCATTACTTCTGGTAGTGTTGCGGTGAGGCCAGCACCGGCCAGAATCAAGCAATACCAATACTATTAAAATGGCCATATCTCTCACATACATTAACCCAACAATTACCATTTTCTCTCTCTCTCCCATTCATAGACTACATATTATTTCCACTGTTTGTATCTTTCATTAAATTATTTTAATATTCCTAAATACACAACATGAAAGGTAACTTTATTTTAATATTTTCATCTTTTTATATAATCAAATGTTCTATATAGGATTGAACAAATGCAAAAATATATATCCAAAAAACAGGGTTTGATAAATTGGATGTGGGAGCTTCACGAAGCCAAATATGCATGAATATATATATGAACCTCTAAATATTTTATGATTTCCTTTTTGTTTCCAAAAATAGCACATAAAAAACATGTTTGTGTTTTGTGTATGTGTGTAATATGTATGGGTACTGGTTTCCCTATCAAAAAAGGCAAATACATTTCATAATAAGAAATCTCTGGTTTCTATCCCCAAAGTGATTCAACAAAGATTAGTTTCCACATCATCTACGAATCTCTTTAAACTGGATTTTAACTCAGATATAGAAAAAGGGGAATTAGTACTATAGTCTACTATAAATATGCAAGAAAAAAATTATAATTTTTTTCTTTTTACACATTTTTGTTAATTTCTGAATATTCACAAAGGTGAACTCTAGACACAGATGAGGGAAGAGAAATCACACTAACATTGCAATGATACTGTTTTAGATTTAATAACGAGATAAGGGGTAGAAAGAAATCGATATGTGTCAATTATTCTGGAATTCTTTCCCACCTCAGATGCCCAGCTATGGTGGACAGTGCCTGATGTCCCATCTGTGCGCTCGCTTTCTTCCTGAGCTTTGGTCCGCAGTGCCATAGTATCTCATCACATACAACTCAGTCAATAGCAGTTTTCATGGAGTGAAACACAAACACAGCTTTCAGTTAGTTAAAGAAAGTAAATAACACTGTGTACTTTTGTCAAAGTAATAAAAATAACCATTATGAAGAATTTGTGAAGCCCACCTTTTCTCTTCACCATTATATACCTTCAGAGAAGCACTCAAGAATAGCAAAACACAAGCATAGTTTGGAATATTTCCTCAATAGGAATTAAATTGCCTTGGTTCATCATTTACACTTGTTTTCAGAGAAAATCTTGAACATGTTCCAATAAGGGCCAGACTGCAGCATTAAAACATGTAACTACTGCAGTCTGTTCAATAAGGTATTGAGGGGAAAATAATACGGATACACACATGTACTTAAAATTAAAACAAAGTTTTATAAAGAAATTTTCATTTTAAAATAATATGTTAAAATGAGAAGAGAAAATATAGTTCATCAAACTGTCAAGAGCGAAACAAACAGCCATCTTCAAGCACATTGCTCTCTTATAGTTGTCTTCCTGCAGCACTCTTCAATAATCCTGATGAGATTTGTCACACATTTAGGTTCTGTTTCTTTGCACTATGCAAAGGACTTGTTTTACCTCTCATACAAAATGCGAAGCCCTTAATCTGAATTCTCTCTCTTTCTCTCTCAAAATTTGACAGCAAACTAAATATTCTGTCAAGTTTTCTGTACCTATTACCTTCCTGCTAATGTTTATGGATTTCTGCAATGTACTTAATTCATTACTAGTCCATCCCTGATAGATATGCAATACCATTAATGAACAGGATCAAGCACGCGCGCAATAATAAAATAATCATGATGTTTCTTTCCACAGGCCTATTAGATGCTGGACTTCGAGAATGACACTCGCAAGTGATTTGACTCGCTCAGCTGGTAATTGTGCATTTTCTGGAATAACAAAAGAAAAATAATTAAAACAGCATTGAAGAGGAATCAGTAAATGCATAACTCAGCTACAATAGCATAAACATTCTGCACACAAGGGATTTATAATCCTTCAAAACAGAACTGTGTAATATGAAAATAGATCTACTGTAAAAACAATCTGCAGTACTCATTAATACAATATTTATGCTTCTATATGCTGTACAAGGGTGCCATGAGTCTTTTTTTTTTTTTTTTTTTTTTGCCATTTGCTTTACGTCGCACCGACACAGATATGTCTTATGCCGACGATGGGATAGGAAAGGCCTAGGAAGTGGAAGGAAGCGGCCGTGGCCTTAATTAAGGTACAGCCCCGGCATTTGCCTGGTGTGAAAATGGGACATCATGGAAAACCATCTTCAGGGCTGCTGACAGTGGGGCTCGAACCCACTATCTCCCGATTATTGGATACTGGCTGCACTTAAGCGACTGGAGCTATCCAGCTCGGTGCCACGAGTCTAAAGGCGGGTCTCCACTGATTAACATTTAACAACAACATGTTAAATGTTAAATAATGTTTCATTTAACATTGTGTCCACACTTAATTAACATGTTAAACTTGACTTCCTTTGTTTATATACAGGTAGTTCATCATATCAATTTGTGGTAATACATTTAGGTGGTGTCTAGTATTTTCAAACAAGGACAATGGACTCACATGAAGATGAATTGGCCTTTGTTATTGCCACTGTTGCTTCTTGTTATGATTTAGAAATGCAGTTTTATTAGGCACATTTCCTCCCCTCATCCTGCTCACTGCTTCAAAAGCAAACCACTTTGAAGTACCAACTTCGTTCGCTCCCGCCCTCGACCTCCGACCTTTCTAAACCTTTTGCAATTCTCAACTGTACTGGGAGCGGAGGGACGCTAGTTTCTTTTTCGATACACTCATGGGAACAATTATAGATAATTTCGAGTTCCTGGAAACTGTCAGCTTTCTTCGCTTTATCTCTGTATTCGTTTGATGAGACATCCCACAAACAAGACCTTTCAATTATATCGCTAATTAAGGCCAGAGTAATCTCCTTGCTGCACTCCATTTCTGACTTTAAATTTTAGTATAGTGCAGAGAGAATGACACACGTGGGCATATTGTATTTGTAGCTTATAACAAAGAGAATGAGTGTTGCGGAGTGTTGTAACTATAATCCTACTTCACGAGAAGCATGTTGTTTGCATTGTTTATGCTATCTGTTGGCATGGAAACAGCAGAGAAGTTGCCGAAGCTGTGCAGACGTCTCCAAACAACAAATTGACTTGACATGTTTTCCACTTGGAGCGGAAAACATGCCAACATGTTAAAAGTGTTAACCTCAACATTCTGAGTTAACATGCAAAGTAAACTGGAAGACACAATCACAATATACATGTCAATTGTAACATGTTGGTGTTAAATGTTAATCAGTGGAGACCAGCCTTAAGGATGGGTTCGTTGCATGCAACCAACTTTATCATCTCTTTTCACCAATTCCATTATTTCACTATAGCCTACATTCACTGGAAAAAAATAATAATATTTAGGTGTTTGTCTTTCTCTTTCCTAACCTCCACACTTCCTTCTAAAACTAGGTCAAAGTCCTAGATGTCTCAAGATGGATCACATCCCTTTCCCGCTTTCTTTCTTTTTTTTTTTTAGTAAAACTCTTCAAAAAAAAAAAAAAAACTTCTGATCAACTTGTTTCAGTATCTGACTCTTCATATATGAATCGATCTACTCAATGTTCATTAAACCTTCTCCTACAACATGTAAAGGGCTTAAAATCTCATTTTCTGCACTGGGTTTAAAGTGGAGAAACGTAAATAAACAACAAAGACAAATTACAGATGTGCAAATTATAGAGGATGCCAAAAGTTTTATTAAATTCTATATTTTAGAGGCATTTACATATAGGATCTTCAGAGACATATATATGGTTCAATCATTTCATCAAGTATCAGAAAGGAACTTTATAGCGGTGGTAGCAGTGTCAAAAATAAAGGAAATATCAGTGCATCTTCATCAGTATCGTGGAAGACTAGTATACAAAACTTAATGCATACAGTTATTCTGATTCCCGTAAAGGCATTCAAAACTTAATCAACTTATTTTAAAATTAATTATTGCTGTATACACTGCAGTACTAGATGTTCAGTGACTCTACAAACCATTCTTATGACACTGTACTTTGCACTTACATGGAATAGTGTAAAGATTTGTTTGGTTGATTGTCACTGCACTTGATCACCATATATTGTAATTTCAATGACTGACTTATGTCCGAGACAAAGAGAGTAGTTTTATAGTGTAGCATTACGAAACATCATGTTAAAAAGGCAATAGCATGAGAACCTTCTAAAGAAAAGTGTGATGTCATGCTCCCAACAACTTTAGTCTAAACAGGATTAACCCAAATGCACTAGTAAGTGGACTGGTACGTGATCCATCTTCCGGGCTAAATGTCCATAAGAGTACTAGTCTGCCGCACTGTAAGACCTCATATAATAATGTGTGTGAGACATGCTGGCTGCAGGTGAAAGCATTCACAGTTGAAATTCTAATCTAGATACCTCATAACTGTTCTAATGAACTTGACTGTTTGTATTCTGGTATTCTTGCTCTCTCTCTCTGTTGTTAGTTTTCCGAAGTGAATTGATGTACTGTAATTAACGATCAGTCGATCGATGTTCGTTGTGAAGACTACTTCGAAGAAATGCGTGCGAGCGGGAAAAGTTCAGCAAAAAAAAAAAAAATCTAAGTTTTCTAGATATTTTAGGTTCTGATTTAACAGAGATAGTACGAGGGAAGTTCCTTCTGACTCTGTGCATGTATTATCACACGATTCATCCGATAGTGAAAGCGATGTTAGTAAAGAGAATGAGCAGCGTATTGAGTTGAACTAGATGGATGACCAGAATTTTCCAGTTTTTCCTAACTTTTCAGGAACAATTGGAGTGAACCCTAGCAATGGTATTTGTGAAAATATAAGTTTTTATATTCAGGCAGTACTTAAATCACACTATAGTGTAATACACTGTACACAAAGCCAATAGGTATGCTAATGCTGAACTAGACTTTTCACAAACAAACGTGCATGTAATATGCGTGAATATTGCTCTTTTGCACTCTAATCAGATTAGTACAGAAGCCTACAATTCACACAGCTACTGGTGCACAGACGTAAATATTGACAAGCCAAGTTTTAGAACAGTCATGCCTTGTCTCTTGTTCCCCGAACTGAGTAAATATTTACATTTGATGAACAATGATACTGCCAATAAATACGATCCACTTAGATAGTTACATCCTGTAGTGGAAATGATTGAAATTAGGGCACTGTAAGCACCTGGAAGGAATATTTGTTTAGATGAATCACTGATGAAATGCAGAGACCATTTGCATTTGATTCAGTATAATACATCAAAGCAAGCACGGTTTGGAGTAAAACTATATAAATTTTCAGATTCAAAGAATGGTTACATACAGAAAATTTTTGGTCCCGATACAGTGGATGATATGCCAGTAAGCAGAAAAGTAGTTATTGACAGCAGTCTACTGGATCAGGCTGGGGTACTGTTAATTTATTGATAATTTTTCTTCTTCTTCAGATCTGTAGCACTTTCTACATAGTAATGGGACAAATGTAAGTGGAAAAGTCAGATGCAACAGGAAAAACATACCCAAAGAACCAAGTACAATACAGCTCCAGAAAAGTGAAGTGACTATAACAATAACATTGGTCCAATCAATGAGGACAACAAGAAGGATGTTAATGTGCTTGCTACAATACATGGACTAGACTTCGCTGATACTGGAAACACTGACAGGAAGACTGGAGTCATACAATTCCTACCCATAGCAACTGTAGCCTATAACGCCAACATGGCAGGTGTAGTTTTAGATCAGCTTCTCAGAGAGTTTCATGCCATGCATACAACTCACAAGGTTTACAAAAAGAAATTATTTTACCTTCTAGACATGAAACTTTTGACCTCTCATATTCTGCATCAAATTGTGAATGAGACATTGGACAGAACATTCAACATTTTCAAACAGAGACTGGCAGAAGAAATGATTAAATGTTCACTGCAAGATGAGGTTGTCAAAAGGTGTTCTGTCACCCATGGAGAGCTACCTTCCAGACAACCCGGACACCATTTCCCCTTCAAAATTGAACCTATTGCTGCAAAGGGTTCGAAAACAAATGATGAGGAGTATCACTTGCCTGAAGTACCAGAAGAGGAACGATACCACCTGACAGTGTGATCAGCACAAATTTCCACTTTTCCATTTTGTCTGGAAAATTTCCAGCCATACTACATACTGAAGAACTTCTAAGGTAAGGTCTGTGGAAAATTAAAGATTTTATACAATTTTCTTCATGTTTTAGTTCTACTTATTGTTCAGATAGTGTAACTTTGCTATATTTTATTAGCACAGCATTGCATACACCATCACACAAATCAGTCTCCCTAAATTGACTTTCTCATCATAAAACCACAATTACAGCAGCATAACACTAAATCAAGAAGGACTGTTAGTATGCCAGTTGCCAGCCAGTATGGTTAGCATACACCAAAGCAATATCTTCAAAACGTGGAATTATACTGGAAGTATTGAAATCCAGACGGAGTAGCCAAACGTGTACAAAGCTCTGAATTATTAAAAATATGATGAATCACATGTAGAAGTAACCTCACCAGACAAAAAGTTTGTCAACCCTGGAGCAGCATAATTTAATACCAAGAAACTCCGCCTCTGGACTTGATAACCGCCTGGGTTCGGTTAGGAAGAGAGTCCACAAGGTTGTGCAGGTACATCACATCCAGGTCATGCCACTCCTGAGATCACGTAATTCCACCAAATTGTGGGGATGCTGATATTGGCATTTTACTCGCTGTTCCAAAATGTCCCACAGATTTTCAATGGGGCTCAAGTCAGGTGATTTTGCAGGCCAGTTGAGATGTAATAGTGGGGATTGTTCATAACACCAGTCACACATGCGTCCAGGCCGATGAACTTTGCTGTTGTCACCTTGAAAAATCGGAGTATCAATAGCATACTCATGATGCAGGTGTTGACAGAAAGGCAACACCTGATCATCCAGAATGTTTAAATAAACATGCTGATTCATGTTAGTGGTCATCTCAGTGAACTGGCCCAATCCATGATATGAAAAACACCCAAAAAAACATCACAGACCCACTTCCAGTTTGAACATGACCTTGCACACATACAGGATGAAATGCTTCATTTGGCCTTTGGTGCACTCGGCAATGTGCGTCATTGGAGTACAGGCAAAAATTTGATTCGTCAGACCATGTTACATTCTGCCAATCAGCTACTGTCCATGTTCAATGGATTCAAGCTCACTGAAGACGTGCAGCTTTATGTGCCTGTGTGAGCAATGGCTGCTTGCGAGGTGACTTGACTCCAAATGTTCACAATATTCTCTTCATTCACTGACTGCAGCAATTCCTGTCGGGTTTGGAAGCAATTTTGATTCACAAGCCGTGAAATGCATCTCTGGTCCCGCTCGGTCAGGTTTTTTTCCAACCACAATTCTGATGTCGTGTTTCACGGTCATGTGTAGTACACCACTACTTGTACATACGTTGAACAGTACATTGCGAAACACCAACAAATCCAGCAACTTCATGCACCGTATAGCCATGGGCATGGCCAAACAAGATTGCCCCCTTTTGTCACTCTGTCATATCCTTACATCTACTCATGTTGACGTACACTGTCCGCTTGAAACATCAATGTCTCACTGAGCGCTACTGGCTTATGCTCGCATAGAGACAGTACACATGCGGTTGAGCATGGGACTCATTTGCTGCGCCATCTGTACAGTATTAACGATCCATCTGTGCGTGCACACTAGGGTGACTGATTTTTTGTCCGGTGAGCTTATGAAGAGTATAATGCTATGTTGTTTACTTCATAAATAGAGAACTGTGTTATCCAACAAGGCTGTTAGAGTGGAAAGTGTCTGACAGAGAGATTGATAGTTGCCATGTTCGAAATAAGGGAATCGTATCGTGGTATCCACAGAAAAACTGGCCATGGCCGTAATAGAGGAAGTTCTACACTGGACCCAAAATTATTCCAGTAATTTTACTCCTAGGGTGGCGTGCACCAACCAAGAGTAAGTTCTTCTTCCATAGTACAGTAATCTTGAAGTCAGCATTCGGCGACTTCCATACATGAGTACGGTAAATTACTTCTGAAGTACCTTTCAGACACGCCTGGACTAAATTACTACAACAGTAAAATGTTGAAGAGCACCGTCTTGTAGTATATTACTAAAGAAGTAAATAACACACGAATATAGGTTAGAATTTACTCTCACGTCGTGCATGGAGTAAGCTAGGTTTAGACTTGTTGACCAATTATAATATCATGTCGTATACGAGAGGAAGATGTTTCAAAAGTGTTTATGGATTACTTAGATTACATGGATGATCTTGACGCAGAAAACAACGGGAAATATAATAGGGCGTACAGTGAGTAAAAAGCGAGAGCCGTATGATGTGCACATGGATAGAGTTTAAGAGACATTAGGTCTTAGGAAGGAATCCTTTACTTTCCTTCTAAATCTACTTGGAGATCACTTGCAGCTGAATACCTGTCTTAATTGTGTTGTATCTCTCAAATTACAGTTGTTGTGTGCCCTACGAGTGTTTCATACCGGAACATTTCAGTTAGTTGCCGGTGATCTAATTAACGTTTACCGCACGACTGCTGGCTGTATCTTTCATTGAGTGGTTTAAGCACTAGCGAGGTTAAGAGGGAGGTACGCCTGAAAATGATGATGATGATGATTGTAAAATAAAAGGAAAGTTTTCAAGTTGGCAGGTTCACACACATCGTGGGTGTAATTAACTGCATGTATATTCCCATTTATTGTCCTCCCGGTGAAAACTGTGAACTTTTCAGGAATCGGAAGGGGTATTATTATTATTTTTACAATTTGCTTAATGTCGCACCGACACAGATAGGTTTTATGGCGACAATAGGGTAGGGTAGACCTACGAGTGGGAAGGAAGCGGCCGTGGCTTTAATTAAGGTACAGACCCAGTATTTGCCTGCTGTGAAAATGTGAAACAATTTTGCTGTGGATGTAGGTGATCTGTATGAAGAAACCACCATCAGTTTTAATTTTTCCCACTTTCCATGGCTTTATGCTTTTTTTAATTTTTTTATTTTAAGACCTTCCACAGAATTTTAACTTGCTCTTCACTGCGCTTTCCATCATTAGAAGCACTCTGGAAGAATTCTTCTATCATGGCTTTCCAAGAATTTCTTTTCTTATCCAGCATCTTTATGTTGTGTTTCTTACACTCTATATCCTTTGCATAGATCTTCATTATCTCCAACAAGCATTTATCTTCTTCGCTTACTTCCCTCTCCCATTTGCTATCACACATAACCTTATCTACTTAGATTTCTTTAAAGAAAACACGCAAACACAACTACATGCACGAGTAACAAATGTTACTTCTATAGTAGCAACTAAAAGAGTATATTGTACTTCAACTCTCAGACATTACCTCCGGAGTAAATAACTCCCGTAGTAATTTACTTCTGGAGTATGGGCTTCTTTAGTAAACACTACTTCTGGAGTAATTTACTCCAAGATGGTGCGTGCCACCCCTAGTGTAGGTTCACACAGATTAAGATTGCCACAGGTAGCCTACCAAACAGTGTGGAGGCTGATACATGGGCAACTGCAGCAGCGATACAATTGGTTCTAAAGGCAGTGACACCTATAAATTGTAAACATATTCCTTGAAACAGGCTTGTGCTCTCTGATCCACTTACGATGTATTCTCAAACTTGCCAGCAACAACAGCAAACCCAAAGAGCGGATATTCAGATTAGGTGAACTATTCAATCTGTTTTCACGCATAATATTTTTTAGATACATCTTTATTCAACGAAGTACTGAAAAGGAACATTCTGTAGTGCTTGTAGAAAAAACAGGCAACGTGCAGAGGATTCCTAGCAACTTGTTCAGATTGGGAAATGCACGCTGTTTCCAAATATTTAGAAGCACTATCTGCAATATCTCTTCCTTTCAAAATCTCAAGTGCCATAGTTGAGATTCAGCTTGAAGTGTGACTTTACTGCAGTGACCAGGATATTCCTAGCAAAATGTAACCCAACAATGGTATGTGTGTGTGAAAAATGAGGAAATGTTTACTAAACCAGGGAACTGAGTTCCTGTATTAGTGGTGCTTTTTTGTAAACTACAGTTTCATTAAAAGTGAAGACACTTGATAGTGTTTGTTGTCTGCAAAAATTGACTATTAGTTTGAAAGAATAAAGCACCAACCAGGTGGAGGAGCAAAAGACTCTTTAGCCCCTCCTGTGGTGCACCACTAGCTGCAATGTCTGCAAGGATGTAACAGTGTACAGCTGCTCAAAGTAATCATAATTCAAACTGAAACATGGTGCACCAAATAGCAACAAAAGTGATGGGAAACATTTAATTTTGCTGTTATTATTTCTTACATATAAGGTGATGATGGAGGTCCTAGATGAGAAAACAAAATATCACATAATTTATGAAACAATTTTTACCTAAATTTATGACACATGAAAATCCAATCTGTTGCTATATAAAGGCTAGCGCTGACACTGATGCAAAATTATTTGATACGATAATCAGTTATGTGGGGAACAACACAGAAAGGAATGTTAATGTAGTCGGTGCTCTCAATTTACCAAATGTTAACTGGGAAAGGAATGCAAAAGCCAGAAAACACGACCAACAAAGGGTGAATAAGTCAAATGGGAAGGACGGCGGCGGCGACAGTTACTCGTTTCCCAGTTTACAGATTTCCTGGCTAATAGCTCACTTCAATTCACAGCAGTTTGTGTTTAAACTTCCGGTGACTGCACAGGCCAATTCTTGCGTAGAACGTATGTCCACACATCGCACAGCTGAGGGAACGGGAGATCTTGGCTGGGTTTGGCGAAGTTTGTGTTCCTGTCGCTTAATATCTTCATATCTGCGGTGTTCTTGTTCGAAGTGTTGAACTGAGGCATAGACACTTTGCTGCCAAAGTAAACGGTCCTTGGCAAGTGTTTCCCAGATTTGTGGGTTTATTTCTGCCATCTTTAAGGTCTTTGGTCTTTGAAACCTTTCATGGGGGCACCCCGTGGTCTTGAACCAGAGCTAACCATAGAGGATCTGGTGCAGTAGTCTGGTGTCATCCATACCGCGCACATGTCCTGCCCATCTCAGGCGATGGCCAACGACCAATGCTTCCAAACTCTTAGCACATGCTTTCACGAGAACTTCAACAATAGAGACGTAGTTTTCCCACTTGATGTTCATGATTGAGCGTAGTTTTTGCTGGTGAAAGCACTCCAGCTTTTTCATGTCTCGGTGGTATATAAAGTCCACATGTCGCAGCCATAGAGAAGTGTAGAGATGACTACAGCCTGGTACACCATTAGTTTTGTGCGAATTGGAAGGTTTTTATTCCTGAAGACTCTGTGTGATAGTCGGCCAAAGGCCACATGGGCAGCATGGAATTTGTTTTCCACATTCTGTTAATTTTTTTTTTTTTGTTTGTTTTTTTAAGTCGCACCGACACAGATAGGTCTTATGGCGACGATGGGATAGGATAGGCCTAGGAATGGGAAGGAAGCGGCTGTGGCCTTAATGTACAGCCTGGTGTGAAAATGGGAAACCAGGGAAAACCATCTTCAGGGCTGCCGACAGTGGGGTTCAAACCCACTATCTCCCGATTACTGGATACTGGCCGCACTTAAGCGACTGCAGCTATCGAGCTCGGTCCCATCCTGTTCCGAAGTACAGCTCTTTGACAAGATACTCCCAAGTTAAGTGAAGTGGTCTACTTGTTCTAGTTTGGTGTTTGAGATGGTAATGCTTGTAATGTTTGTCCCTGGTGCAGGCTGAGCAAGTACCTTGGTTTTTTTGGCGTTGATGGTGAGGCCTAAAAGGTCATATGCATCCTTAAAACTGTTGACCGACTGTTACAGTTCCTCAGGTGTCAGAGCCGGTGATGCGGTATCATCAGCATACTGCATTTCAGTTACTCTAGTAACACTGGTATGTCTTCGCGAGTTAAGTGTGGCCAAGTCGAAGAGGCCACCATCAAAGCAGTATTTAATCTCTATGCCGGGGTTGTCTGTTGTTTCATAAAGCATGGCCGCCAGATACAAGACAAACAGGGTTGGAGCAAGTACGCAACCCTGTTCCAATCCATGTGTGATTGGGAATGGGTTGGAGAAGTTGTATTGATGGAGAATCTGTCCAGTCATACCATCAGGCCCACAAAATGCTCAGGACAGCCGAAGCATCTCAGAACTATCCACACAGCGAGTCTCAGAACACTATCGAAGGCCTTTTCCAGGTCATAAAACACAAAATAGAGAGGCTTCTGTTGTTCTCTGCATTCCTCTTGCAATTGCCTTGCACAAAAGATCATGTACCTCTGGAGGCTCGGAAACCACATTGAGACTCTGGTAGAGCACTCTCGAAGATGACTTGCAGGCTTGCAAGAAGTTTACCACAATGGATAGCAGAGAAATGCCACGATAGTTGTCACATATACTACAGTCACCTTTCTTGAAAACAGTAATATTGGCATTTTTGAGATCGCCAGGTACGTTTTGGGTTTCCCAAATTGAGAGGATGAGAGTAAAGAGCCTTGTTTTCAAGGGTAAGCCTTAGTTCCAAAGGGATGTTTTCTGGTCCAGGTGCTTTCCTAGGTTTCAGCCTAACAAGTGCCACACAGAATTCCTGATAAGTTGGTGGCATCGCCATCCATAGTTGAGGGGGGAGTTGTGGCACATCCTGTAGAAAGTCATCGGCAGCAGTGGAGCTTCGGTTAAAAAGAGTGGAGAAATGTTCCTTCCAGTGTTCAACAATGTCTCTAACATCGTTAAGAGTGTTAGCACCATCAACTGTTTTCAGAGTTCCAATTGAAGAGCGAGATGGACTGTAGATCTCTTTTATTCCTGCGTAGAAGTTCTGCAAGTCTCTGAAATCAAATAGTCTTTGGAGTTCTAGAGATTTCACCTGCCACCAGTTGTTCTTCATTTTTCTTATTTGAGTCGACATTTCTGTTCCTGATCTTGAAACATTTTTAATACATGGCTTTGACCATATATACTTCTGCTCTGCCTACCTTCTTCTTTTTATCAATGCATCCCAGACCAGTTGCCGTAGTACACTCTTGCATGCCTGTTCAATATCTACAAATGTCATCACTAAATCCTTCCTGAACTCCTATCTTTTCTCCATTATGCTTCTTAATGCAAAAATTAGATCAAAAGTTGATCTATCTATTCTACATCCATATTGTTCTTCTTCCATTTCCTTTTCTACGTTCACCCTCAGGCTTCCCTCTAATATCCTCTCAAAGATCTTTGCTACACGTGAAATGAGGGTGATTCCCCTATAGTTGTTATATTCTTTATCATTACCCTTCTTGAATATTGGGGTTATCAGACCCTTCTTCCAATCTCCTGGTACTTGTTTTCCCTTTAATATTACTCAAAATAACCTATATATCCAATATAACCCTATTGGTCCTGCTGCCTTCTCATCCACACGTGATGCTTTGCCACTTTTCATTTTTATAGTTCCTTTATTTCCAACACTGTTATATCTTCAGTTCTGTTTTCTTCCACCATTTCTTCTTCATGTTCCTCCTGTTCCTCAAGTTCTTTGAATGTGATGTTAAGTAATTTAGCACAATCCTTGTCTCATCACTGAGAAATATCCTCTTTTTATGTCAAAATTTGTCCTGTATCTGGCCTTATAAATTTTCTATCTTCTCCTGTTTACTTTGCTCTTAACACATTGACGACGGGCCCTGAACGGAGGCTGCTACCCCATGTAGACCGGATAGTACAAGCCTCCAAGAAAGAAATTACACTGCTGCACTCAAACTACTTTAAATCAAAAATTATTTAAGATATTGATCTCAAACTTGGAACATGTACTCATTACACTGCTTAATAGACTGTACGATGTGATACCTTTCAAAGCAATACCATTTGTCGCTCCTTTCAATAGACTTTCTAAGCACTGTGTAGTTAGTATGAATGCCCTGCTTGTGCCAGGAGTTCTCTTTACAGTTACTCTCCAATTAGTGTTAGCTGATAATCATTAGAAATATCTAATTCGCTGTCACTCGGTACCTATTATAACCGGTCTGTACATAATTAATCACAATCATCGGTAGCCGTCGGCAACTCATTACGCCATGCCATGTTGACATCCACACCAGAACTCCACGGAATAGTTCTACATATTCGACCTTATTTTGTTAAATACATGAGATTTAAAGAAAGAAAGAAAGATGCAGCGATAATTTATATTATTCCATGACTACACCGTTTGGAACTCCCAATCTCGCCTACAATTTCATTAATAATCAAGGTATTACGAGGTGCATAAAAGCGAGAATTCTCGTAGCCTGGCAACTACTGACGGCTGTCACCGATCGTCAGCTGAGAAACTACGAGAATTATCTGGACTCATCTCCCATGTGGAACATCAGACAATGAATCTGCATACAAATGTTGAAATATTTTGTCATCACATAGGGCACGTTGCCATGGGTGTGCCATCTTGTACAATGACTCTCAGCGTGTAAGAACACCCATGTATATACGAAGTTTCCATGACTACAAAGACTGTATAATTAAAAAATTACATCGAGATTCAAATCTATGGTCCCTTCACTCCATAACATGATTGAAAGTAGTTAAAATTATAGCCAAAAGATAGCACAACAAGCTACAAACGATGCCCATAGGTAAAAGGGGAGATCTCTGGGGCCCATCAACAACCACTGACCGCAGCGCTACGGAGATCTCTGGGGCCGCTCGTCAACGTGTTAACCAACCCATACAACACTTTCTTACTTCCGCAGCAAGTTCCCCACCAACAACTGCAATGCCGCGAGCCCCTGCATACGCAGTGTTCATGCTCATATGCGGCGCTCAGTAATGTTGGTAACCGCTCGCTCTTAATCGGGCGTGAGAATGTTGTGACATACGCCTCTCGTGTGGTCCTGCCGGCCTCGGCAGCGGAAAAAGTGGAGATGTGCCGGTGGATGGTGAAGGGACCCATTCCCAATGGAAGGCCCACTGGCAGGGTGAGAGCCCATGTTCGGCATCCTAAAAACTTTTAGTTGGCAGCCACTCTGTCGGCGAACGGAGCAAAGCAAGTCTGTGTCCCGCAGGCCGCACTCGTCGGCGACGGGCTACGACGTTCGGTTTCAGCTCTCGAGCTAGCCAGCTCCCTGGTTGATCCTATCACTATTCATATGCTTGCCTCAAAGATTAAGCCACGCATGTTTCAGTGCAAATCAAATTAAGGTGAAACCACGAATGGCTCATTAAATCAGTTATGGTTCCTTAGATCAAACCACTTTACTTGGATAACTGTGGTAATTCTAGAGCTAATACATGCAAACAGAGTCCCGACCAGAAGTGGAAAGGACGCTTTTATTAGATCAAAATCAATCGGTCAACTCGTCCGGGCTGTTTGCCTTGGTGACTCTGAATAACTTTGGGATGATCCCATGCTCCTCGATCTGGCGACGCATCTTTCAAATGTCTGTCTTATCATGTGTCGATGGTAGGTGCTGCGCCTACCATGGTTGTAACGGGTAACGGGGAATCTGGTTTGATTCCGGAGAGGGATGTAAAAGTTTCAAACAAATTTCTCATTCTGTATAGTTTCATATAGTCACAGAAAAACAACGTTTTTTCATAGCACAACCATTAAATTAACCAACTCATGACAAATTCCAGGATTATCAGACAAATCGATTTCATCGTGTCCCTGCAGTGCGAGTTCAAATTTTTCACAAAACCTAAAGCAGTCAATCAGTTTACTGAGTACAGTCGAACCTCGATAATTCAAAATCGGTTAATTCAAAATCCCGCCTAATTCGAAGCAGCTATCGTTTCCGGAAACATGAGATACAGTTTTGCATGTTATTTAAATTGTTTAATTCGAAATACGGAGAATCATAATTCTAAGTACAATGTCGGCCCCATTGCCGAAATTCAGACTTTTAATTTGAAACTGACTTTACATTTTTGAACAATAGTACCCATGTTACAGAGCAATATCAACTCGAAATGTATCAACGTCATAATAGAACGCGTGTTCCGGAACATGGAGTGGTAGCTTTCTGCACTTACATTCACTTCAGTGGGTCTACAGTGCGCTTCATGATTCTTAAATTGAATGAAATCTGAATTCTTTTGTATTCAACCTTTTAAGGAACGCCGTAACATCATGCAACAGGCAGTGTGCGAAAAAACAGAACCCGCGAACACTGGCGATGCCGACAGTTGACGAAAAAACGTGGCTCATATAATAAATTCGTAGGCACCGAACAATACTGTCATTGCCGATGAAACTGCATTGCTTTATTTTAATGCAAGCCCAAATGGTCTTATGGTTTTAAAGGAGAAAGTGCCAGCCGGAGAATCGTACAAGGCTGGGGGATGGGGGTGATTGTAGTGCGTTGCAATGCACATGGAAGCGAGAAACTATATCCCCTCATCATAAGAAAGTTCGATAAGCCACAATGTTTGAAGGGCGTCGGGCACTTTTCAAGCCAGTACAAAGCATCTAAAAATGCAAACAGTACAGAATTTCAAAAAATAATACATTTGCACAGGGGAACAACATAATTTATCCTCATCTTTGAATTGTGCAATTTTTTTCTTTCGTTGCGTGAGGTTATGTTTGTCAGTGATTTATCCAAGTACATTATTTGAACACTGTAAATGCACCTTGTTGGATACATTTCGGAAATAGTTTTTTCCATGGCACTTGAAAGGTTTAAACTATGAATACTTTGTGACGCAGCAAGTGTTTACATTTCTGAAGTACGAGAAAGTGCCAGCGCGGGAAATCGTACAAGGATAGAGTCACAGGAAAGTTTAATTTTAAGGGCATCGGGTACTTTCTGTGTAAATACAAGGCATCTAAAATGCATACAGTATAGTAATTCAATGAATAAAGCACTTGCACATGGGAGCCAGCATAGATTTCTCCTTGGCTTTGAATCATGCTTTTTTTGTTCTTTCGTTGCGTGGGGTTATGTTTGCCAGTGAGATATCCAAGTGCATTATTTGAATACTGTAAATGCACCTTCTTGGATACATTTTGGAAATAATTCTTTTCTTTTATGGCATTTGAAAGGTATAAACTGTGAATCAATGTTAACTGCATGCAGTAATGGGCCTTAAAATATTTTGTAACGCGGCAAGGGTTGGTACTTCTGAATTGCGAATTGGTGGTTAATTCAAAATCACGTAATTCGAAGTAAATAGGTTTTACCATGGCTGTTTTATTTTGAATCTATACACACTGTCTAACTGGCACCTGATCAACACGAGATCACCAGAATTTATAGCCAAACACGTGTAGCAAAAGAACGCACTGCTTACCTCTCATACACACTCTCATGTGCGATTGAATTTTCTGATATTGCCAGCTTTATTTTGCAAGGATTCTTAAGCGCTCTAATATTTAAATCAGGTTTCAGAGGTCCTAGCCTATTCAGTTCTAATCTACTATCATCATCATCATCATCATCATGCACAGGTAAAGAAATTATGAGGATATCACAATCACCACAAGTGGTTCAAAACCACAACCGCACCAGTAAATTAACAAACAGTACTTTCAAAGCTTAATAGTGTACAGAACAATCACCACGAAGCATGAACATGAATATAGATTATAACCAAACAGTATAACTCCCGACCAGGAACACCCCACTCATTCAAGTCTTCGGCACGAAAACGAACTCGCTCACTGCTGCCAACCCTCACAAAATGTGGGATACACACCAGGGGTCCATGTTACTTCACCTTTGCAACTTGAATAAAAATTCCTGGTCTCAAATGTTACATTTCATTATAATTCTTCATTAATTTTTCATTTTCAAATATAAATAACAGGGCAAACAAAGTCATCAATTATTATTTAATTTTATTACACACAACAATGGAGATTTGACTGGCGCATGCTCGTAGAGGGGTTGCTGAGGACACGTTTACTGTTACGGACTCTGCCTCTTCTTGCACCCTTGATCCCTATGAAACAGTCCACCAGTGTGCTTTCACCTTACATCTCACCCCCTCAACCATACTACATCCTCGGATGGAAACTCGAGAGTCCAGAACACCGTATCTTCAACCTGAAAACACTTGCCAGTGAACTGCGTGCTAAAAGTCACTCACCTAAGTTTGATATGGTTTATTGATGAGAATTTACAGTTTTATGATGAAATGTAATTTTCTTAGCATTATTCGAGTCCAACTTCTAACTTCAAATATTGAGGAAAATAATAAAAAAACCTTTTTGTTCTCTAGGGAGGACATCATCCAGCAGCCCTTAAGGGCCAGCTGCTACTAATAAATTATTCGTTTTGTGTTCTTTACGCTTGACTAATTAAAAAAATATCACTATGTAGCATTAATCTATGTAGATTTTAAAAATATCACATAAGTACAGTAAAAGTCCGCTATAACGAGTACCACATATAACGAGAACCCCGCTATAACGCCAATTTGTTTCTGTCCCTTCAAAATTTCTATATTAAACTGTGTATTATCCTTCGGTTACAGCGAGAGCCCTATCACTGACTCATCCGTTATTATGAGCGCTTAAGCACGCGTGATTTTTCCCGTTACAAATATTTATACACCCCCAGCGATTATGTTGCATGTGATCGATTGATGACCTTCGGTATCGTTTCCTCGCTATTTCCACTAGTGAGTTCTCTCGTCTACATTCGAAGGTGATGTCGGGGTCAATTAGTAACACTCTCGACTGCTGTTCTGTAAAGAAAATTCGAAATGAAAAAGGACATTTTCGTAACAAATGCGTAAATAACGTGTCTGATAACAGTTGTTAACTCATTGAAAATAAAGGCTGACTAAACGATAGCTTAATTTTAATGCTGAATACGGCAATTTTAAGTAAGAATGGAATAACCTCGAGACATGGCAGAGTGTATAATTGGTTTCAGAGGTTACTTTATATTTTCTCGCATCTGGTTAAATTACGGAAAGGCTATTATCATGTAAATTTATAGCAAGAAGGTTGTAATTTTTCTACTGGCGCTTGAAGCGTGTTTTCATCATACGTATAGTATGGTTAGATTAGGATAGGTGATGCTGTTTGAATAAGAAAACTCAAACGTTTGCCACAAAGTGGGATCAATCATCTTTGGTACGATATAGTTTTCTCATTATGTGCATTTGCGAGCTCACTCGTTGAAATTCAAAGGCGATGTTGGAGTCTATTAGTAATACCCGTCGACTGTTGTAATCTAAAGAAAATTCGAAATGAAAGAGGATAACAAGTTTTCGTAATTATGCGTAAATATCGTGGCCGATAGCAGTTGTTAACTCGTTAAAAATAAAGGCCGAAGTTAAGTAAGAATGTGATACACCTCAAGATATGACAGAGTACATAACTGATTTCAGAGGATAGTTCATATTTTCTCACGTCTAGTTACATTTCGGAAAGGTTATTCACATGTAATTTTTTTAGCGAGTAGGTTATCATTTCTCTACATGCATTACAAATATGTTTTCATGATACATATACGGTTAGGTTAGGCAACGCCGTTTGAAAAAGAAATCTGAAATGTTTGCCACAGAAGCCTATGAGTGATACCGTATTTCTCTGAATCAAAGAAGACGTTTTCTTTTCTCAGAATTTCATGCGAAAAAAAATCAAGAGTTGTCTTGCATTCCCGGCCTAACAGTAACGAATACCCCTGGCAACTGCTGTGGTAACCACGCTGCTTCTTTTCACTCTTGCGCGCACATGTATAGGCCTATATACACAAAACTCATTGACAATAAACGACCGCCTCTTTATTATACATCGCTAGCTGTGACAATCGATTGTACAGTGCTTGTGTGTAAAGTCACTGGATCTTGGGGAATAGTGAAGAGAGAAAGAGTTCTATTAGCCTCCACAAAAACGTTTCTCAAATCTGCAGAATGGCATCAAAATATGCGAGCTTTTGAATTCTTAGAAAGGCCACGGCTTATCAGTGGCAGAGTTATAACGCGTCTACTGTACCTGACGCTTAGTGAAATTAAGTTCTATAGACAGCAGGAACATTTTCGTGATGGATAGTCATTTTGTAAAGATACGCGGAACAAGTATTGCCGGCAAATTAACAACGGGTTCTCGTCGGTATGATGATGCCAATTTTAAGTTAATGGTTATTAAACATTCGGAAATGTACAATTGTCCATAGGCCTAACTAAAGCCAATATCTGATGTTAGCGTGAAGACAAAGATAGCTTCAAAAATGCGTACTGTACAAAAAATGCGACAAGGACGCTTTAAAGAAGTCGAAGATGAAATTGTGAGGTATGTGCACAAAAAAATCAAGGGCAGAATGGTCATACCATGACACATTAAAATCTTTCCTTGACTTTCAACGTTCGCGATTAGGCCTATACATCGCTAGCCGCTGAAGTTGCCGAACCCGGCAAGAAAGACGTGCGCGTAGTGGTTGCTGGTTATATCTGACGCCGAGTAAAGTAACAGTTTTATAGGCAGCAAGAATATTTTCCTGATGGATCGTCGTATTGTAGAGACGCATGGAATAGGTATTGCCGGCAAATTTTCTACGGGTTCTCTTCGGTATTACGATGCCAATTTTAAGTTAATGGTCATTAAACCCGCATAAATAAAGAATAATTGTTCAGCCGCAAAAAAAAATACGAAATAAGGCATTCATATGATTTTACAAAGCACTGTTTGAGCCTGATTTACATTTTTGAAGGAAAAAGTGGGGTTCGTCTTGGATTCGGAGAAATACGGTACTATAATTCTTTTCAGAATGAAATTAAACTCACACTTTCACGAAAAAACAAACAAACAAGTAAGCCGTAGTATGGATACCATCCGCGGAAACGCAAGTTTTGAACAAACTGATTGCCTTTTCATACCGATTTTAATATGCATGAGGTTTCCTCCGACTTTCATACAAAAATCGGGTATAACGACAATCCGCTATAGCGAGTAAATTTGTCGCTGTTATGAATTCTCGCTATAACGGACTTCTACTGTATCTTGATGTATGTCAGTTTAACATATGACGCATATACCTAAGAACAGTATTTGTGGCATATGCTATAGTGTATAAACGACAGGTACTGGAAATATGAGAATGGTTACCTAGTTTTACTTCCTCTTATAACAAAAATCATCACTACCACCACTACTGGAAATATATATTAGCATACCCCATGAAGAACATCCATGCACTAAGTGTTTTATGATTAGGAAATGAAGAGCAAAATTATTCCTATTTAGGTAGTACATTTTCCTGGAAAAGTCAATTTTGCCTGTTTGAAGGTGCAAGCTACGTTTGCTGAACTTACAACCTCGTTCCATCCTAGCAATGTTTTGTTCAACTACGTATTTCATGCCAACCACCATCGGATGTTTATCTGACAAACTTTTTAAATCTACTGACTTGGTGCTGCAACAATGAGTTAAATTACCTTGCTCGTGAAGGGCCTACATCAAGTGGCCTATAGCATAAAACAGGTTTTGGTAAATAAACAGGTTTTTGTGAAAATTTTGACCGTGTGACTTGTTAAAGAAAGCTGACCATACTGTAAATTGTCCTCAGTTACATTAGGGGGGGGGGGGGGGGGGGAAGGCTTTTTGAAGTTATGGAACCTATAAGAGTTGCCTTTATGATATTATGCTGTAATTGTTTAACTATAAGAGTCATCCCTTTGCAGACACCTTTAGAGAGTAGTATTTCTTTTCGTGACACAGTTAATTATCACCATTCTTCATTTTCAGTTTCTGTGGGAGAATGCCAGTAGACTGGTATGTTCCGCACGTGTCGATACACCAAAATTATTTCAAAGCTCATGCTGCTTCAAACATCTGGCAGCACTGGAAAAACATGAACTTTTCATTCTTACAGGCAGGTTTCAACAGAAATCCCTACCCAGCAGGATTACTTTATCACCAAAATGTTCAACACATTTGGTTAGATCCTTGTGAAGTCTGTCTACTGCTCAGAGTGTATGCAGATGTGTCACTGGACCTGCATCTCAACAATTTTGTATACGAGAGGGCTTCTGTTTCAAATGTGTTTGGCTTTATGTTACAGACAGAATTAGCATTCAGAAGCAATGGCATTTTGTAAGAGACTGAGTGGTTCTTCCTCCAAATAAAAGTGTAGCTGCTATTCCAGACACTCTACAGAAGCAGCTTTATCCCCTTTTCATCTGAATGTGCGCAGCAATGTGGGTTAAACAATAAGGTGTTACCAATAAAGCTGGGCCATATTAAAACGAAACATTTCTGTTTTAATGTACGTGTTTGGTTTTCACATACTGCATCAAGGACGGCATCAACAGCCATTTGTTGTCCTTCATTAAGCTTCTATTGTACGGTATAAAAGAGATGCACTTCTAAGATTGGTCACCAGCAGCTTTACACCTGGTAAATTAAGTATTTTCAGATGTCATCCATAAGAATTACAAAGCTTGTGGATTTCTGCACATGACCACCTTCTTCAGAATATCCATGTACAATCGTGATCACAAGAATTCCAAGTGGCAAAGGAAACAGGAAATGTTTGGGCGAAGATTTTGGCCAACCCTAAGGATGAAGGAGAAGTAACCAAGGCTACGTCACATGTGTTCGTCATCCAGGAGGTGTGGCTTGCCATGATGCACAGTCAGAGGCTACTCCCAACCCCATTTTTTCAGGAAATGATTAAGTTGTTTCTATGGTTAAACATCCTGGCTATACTAGATTTTCCTAATCAAGGAAAACAATTAATTAACCGTAATTTAATTGTGATGAAGTGTGCACGATGTAATCCCACCTCAATATATGGCATTTAATTGTCTGATCAGCGCTGACAATAACTTCATAGGAAAGGTTTTCCAAACGCCCTTGCGTCTGATAATCATAATTATTTAATGCTGGGTTATTCTTACTTTGGTTTTTGAGGATAACAATTATTATTATTATTATTATTATTATTATTATTATTATTATTAGTAGCAGTCATTCTTACGGTGGTTGAGCGGAATGCCATTTGATAATGAAGTCGTAGTCGAGACCTCGCACACAAGAATTACAAAGAAAGTGGAGAATTTGACACTCAATGAGTTGACATACACATTACGCCTGTTGCCTTGAAGGAGGCGTGTGGTTCCTCCCTTCATTGTCGAGCCAATGGGACGTCTGGGCAGGCGGGGAAGCAAGTACCCTCCCCTCCACGTATTACGTTCATGCTTTGTCACACACACCACCCCCCGCCTCATTTGTTAACACGTCTAATGGTCGTGACCAAAGAGAGTGTGTGTAACCAGGTACTGGGTGGTTCTGAGAGCTGTACAGATTTCTTGCCTGAAATGAATATTTTTGGACACGAGATACTCAAGATTTCGAGTGTACAAAATCTTCACATACTGCGTCTCTAGTCTGGTCCCTAAATTTGGGAATGTTTTCTGGTTTTTAAAACTCACAGATTACACCAAATAAGTTTGTAACTAATGTAACATACACCTGTGAGTTGCTTCAAAGCTGCTCTATTATTTATTGTTGAGATATCTGCAATGGTAATATCTCGTTAAGTTGCTTCTCTGATACGATGAATTAATTCGGTTCTCCACATTACTGTGAAGGCAATAACAAATCAACAAATTAAAATTTTTGTCTCATATTAACCCATTCACATCACATGACTAGCTGTGGTCACACGTAGTGTTTTGGCAAATGAATCAAATTAAGAGTTCAGCTCACAATGATGCAGTGCCTCGTTTATCTTCGTATATTAGATCTCTTTGCAATATAATTTCTAACAATACACACTAAGGAACTAGAGTCATGTACTGTTGTTAAACAATACTGTCTGTATTTCTGTGTGACACTGGAATTATTGAACATCGGTATTGAGCAATAATGCAGTAGGACCGGTTTCGCAGTAATGACGATGAGAGAATGAAAGCGACTGAAGACATTGTTATAGATGGCAATTATAGTAATAATGATGTTTTGGAAATTGAATCCCAATTCAAGGATAGTGACAGCAACAGTGAAAGTTACTGAAGTGAGCAGAGCATTGAAGAAAGTGGGAGTGGAAGTGCCATGCCAGTTTCTTCCGAACGTGAGTGGCTGGTGACACAAAAGAATTGTAGTGATTAGAAAGTGGAGAAAGACAATAATCCTGACAGATATAAATTTCGTGGATACAGCGGTGTTTCAGAAATATGAAAAATTTACAGTCTGCCCACCGTCTGAATTTGCGATGTTTTGGAGTACACAGATCCGCTCTTTTTGGAATTATTTCAAATGAAACATTTGTACCACAGCCAGCAGTCTTCAACAAATGAAGAATGGGTTGTCATAACCTTCAATGGCATGAATACAAAATTTGAGTGAATTATCTGCATTAGTTATTTTATGCATATTTTTGTGTGACAAGTAAACTCAAACTACAGGTGGGCAAATTAAATGTGATTCCACGTCAACAATGTGGCCATTTATTGTGCCTTAAATGGGTTAATAGAAGACCCATATTGCTTACATGCTTCTAGAAAGGTCTTGCATAACACCCCATTCATAGTCTTTTTGCTCCCTATCCAATATATGAACTACTACCTATCTCCCGATTCCTCTTCTCCTGATTATCAGTATTTCTATTAATTCTGTATAGGACCGATGACCTATACGTTAGGTCCCTTTAAACAATCATTACCAGTAATGCAGTTCGCTTGGTGGCTGTGATCATTAAGGTTTCAAGCCCCTACGGTCTGACACCATGGTTAGTTGGTTTGAGTCCTGTTGGTGGAAAAAAAAAATTTACCTCAGAATGCTGGCCGACAGGTTAGGAGAGGTGTTGGTTTAAATTTCTGATCGCTAAAATGCCAAAAGCCTCGATTCGCAGTGTTCATATGGAGTGAGGGTATATGATCCTGTCGATTGTGATTCGTCTATTGGATAGGGTAAGCCCTGACCAGACAGACCCCTTGGCATTATTCAACATGAGTACGCTACGTGCCAACTGGTACCTCAATATCATCACTGTCCCATACCCAGACATGCAGGTTGTCCATGGGCGTCAAATAAAAAAGACCTGCGCCAAGTGAAACAAATATGTTCTCGGCCATACTCGACACTAAAAGCCTTACGAAAAATACATCGTCAGTAATCTGGTACATCTGTGCAAGTGTGGAAACGTGTTTGTTCCGCACTTTTAAGTTCAAACGAAACAGCACTGCGAGTTCTGAAGAAACCAACCGCTGCAGTTGCCAGATGTTTCTCTTGTTTGTGAAAAATAATTTGTTGTAGAGATTCACGCACTGGCAGTAGAACCTCAATAATTCAAAATCCTACCTAATTCGAAGCAGCTCTCATTCCCGGAAACATGAGATACAGTTTTGCATGTTATTTAATTGGTTTAATTCAAAATATGGACAATTCATAATTCTAAGTACAATGTTAGCAACATTACCGAAATTCAGACTTTTAATTTGAAACTGACTTTACATTTTAGAACAATAGTACCTATGTTACAGAGCAATATCAACTCGAAATGTATCAGTGTCATAATAGAACGCGTGTTCCGGAACGTGGAGTGGTAGCTTTCCGCACTTACACTCACTTCAGTGGGTCTACAGTGCGCTTCATGATTGTTAAGTTGAATGAAATCTGAATTCTTTTGTATTCAACCTTTTAAGGAACGCCGTAACATCATGCAACAGGCAGTGTGCGAAAAAACAGAACCCGCGAACACTGGCGATGCCAACAGTTGACGAAAAAACATGGCTCATATAATAAATTCGTAGGCACCGAACAATACTGTCATTGCCGATGAAACTGCATTGCTTTATTTTAATGCGAGCCCAAGCGGTCTTATGGTTTTAAAGGAGAAAGTGCCAGCTGGAGAATCGTACAAGGCTGGGGGATGGGGGTCATTGTAGTGCGTTGCAATGCACATGGAAGCGAGAAACTTTATCCCCTCATCATAGGAAAGTTCGATAAGCCATAATGTTTTAAGGGTGTCGGGCACTTTCCATGCCAGTACAAAGCATCTAAAAATGCAAACAGTACAGAAATCCAAAAAATGCATTCGCACAGGGGAACCAGCATAATTTATCCTCGTCTTTGAACTGTGTGATTTTTTCTTTCGTTGCGTAAGATTATGTTTTTCAATGATTTATCCAAGAGCATTATTTGAACATTGTAAATGCAACTTGTTGGAAACATTTCGGAAATAGATTTTTTTATGGCATTTGAAAGCTCTAAACTGTGAATGGAGGTGATTGCATGTATTAATGGATCTTAGATTACTTTGTGACGTGGCAAGTGTTTACATTTCTGAAGTACGAGAGAAGTGCCACAGCAGGAAATCGTACAAGGATAGATAGAGTCATAGGAAAATTTGATTTTAAGGGCATTGGGTACTTTCTGTGTAAAGACAAGGCATCTAAAATGCATACAGTATAGTAATCCAATGAATAAAGCTCTTGCACATGGGAGCCAGCATAGACTTCTCCTCGCATTTGAATCGCGCTTTTCCCCCCCCCGTTGCATGAGGTTATGTTTGCCAGTGAGATATCTAGTGCATTATTTGAATACTGTAAATGCACAATCATGGATACATTTTTAAGGAAATTGTTCTTTTTTCACGGCATTTGAAAGGTATAAACTGTGAATCAAGGTTAACTGCATGCAGTAACGTGCCTTAGAATATTTTGTAACGCGGCAAGGGTTGGTACTTCTGAATTGCGAATTGGCGGTTAATTCGAAATTACGTAATTCAAAGTCCAATTTTTTAGACCCAACGTTTTTGAATTAACGAGGTTTTACTGTACTCTTCTTCTCTGGCATGATTAACTCATTGGTTTTCCATGTTACCTTCAAAGCACTAACATATCTACTGTATATTGATGAATTTTAAAATTTCATGACAATTTTCATTTTCCACTTTAACAAATGAAGCCTTATGCCCCCTATAGACAAATTTGTAGAGGTATTTGACAATTTTAACAGAAGCCCATTATATTGATATGGGCATTGAATAAATCATAGATTTGACAAAACTAGTCATCCATTATCAATGTCAAGCTGGCCAGCTTCCAAGTGAGTTAGTACGTACGATATCCTATCCATCCTTCAGTAATTTTTCTGAACTCCATCAGGAAATTTTACAACATGCAGCTTCCTTCATGCCTGGCAACTGCAGATTAATTTGCATTTAGTTACCATCTCAAAATGCCTTGAGTTGATTCTTATCAGGTATTTTGGCTCTTACATGCATGACAAAGTCTTCCTTGGTGCAAACTCGTGAACCTGAACCCATGTTAAGTAAAATATGACCATGCGGTAGCCCTCGTTCCTGGAATTTTATAACAGAAGCATGATGAGCTATTTTTGGTACTTCTATGTGATATACATAGATATACAGAAAAGACACCATAGCAAAAGTCGTTTATCTAGAGCCAAGAAAATGTGAAATATTAATATGGTCAGACAAATCAAAAATATGGCGATAAACAGTTCACCAGCCTATAGGATCAAGCCTAGCCTTTCCACATTATCCATTCAGGTATACTTTCTTGAAGAACCACGACAGAGAAGATGCAGCCTTGATAATTCCGAGGCTAGCATGATATCCGAAGAAAAGTAGAAGCGGTACTGTACTGCCTATCCAGAGTGCATTCTATACGACACAGCAGTAACAAGCAAAATATTGCACAGAATCTGGAAACATAACCAACTACGCAGCTCACACAGACTCATCAAGTGAATAATCATGCAGAGGTATAGTGTCTTAAAGCTCTCTGTATTAAAAGCAACAGACCAAGTCTTGCACTTAGATTCATGTGTGCCCACATATACATATCTACTTGTTTCAATCATGTGCAACTTTAATAAGTTTCATGATATGGCTAATCCTCAGAACACAAATTGTAAATCGTTTTTTCAGTCCATCATTCATCTAAATTAAGTAGACTTTAATATTGGACCTCTTGCTTATTTATTTTTACTGAATAACATCTTCTCTTTGGATATTATAGCAATTTTTAAGGAAGGATCCTAAAACCATAAAGTTAAAACAGACTGCAAACTTACAAAGAATTCAGTATTTGCACAAGAAACAAACTTACAATAAGAGCAGCAACAGCATCATCCATTGATGGCAACTGAATCAGAGCCATTTTTCTGTCCTTTCTGCAAATAGAGACAGGAAAAGAATATTAATAGCACTACAGTCATAGTAACAAAGTAGAACATAAAAAAGGTATGAGGCATCAGTATGGGACAGTGTACCTGCTCTGTTCATGCAAGTTATGTTCCTGATTTCCATCTCTCTTCCACTTCAAATCATGATTAGATCCTTCAGAATACATTATAGGCCTAGTAAACAAAGAAACTCCATAAATTATAAGCATTCCAACACAAAAAAAAAAAATCATTACTTCATACTCTAACTACAATCACTCAACATTACTACTTGGATAATAAATAATTTGTACACAGAAGTAACTAGAATTGTACTAACATTGGTATATTAAAGTAAACAAAGTACTATGCTTAGAAAATGTCGCAACCAACTATACCACAACTATGCTCAGTAACTTCCATCATTAATTACTATGTAAATAAATAGTCACAATTATCACTTCATGTAATTTCATCACCTTCTGGGTCTTTCAATTACGAGTATCAAGAGTGAACATTAAATAGAATTTAATCAAAATACTGTAGGTCGCTGAATATAACGGAGAAACTACATTTAGAGAAAAACAAAGTATGGGAAATAGCATCTACGGAACAGGTAAAGAAAACAGACAAAATGGAGTTGATAGTCAAAACTGTACCCGACAACTAATTATTGCTAACCCAATATAAAAATAGCAAAATGACACTGCCACCGGCCATGTGTCGAATCCTAGCCAAAAAATGTAGGAATTTAAAAAATGAAGTCACATCCCTGTGGTGCTAATCTACATATATAAAATAGGCCTAAGAGTTTTTGTCTGTACATTGCTCAGAATTTAAAAAGGATGGCACTTCTGTATCGGCCGTGTCCATAGTAGCAAAGAAATGCACTTTTTAATTTTCCATAATTTCTCTCTGTCTGTCTGTCTGCATGTATGTATGTACACGCATCACGAGAAAACGGCTAAAGAGAATTTAATGAAAATCGGTATGTGAAGTCGGGAAATAAGTCGCTACAATCTAGGCCATAAATAATCATATTCACCCTGAGAGAAATGGTAGTTTAGGGGAAAGCCTAAAATTTAATTCTCAAATATTTATGTTATTAGTGATCCTATCTTAATGAAAATTGGTATGCAAAGTCAGGCGAGTTTTCAATCACTGGGCAGTACTCACACCCTAGCCAATGAACTTGATACGGTAAAACATTGTTAACATGAAATCCAAGGGACCGAAAAATTGTTTGTGTTAAACAGTTCCTGTTGAAATTTCTTTGGATTAAACAACAAAATTTAAGAGTTAGAATATCAATTATTTTACAGCACAGCAAAACAGAATAACAGATCATTGTACAGTACATGACGCTACATAAATAACTGTTAAGGTTCTCCAGTAATTTTTGGGAGAAAAATTCAAGCAGGATTCACTGTCAATCACGGGAACGAAAGTGCCTTGTCACTTCACAACCAGCTGTGTTCATAGCTTCAGTAACCTCAACGGTGACTTCGGATTTTGCAGAAATGTGTTCTAAAATATTCAAGGTGGTTAAAATTTCCTGGGAGCTAGGTGGAATTACATACTTGTCCTGAACACTACTGCTATAACTGTTGATATTCTGGAGTGTTATTTCCTTGCATTTAATGTGCACATTACTTAAAAAGTTTGTAGGGTAACTTGACTTGGTAATGTTCACGAATGTTGATCTAATTGCACCAAGAAAACGGCATGTTAAAACACTTACTTGTAGCTTAACATCCAAATAAATTATGGTTTGACAATGGTATACTTTCAACTACACACATTTCTTGAGATTCCTCAAAGAGAAACAACTAAAACACAATAAATATAGTGTTGGTGGTTCGCATTACGTGAAATATAATGATTCAAGAGACTATAAAAAGTATTTGTGGTTGTGATACCCAAAATTTATGTTAACATTCCGTGCCGGGAACAAAATTTTTTTCACATTAACCGAGTGTTCGTTTTGAGCGAGATAATGTTAATGAGGTTTTACCGTACTACATTAAAATTTCAATGGATTTACAAAAGCAATATTTCCATTGGATTTTATAACCAAAACAACTAAAAATTCTCCTCCTATAACTAGCACTTTATCAGAATAAGAATGAAGTAAGCAACAATTGCAATTATTATTATTATTATTATTATTATTATTATTATTATAATAGAGACTGTAAGATCAGATGTGGAGGAGAGAGGATACAAATGGGAGGATGTACTGGATCAGAAGATGTATGAAGACAGAAGGAGATGGCGAGCGCTTGTACACCACACCCGGGAAACTGGAGTTGGGAAATTATTATTATTATTATTATTATTATTATGATTATTATTATTATTATTATTATTATGATGTCCGACTCGTTGGCTAAATGGTCAGCGTACTGGCCTTCAGTTCACAGGGTCCCAGGTTCGATTCCCAGCCGGGTCAGGGATTTTAACCTTAATTGGTTAATTCCAATGGCACGGGGTCCGGGTGTATGTGTTGTCTTCATCATCATTTCATTCTTAACACGACATGCAGGTCACCAACGAGAGTCAAATAGAAAGACCTGCATCTCGCGAGCCGAACCCTTCCTGGGATATCCCGGCAATAAAAGCCATAAGACATTTTATTATTATTATTATTATTATTATTATTATTATTATTATTATTGTTACTCTGATACAGTCAACTATGGGCTACATCTACACAAGCTACCTCCAATATTTCCTTTACATTGCAGCCAAAGGTTCTTCAATCTCAGGCTTCTCTTCTGCAGCTCTTCTGACAAGATTATGTGCGTTTTAGCAGGATGTCTCTCTGGATTCTCCTTCAAATCCGCAACTTTCTTTCTGAAGATGGCTCTGTCTTGAATTTGTTTGGGATTTATCCCTCCTTCCTTTAGATCTTCGTGCAATTCTTGAAGACAACGGGGATCAGTTTTTCATTTTTTCCCCCTGAAGAGTGAGTACACTACACGCCCATCTATCTGGTTTCATTCTCTTTACGTGTCCGTAAAAGGTCAGTCCCCATTTTCTTTGTGGTAGTAATCTTCGCTTTTCTCTCATACAGTTCCCTTCTGGATCTTAGATGTAACATAAAACTCTCCAAAACACTTTTATGGGTCCTAGAATTTTCCTGAGAAATTTCCTTTCTTTTTTTCCCCCCAATTGGGTATTGTCCATTTTGGCTGCAACATAGGGGCATTCTTGTCCGACTACTGAGCAGTAGTGCCCAATTTTGCCTGGAAGGAGATCGATCTGGGCCTCCAGGTATCAAAGCAGAGTTTAAAGGCCATTTCCATCCTCCCTGATCTCTCTCCTACCGATTCTTTTCCCATTGGGAGTAAGGATTTCACCCAGATTTCTGTCCTCCAGACACTTCCATACATCGTTTCAATCTTGCAAATAGGGTATGTTTTAACTTAGTCCATGTACACTGTCTTTATAAATGAGATCCTCAGGCTAATCTTAGCAGTTATGCCTTATAGTACTTCTATTTGTTTCATGCTGTTGATAGGTTGTCTGCAAAGATCACTACATCATCAGCACAGGCCAGGCAATCAAATGTGCTGCCAGTGATCTTGCAGCTTACTCTTTCAGCATAGCCTTTGTATTTACAATGATTGATTGTATCGTTTCTCAAGAGGCAATCAATACTGCAATATACAGCACTGTTGATAGTCTTGTTACACGCGACTATCTTGGATGGTAGCGGTGTGGCCGGTGGTGAACAACTGTTATCTTGTGGCACGAATTGTTTGGCCGACTACCTCAAAATACTTACATGATTGTTTTTCAAACTGGGAACTACGTTTGCTGTTACACTGGTAGCGGTAATTTGTACTAAAGAATTCTATATACTGTAATTTAAAGTGCGCAAATTGTGTATTATCATCGAAGCTGGTATGTTATTCGACTGAATCAATTGGCAAACAAGTTTTCGTCATGATAGTTCTGAACTTAGAAGTGAGCGAAGATGAGGTGCGACACAATTTAAATATTATGAAAGGAATTAAGAAATAAATTTTGTGAGTGATTAAGACTTTATACTGGCCTGCGACTACAGTCAACCCTGTGATAACAGAATTTGTTACTGGGCATCAAAAAATTGGGATTTAAAATGCCAAAGGTAGCAGTTTCCGCCATGAACAGACTAAAGAGAATATAATAATGAAGAATTTATAATTTCTTGCGGCATTCTTATGTGCAAATGTTGTGATTGTCAAATTAGCGCAGGAAAGATGCTTTAGACAAACACTGCAAATCGGAGAAGCATTCAAAATGCCGAAAACTTTGCGTTTCTAGTTACCTGGTGTTCCTAGAGTGGCCACACTGAAAGAAACTAGAAAAAATAAGACAATCCTGCTATCTGTACTTGGCTTGACAAGTACATTCGCGGAAGTGGAGATTTACCATCAGCAAATCATACCCATCAGAAGTTCACCCCCATAATCGGTGGAAGGAGGGAGGAAATTAAGGAAGAGCTAAACACAAAGACGTATTTCTGCTATGTGACGAAAAAACTGACAAGAATAATAGGTGTGTTTTTAACATCCTACTTTGTCCATCAGTACCATCAACAGAAATGAACACCCAGCTGGCTGCCTGTTGTTCTAGATTCTGCCAATAGCGCAAATTGTACCAATGCTATATTAGACGCTTTGAATTCGTACAAAATTAAATGGGAGCATGTAGTGGCAGTAGATATGGACTCTGTACACTACATGACAAAGTGTTTAACTTCTCTTCAAGGGCTGATTGAAGAAGTAGACCATATCCAGTGCTGGGCTCATAAAATCAACCTTGTCCACTGCACATTTGAAAATGAGCTGGATGAATTGAACATGTCTACAGTACAAAGAATGATTTTTTTAAATTTTTATTTTTGTGTATTTAAAAGGCAACTACACTGCATTTCTGAGAGAGAAATATGAAACACAGAACAAGTGGATACAATTCTAGCTTTTTCAATAATTATATGTACAAGATGGAATTCTTGGTTTAAGGCTGCAATATATTTAGCATACCTGCCAACTTTCAAAAAGAGAAATCCGGAAGATCCTAAAGCGGAAAACTTTTAACATGCGCATGAGTCGCAAAGTCTTGAAACATAATGTAAAAGGACGGCAAGGGGAGTGATTATAAACAATATTAATACAAGTCAAATATATGCTAAGATCACCCCTGAAATTAAATACAACAAGTTACATCTTGATGAGTGCTCATCTGTTTCCACTTAACACTGGGAACACTTTCCATGATCGTATAAAACAAGGAAATTAAGCAGAATATGCCTACCTAAAAAGACTGATAATATCGTTTTAGTTGAACTCAAGACGAACACCACTAAAAATACTAAATTGCTTACAAATTCGTCACACAATTCCACAAGTTTCAGAACTACCGCCAATGTTAATCACACCCACACACAAACAAAGCCTTTCACAGCTGTTATGAAGCACGACGCAGTTACTAAAGTTGCTTTATATACATTCACAGCCTGCTGTTTTCACCAATTTATTTTCTTCAAAATAACAGCCTGCTACTTGTTTGGGAACATCTCAGTGAATGAAGTAGCAGTTGAGGTCGAACAGGTGACAAAAGCACGGTGATAATTGATAATGTGATTATCGATACCCGTTGAATTTTAAACACTGCATCTCATATTACCAGCTACTATCGAAAGTAAGACAAATCCGATTTGACCGCAGAAAGCAATACCAAGCGTGGATATTCAAAATCCATACAATAACGTTGTTCACCTGTACAACGTAAAACACGCTCAAAATCCGTACATTTTACGAAAAATCGGAATACTTGGCAGGTATGATATGGCCATACATGTGGAAGATCTGGTAGTTTTTTTCAAAACAACGGAAGATTCAAATTCTGGAGTAAAATTTTTCCAAACAGCATCAACTTCAACAATAAAAATTATACAATTACAAGCTGTGCATGTTTCTGTTGCTGGTGCCTCCCTTATGGACTTGCGTAATTTATTAGAGGGAAGCTGGATGACCTTGAGGGTACAACTCAAACTATTAGGCGAGAGTGGAGTAATTCAACCAGACAATTCTCCAGAACTTGGAACAGCTTCGTCAAAAGACGCAGATAATAGTCAAGTTCAAGCTTACATGCGTTGCACAGTCAGCTCTAGTAAAAGTCAGG
Source organism: Anabrus simplex (assembly GCF_040414725.1). Lineage (NCBI taxonomy): Eukaryota > Metazoa > Arthropoda > Insecta > Orthoptera > Tettigoniidae > Anabrus > Anabrus simplex. The sequence continues at coordinate 1,138,602,047 of NC_090265.1, forward strand.
ACTTTAAGAACCACGGATCCAGCTAGGAAGAATGTAAAATCCACTGGGGTCATTGTTTGATCCTCGGCATGCACCTACGAACATCTCTCCTACAGAATTGCTCCAGTTTAAGAATAATACCCCACTTATTAAGAGAATGGGGTCCAATTGATTTTAGAGGCTCACAGCATTTAGCTGACTGCCATCAAGAACCAACTGCGTCAAGAAATTATGCAAATATTCCAGAGATCCTCACGGGATTAAGGCATGCTCACTGAGACTACGAAACTGCTGCATTAAAATGTGTGTGGTATCCATCATCAAATGTGGATTCTGAAAGGCCATTTTCATATAGTCTCATAGTAAGTGATAGGTGGCGATGATTGACAGCTGCAAATGCTGAGACACTGACCGTTGATTTTTGCAGTATTAGGATAACTGAAAAAGGTGTTTTATTAGATGATACATGGAGGTGAATGTAAAAATAAAAATGACCTCTATACATTTTCTCATTCATCCATATGCACGTTTAACGGTTTACCCGCTTATTTTTACTGTATGTTTTATTAATTGTTTACATATTTAAATACACGATTGTACAAACCTGATCACTTTCCAAACTTTTACAATTTTCTACCAAAAATAAATAAATAAAAACAAACCATAAAACACCACCGTTTGAATTTTAAATCAACAAATCTATATATATAAAATAAGAGTTTTCTCTGTACATTGCTCAGAATTTGAAAAGAATGGTATTTCTGTATTGATCATGTCCACAGTAACAAGAAAATGCAGTTTTTACTTTTTCGTAATTTCTGTCTGTCCGTCTGTCTGTCTGTATGTATGTATGTATGTACACGCATCACGAGAAAACGGTATGTGAAGTCGGGGGGTGAGCCGCTACAATCTAGGCTTTAAATCATTTTATTCACGCTGAGAGAAATGGTAGTTTAGGGGAAGGCCTAAAATTCAATTCTCAAATATTTATATTATTAGTGGTCATATCGATAAATACTACATAACTAAAGATTTATAGAATTAAATTTCTGATCCTTTACGTCTTATGCATTTTTACCGTACCGGCTATGATAGCACAGATATTCGTGCATTTGGATTTTTGTTGTTGCTAAGTCCATATCAACGCCGAGCCCCGACAAAATGGGTAAACAGAATTTAATGAAAATCGGTATATAGAGTCGGGGAATAAGAAACTACAGTTTAAGCTATAAACAATGTTATTCATCCTGGGTGAAATGGTAGTTTAGGGGAAGGCACCTAAAATTTAATTTTTAAATATCTATGTTATTGGTCCTATGGAAAAGTACTACATAACAAAAGTTATAGAAAAAACAATTTCCGATCATTTATGTTTTATTCAGTTTTACCGTACCGACTATGATAAGAGTGGTATTTCAGAACCAGAAGACAATTAATAATGTGAAGGCCTACAATATCGAAAGTGCGTAACATTGATCAACAATAACATTACACTGACCGTTGTTTGTTGTAATGTTCTTTGTCTCTTATGCTGACATTCAACTCCAATAGATGGGATCACTGCTGTGTACCGAGTATAACAGCCTAACTGAATATTGGCGGGAAATAGCTGAGGAGTTAGATAACTTTCTTCTTTAGCGTGCCATTCCTTTGGTTCATGCATTTTCTGACACTGCTGGTACGTAACACACTGGTTCATCATAGTATGCCAGCTTATTCGATACCTACTCTGACGCGCTGTTTTGAATGAGCAGTGTGCGCACTTCAGTCCGGCTCAGTTAGTGGTAGTGGTAGTAGTAGTAGTAGTAGTAGTAGTAGTAGTAGGAGCAGTAGTACGAACTGGTCTAGAATTACAATTTAGGCCTATTCCAAATTATAGTACCACAATTCACTAAATCACTCAAAATTCAACCCTGAAAAGAGCCGTTTCTTAAGAAATGCTTCTTCCTCTTCATTTTTATTAAATCTACATTAATTTTATTAAAATTAGCAGCAAAGATGTGATTTCTTCTCTGGCTTGGAGGAAAAATTGCCTCCACGTCAGGTAGTTCGTTCCCCCGCCAGTGTAGTGAATTGAGATTTTCCGACTCATCGAGTACTCCCAGGAAACAGATAAGTAAACGAGCATAGTTTTTGCCCTGGGACTATCCACTATTCGAACCCCCCGCCGAAAAAAGGATGAAGATTGTTCATGGATCACGGATGTCTGCATCTTGGTTATTCCAGCTCTGTAGCTTAGGACTGTTTGTTAAAAGTGAGAAAATGTGTGGTTTCTCATTTGATCGAGTATTTCATATGAAAGCATTGCTTTTAATCGCGCCATTCCTACTGACGTCATTGTAATGACCCACCTTCATTTCAGTTGGGAATACTACTAAGAGAGTCTTTCTGAGAATCTATAAAGGCAGGCGGAGAGTGAGTGTCTACCATTATAATGAAAACTCCCCAACCTGATCGTGACAGACAGTAGGCAAGCCGGCCTACCATTACAATGAAAATTCCCTAACCAAGTCTTCATATGAGAAAAGACGTTGGTGACTTCCCCGTCATGTTTCTAGGGCAACGTTAAGAGCTATGCAACTTAATACAATCTTGCTCACAACGTTTACACTACCTAACCTAGAATTCTGTATAAAATTTATAATTCCGTAGCGAAGCACAGGTACATCAGCTAGTCATTAAAAAAAAAAAAATCATTTTCTAACACATCTAGCTATTAGATGAAATTAGATGAAATGATATTTAAAACACAGATATAAGAAAGACGTCATCAACTCCCCTCAACCTCCTCCTTATCCTGCCCAGTCATAACAACACTCTTCCAGCTTACACGTCACTACGCCCCTCCTTAACAGCTGTTCAACTTAACCAACTGTCTGTATCATGAGTGCTGCATAACAAGACACACATACTACCTTTAAACAGGATACAGCAGGGAAGTGAGTAACATATTTAAAACTTATCCGTTATAAACCTCATTTTTATCTACACAATAATAATACAGTAGAACCTCGATAATTCGAAATCGGTTAATTCAAAATCCCGCCTAATTCGAAGAAACTCTCGTTCCCGGAAACATGAGATACAGTTTTGCATGTTATTTCAATTGTTTAATTCAAAATACGGATAATTCGATATTCGAAGTACAATGTCGGCCCCATTACCGAAATTCAGACTTTTAATTTGAATCTGCCTTTACATTTTAAAACAATAGTATGTTACAGAGTAATTTCAACTCGAAATTTATCCGCTCCGCGTCATAATAGAACGCGCTTTCCGGAACTAGGAGGGGTAGCTTTCTGCACTTACACTCACTTCGGTGGGTCTACAGTGCGCTTCATGATTGCTAAGTTGAATGAAATCGGAATTCAACCTTTTAAGGAATCCCGTAATATCACGCAACAGGCAGTGTGCGGGAAAAAATAATCCGCGAACACTGGCGATACCGACAGTTGACGAAAAAACGTGGCTCATATAATAAATTCGTAGGCACCGAACAATATTGTCATTGCTGGTGAAAGTGCATTGCTTTATTTTAATGCGAGCCCAAACGGTCTTATGGTTTTAAAGAAGAAATTGCCAGCTGAGAAATTGTACAAGTGTGAGGTATGGAGGTCATAGTAGTGCGTTGCAATGCACATGGAAGCGAGATACTTTATCCCCTCGTCATAGGAAAGTTCGATAAGCCACAATGTTTTGAGAGCGTCGGGCACTTTCCATGCCAGTACAAAGCATCTATAATAAAAATGCAAACAGTACAGAAATCCAAAAAATAATGCATTTGCACAGGGGAACCGGCATAATTTATCCTCGTCTTTGAATTGTGCGATATTTTTTCTTTCGTTGCGTGAGGTTATGTTTGTCAGTGATTTATCCAAGTACATTATTTGAACATTGTAAATGCACCTTGTTGGATACATTTCGGAAATAGTTTTTTTCCATGGCATTTGGAAGGTTTAAACTGTGAATCGAGGTGATTGCATGTATTAATGGATCTTACAATACTTTGTGACGCGGCAAGTGTTTACATTTCTGAAGTACGAGAAAAGTGCCATGGCAGGAAATCGTACAAGGATAGTTTCATAGAAAAGTTCGATTTTAAGGGCATCGATTACTTTCTGTGTAAATACAAGGCATCTAAATGCTTACAGTATAGTAATCCAATTAATAAAGCACTTACACATGGGAGACATCTTTGAATCGTGTTTTTTTTTTTTCCTTTCTTTCGTTGCGTGAGGTTATGTTTAGCAGTCAGATATCCGAGTGCATTATTTGAATACTGTAAATGCACCTTCTTGGATACATTTTGGAAATAGTTCTTTTTTCATGGCATTTGAAAGGTATAAACTGTGAATCAAGGTTAACTGCATGCAGTAACGGGCCTTAGAATATTTTGTAATGCGGCAAGGGTTGGTACTTCTGAATTGCGAATTGGCGGTTAATTCGAAATCACGTAATTCGAAGTCCGATTTTTTTGTCCCAACGACTTCGAATTAACAAGGTTTTACTGTACTCCCCTTTCTCTTATTTCTAGACTCAACACACTGGAACCGTCGTCTGATTATACAGGTTTCATATGAACGCAACTGTCATCTGAGGGGAGTTTCCCTTCGACATTTTACTCCTTTTAAAGAACATTTTAATACCATAGTCAATTCTCACAACTGAATTGCTATAAAATCATTTTATGATATCTGACTAGATTATATCTTATATGATGTTAATTCTAAGTGTGTAATCAAATAGACAGTAAGCTCGGTGTTCGAGATATAATTACTCTTGCAGACTTCATCATCTACATAAGTAATTTTAAGGTTGTCCTTACAAGATTTGAATTCTAATGCGTGTCTACACAGACTAGAATTATTTTGATGTTCAAGATACAATTCAACTTAAAGACGTTATCTTTTAAAACGATATTCAATATCTTATACAACTTTAATTCTAAGTGTGTGCTCAAATAGCCAGTAAGCTTGCAATAACAACAACAGGGTCCCAGGAATCAACCTGGGAAGAGTCCTTGCGACTCTGGGTAAATGGTAGTGAAATGCGTCATTGCCAAACTCCTGCAACAATAATATATTTGGTTCAGCAAGAGAACCCAACTAGCACGTAACCTACAAGAGGTGCCCCCTGTTAAGCTGAGCAACCCAGTGGAAGGTTGGGTAACAAATCTCGGCGGGAAGCTGGGCCAGTGAACCGATCAGTGCTGGGGGCTTCGAGGCTTTACAACCTTGACAGTTAAAAACCATGTTACCTTCGGGTAACCCCACTAAACTTTTTCGTAACTCTGGAAACATGGGCAAACGACTAATTGGAGATATACCCCCAGATGGTAACAAATCCACCCCCACTCACAGTGGGCCAAGCAGGCCATCGGATTCTGGGGAGCCTGCATCTTCATGTAAGAGGATGAAACACACCAATTATCTAGAAATGAATAACATTAATTCCTTTCTATAAACGGGAAAACTGAAACATACACTGGACATCCTAACAAAACACAACATCCTTATAATGACTTTGGAGGAGACAAGATTTACTGACGAAGAAACTTTTGAGCCACAAGGCTTCAAGGAACAGCAGGTCAGAGAATGATGATGAATAATAATCACCTGGGTACAGGCTTCATAGTCAACAACAAAATGATCAATTCCATTATCTCCTTCTCGTCATTCAATGGGAGAACGTCCACTGTAGCCTCCAAAAGACTCCACAAAGCCTACACAATAGTTAACGTCCATGCACCTACCAATGATACTAACAAGAGCGATATTGAAAGTGTTGAATGCTTTTGGAAAGAACTGGAAGAGACAATCGATAAGATTCCACAATATCACGTGGTCATCTTGATGGGAGACTCCAACACCCAGATTGGTAAGGAGTGAAGGTTCAACAACATAGTCGGAGAATACCTGGCCCACAAGAGAACCAATTGTAATGATGAGAGGCTGATCAATCTGTGTAAGAATCACAACCCTGTTCTAAAATCTACAGCAAACAAGACACCTCCCCCGAAAAGCCAAGACCTGGAAATGTCCCAATCCATTGCTAGGAGAGTACCAGCTAGACCATGTTGCCATCAGTAGAAGGAACAGCAAGGAAATAATTAACGTCAAGGTAGTGAGAGGTGCCAATATCAATTCAGACCACTACCCATCTTTGGTCAAAGCAAATTTCATTCCACTCACAAAGTGCAGAGGTAACAACTACACCAAGTCCAGAGTCCCAAAATTTAATCCAGCCCACGGGAAAGACAAAACAACTTTACTAAGGTCCTATGTAATAATCAGAATCAAAAGGATTGGCCTAATCTACAGAAGGCACTGATAGATGAAGCAACAGAAACCATCCTTGCAACCAGAAGCAATAAACACCCATGGTGGATGCCAGCATGTGAAAAGGCAATAGAAGAGAGAAGGCAGGCATGGGTGAAATGGAACTGCAACAAAAGCACGGAAAATAACACAGCCTTCCTAACAATCAGAAAGAACACGGCCAAATCCATCAGAAATGCTAAGATGCAATATAACGACGACATCATAGATCAGGCAGAGAAAGACTTTCAAAGGAACAACACTTCACCTTCAAGGACCAGACGGAGAACTGAAAATGAACAATGAAGATTGCACTACAGCCCTTGCAGAATATTTTGATGACCTCTTCAACACTGAAGAACTCGGGGTAAAACTACAATTTTAACCCAAGAATGTTATTAATCCCGACTCCCTTCCTCCAACGAAAGAAGAAATCAAACAGATCATCTCTGAACTGAAATCCAGCAGAGCAGTAGGCAAAGACAGCGTCATTGCAGAATTATGGAAACATGCAGATGAAGAGTCGATTGACAGTATCCACAGGATCATACAAACTGACATCTGGTCCGGCTCCAAGGCTAAATGGTTAGCGTGCTGATCTTTGGTCCCAGGGGTCCTGGGTTTGATTCCCAGCAGGGTCGGGAATGTTAACCATCATTGGTTAATTTCGCTGGCACCGAGGCTGTGTGTATGTGTCATCATCATTTCATCCTCATCATGATGCGCAGGCCGCCTAGGCCATCAAATCAAAAGATCTGCATCTGGTAAGCTGAACATGTCCTCGGACACTCCCGGTACTAAAAGCTATACGCCATTTCATTTTACTGACATCTGGATGACTGAAACACTACCAAGGGATTGGACTACAGCTAACATCCACCCACTGGACAAGAAAGGAGAGAAGTTAGACCCTAACAAGTATAGAGAGATCTCTCTCCTTCTCCAAAGCATTGCTTAAAAAAAAAAGTGGAGGTACAATTAGACTCCTGCATAGGAGAGTACCAAGCTGGATTTAGGAAGTCAAGGTCATGCACAGAGCAGATTCTGAACCTCAAAACTATCTTTATCAACAAAAACCTCACCGCCTCACCCTATGTAGCAATTTTCGCTGACTTCCAGAAGGCCTACAACTCGGTAGCCAGGCAGTCCCTCTTTGTGACGATAACTTAACTGGGACTAGGTAAGTAGATTTTGAATCTTGTGGAGGCTACTCTAAGGAGCACCATATCCAAAGTAAATTCAGAGGGGTACTATCAAAATACTTCAAGATCAAAACAGGTGTTAGACAAGGAGATTGTTTGTCCCCCATCCTGTTTAATCATCTGCTGGAGAAGGTCATTCGGGAATGAATGAATACACTAGCTGACAACTCTGGATTAAAAATCAGCTACAAAAAAGACAAGTTAACAATCACTTGCTTAGCCTTCGCAGATAACCTCAAACTCTTAGCTTCAAGTATGGAAGAAGCTATGTACCAGCTATCCTCCCTCGAACACACAGCAGCTAAAGTAGGGCTGAAGATCGCTGTCAACAAAACTGAGTTTCTGACCAAGATCAGAGAAGCACCCAACTTCATTTCTTTGGGGCACAAAATAATACGAAAGGCCAACTAATTCAAATATCTTGGAGAATGGATAACCCCAAATATCAATGAGGACATTGGCGATGAAGAGTAGATGCACCAAATTAGAAAGAGCTTATCATCTTAGTAACAACATATACAAGTCTAAATTCCCTCCTTAAATCGTAAACTTAGACACTACAATACCATAGTAAGACCATCTGTACTATATGCCTCAGAATGCCTAAACATGACCCAGAAAGGACAACTTAGAAAACTGGAACTAAAAGAGCGAAAACTCCTCAGAAGGATTATGGGTCCCATTAAAATAGGAGATGGGTACAGAATCAGCCACAACAAGGAACTGACAGTAAAACAGAGAGCATTACAACAGCTATGAGGAAGAGAAAACTAATGTTCTATGGTCACATAGTCAGGGTGGACAGCCAGACTCACTTCAACGATCTTCAACATTGTATCTAGAGAGAAAGCAACAAATGCCAAATGGACAAATTTAGTTCGGAAAGACTTACAATACATAAACATTCATCACACTGACATTTACAACCGAAGTTCAGAAAGTTAATCAAGACATCTGACTCTCTCCAGTCACTAACAGTTAAATCACTGGATCCAGAAGTAGGAGTGAAATGGACTCAAGAAAGAAAAGACATCCATAGCGCTAGAATGAAGGCATACTGGGCTAAGAAGAAGAAGAAAAAGCTCAGCAGAGTTAAGAACCACATGTGTGACAATATGGATTCCCACTAATATGTAATTTAATATATGAGATAAAATGTTGAACAGGTGGACCCTGCGGCCGCACGTGCAGTGACCAATTACAGTTGTGGCATACCAAAGTGTTTAATTTATTATTGGTTATATGTGTACATACATACATACATAATCATTATAGACTGTTATGCCTTTCAGCGTTCAGTCTGCAAGCCTCTGTGAATTTACTAAACGTCGCCACAATCCTCTATTTGCAACTAGTGTTGTGGCCTCATTTAGTTCTATACCTCTTATCTTTAAATCGTTGAAGGTGCTCAAATATGTCAGCCTCGTGGCACAGACAAGATCTCCTGCGGGACTAATTTCCGGCACCTCGGCGACTCCGAAAACCGTAAAAGTAGTTAGTGGGACGCAAAGCCAATAAAATTATTATTAAAACATTTTTGGCTGAAGATTACCTCATGGGAAGGTCGAATCTACTCCCAATTTTTTTTTTTTGCGTCGCACCGACACAGATAGGTCTTATTGCGACGATGGGACAGGGAAGGGCTAGGAGTGGGAAGGAAGCGGCCGTGGCCTTAATTAAGGTATAACCCCAGCATTTGCCTGGTGTGAAAATGGGAAACCATGGAAAACCATCTTCAGGGCTGCCGACAGTGGAGTTCGAACCTACTATCTCCCGAATACTACTCCCAATTTAATGTATCTCTTATATTAATAAAGTACTGAATAGGTGGAACCATTTTAACCTCTTCAGTGGCATGCCCGAGGAATTCTCCGGTGGCGCACGCTTGCCCATGTCACCGCCCGAGAAATTCTCGTTTAGTTGCAGTGTTCATTTCGCGTTCGCCCAATAATTTCTCGGATACTGTAATCTCTTTGGAAAATGTTTTCCAGCATTCTCAACAGATGGCAGGAAGGTTTCCAGCTGTATACATGAAGTCTCTGGCCTAAAATATGCCTTATCTTCTCTACTTTACATATACAATCTCTGGCCAGCTGACGAGGTAAGCAGAAATAGCGAGCGTGAAACGGAAGAGATGTTTGAAAACAAAATAAGGAACTACATCGAAGATGAATCTCTGAGTGACATTAGTATTTCTAATAATAGTGATAATGATTCTATTGGTTCCTTGGATGATGACCTTCTTGGTATTTTCAGTGAAAGTGAAGAAGATATTACGTCAGAAGCTGAGGTGATATTAGAAGATGTTGAACGTAGCTACATTCGTGTGGAAAAAGTGTAAGCCAGGGGATAGTATGCAACCTACTATAATTCCCTTTACAGGAAATCCTGGTGTTAGGGTTGTATCATTACCAGAGGTGGGTGCAATTGACTGTTTTGAAATGTTTCTAACAGATGAAATTGTAAATTTGATACTGACCAAAACAAATTCGTATGCTAAAAGTGCATTGAAACACTTTTAAATAAATCTTCGCATACAAGGCCACAGTGTTGGAAAGAAACTCATATGAAATTTGGCAGTGTATTGTGTTAGTGTTGTTGGTGGGAATAATACAAAAGCCTGAAATAAAAATGTACTGGTCAAAGGACCTTATTCTCAACACACCAATATTTTATGAAACCCTGTCACAGGCCTACTGTAAAGAAAAAGTGTAAATAGAGTGTAAAGTAAGTTTTTATTAACCTTGAATAATATATGAATGTGTTCCCTTAATAATTATTACTCATTTCTTGCTTCCTAAAAATAAATAAATTTCCTCCGAAAAAAACTCACCTTTCTGGCACAGGAGAACTGCCAGAACCCGCCACTGAAGGGTTTAAGATTCTTAGCTTCTAATTTATTGCTGGAGTATAAAATTCTTGTTATTGATTAAAGCTGAAATGTGTCCTAAAACTTTGTGAACCCAATCCAATTACCTACAATATTACTCAGCATGGGAGCCTCCGTGGCTCAGACGGCAGCGCGTCGGCCTCTCACCGCTGGATACCGTGGTTCAAATCCCGGTCGCTCCATGTGAGATTTGTGCTGGACAAAGCGGAGGCGGGACAGGTTTTTCTCCGGGTACTCCGGTTTTTCCTGTCATCTTTCATTCCAGCAACACTCTCCATTCTCATTTCATAGCATCTATCAGTCATTAATAAATCACTTTGGGAGTGGCGACCCCATCGTACTAATAGCCTATATCTGCTTCATTCATTCCATCCCTGACCCGGTCAATGACTGGAAACAGGTTGTAGGTTTTCATTACTTAGCATGAAAATACATGGGCCCAATTCAAAGAGAACACCAATTGTAATATTCAACAAAATGCAAAGAATCCCCTTCGTCAAAAATTACCTTACCAGGCGAGTTGGCTGTGCGGATAGGGGTGCGCAGCTGTGAGCTTGCATCCGGGAGATAGTGGGTTCGAACCTACCGATCAGCAGCCCTGAAGATCATTTTCCGTGGTTTCCTATTTTCACATCAGGCAAATGACGTAAAGCAGATTGTAAAAAAAAAAAGAGAGAGAGAGAGAGAGAGAAAGGACTTTCTGCCATTAGAACCAAAGGGGACTTCGTGAGAATTTGAAAATATCAGCTCATACCAGCCTTGAGTTGCTATAGTTTGGATCTACTAGTAAATTTCTGTATTATTAGAAAGAGTTGACGGAGAGCATAGCAGCTGTGGCTTTTGAAAACACCAAGGCTTACCAACTATTCATGGGTGCTTCTTTGCACATGATGCACAGAACCTAATATTCCTGTAACTGAAGTTCATCCTGGGCAAGACTTGTCTTAAAGGTCACTTCAGTCAATTTCATGCTGTTCTGATACTTAAATACCTTGCGCCTCACCTATTTCTTCAACTGCTGACTCTGCACCAAAACATTTTTCTCCAAGATAATCTAAGAAATACCTTAATTATGATTTTGTTGACGGATATTCTGCAATGATCTTTAGGACAATATATGAAGAATATATTACATATACATCCAAAGGGTTCAAAAAAAGGATTTTTCATTATAGTCTGTGTCAAATGGGAATTCGGCCTTGAGAGGATATACAGAGTTGTCCAACTAAGTGGCTGCTATGATATAGTGTTGACCGACCTAACTCAACAGATTGTGCTCCAAAGAAAAATTTCACTGTGTTAAATATCCCTTGTGTCAGGCCAATATATTTTTACCTCATAAAAAAACAACCATTACAAACAGCTTCCCTTTGACACTGACTACAGTCCATTATTCCCTATTTCAATATTCGACCAAAATCAAAGCAGGTAGGCCTCTACCACAACAGAAAAAGTTAAGATCGAGCTGCATTACATGATGCAATTTCTGTATTTCTATAACACCCCACATGTGTCATAAAAAATGGGCAGAGTTGCTGAGAACAGGAGTTTTATTGCTGCCGAATGACAACAAGCCAGACTGAACCAACTGCACATAAGAACTGCTATGATTCTACCACTGGTAGGTAGTGGACCTACTTTAACCAGGCAACAAATGAGACATATATTTGAACCACTGAATATCAAGGAACCGATACTGAAGTTTTGAGAATTATCACATCCTCACACCAGGCACTTGACCTGGTTTCATTCTATACTGAGATAGATGCTTTAAGTGTACCATTTAAACAAACACTTCAGAAATGCAGAGGCTATGAGTAAAAATAATATGTACCGTGTCCACAGTATGTATTACATATGCAAGAGTTGTGTGAATTTATGCAATGCCAGGTCTGTTATCCTACTTATTGAACCGCACAAATGGCAGCAATGACAAATAAACAGAACATTCAGGAAAGAACTTTTTACCCAAACTAGTACAATGAAAGAAGCAATAATTAGGTCATCTAGGAGGAGTGTACTGTATCACAGATTAATACTTTACAAACATACGCAGTTTGTCCGTCAATGTCACAGCTGGTAAGCCTGTGTAATAGGTCAGGTTGCACAATGATAAAATGTTTTATTCAACATTATTTCACTGAATAAAAAAGTGGGAAGATCTTGATCTTGATCTAAAAATTGTATTTAGAAACAATGTCAGCATATATTTTATCCTCAAAAATACAAGACCAAAAAAGAAAGCAAAAAGAAGAAAACCTGAGGAAGGCTTAAGCCAACATTCTCTGCTAAAAACAGGCACTTTGTTTGAAATATTAACTGGAAGATCAATGTGTGCAGAAACCAAAGAGAAGAGCAACATCTGCTGGCAGTAAGTTGCTCTGTAATTATACAGAATTTTCAAACAGTAAACAATTTGACGCTTGACATGAAAAATGCCATGTTAGTTGGTCGATGGTTGTGTGAAAGAGGTAGAGAAGAAAAGGAAGCCTCCCTGTGTAAAATAAAGTGGAAGTGGACACTTGATACATCTTACGGAAGTCTAGCTGCCGAATGTGAAATTTAATTTTGAGACGGATCACATATTATAGTTTTCAATATTTAAAATCAACAATTCTGCAACACAACACTTACGGAAAGAACTTGAATGCCTTGACATGGAACCCATTCTTGGTAAATGCTTCTTTGATTTCTTCTTCAGAGACGGACGGTCTGCAAGACAGAATTAAGGAGAAGGATTAGCAACAAAACCATTCTCTACACTATACTGATAAGGTATCACTTATGTTCTGTTTACTTACGGAATGTTGGAGAGGTGGAGAGTGGCGGACGGTGGGTAGATGTTCTGGTAGTTCTTTGAGCCAGGTTTTTTAAAGCGGTGTAGTGGAGAGTTGGTGAAGTCCTTGGTTAATCCAGCATCTGGTTGCCCCTCCTTAGGGAGCTGCACTTGCTGATGCTTCGACGGCATCACACGAATTTGCTTTCCAAACACACGCAGTTTGTCCATGTGTGTCATAGCTATGTACATACAAAAAAGAAATGACGTATGAGAAGAAATGGTTTCTTTAAGTAGTAAACAGGTACCATAAAATGGTTTCAGGCAGTATGTAGGTGAGCGAGACAAAGGAGCATTAAAGATACACATTCTTAATAAAAGTTTTGGGGATTGTGGTGGCATTCTTAAGACTTCTAATTAACAAATAAATATTGCACAAACAAATGTGAGACCAAAACCCTCGATTATGGGAAGATATTCCTTCATGAGCAAGAATTGTACTCCAAAGGCAGAATTACTATAGAGCATCTCTACCTTAAGACTGCAGATGCAGTTCAATGGGCATCCAGTTTAACTTTCCAATACATGTACTATTAGAGTTACCCTTTTCTTTTTTGCGACTACTCGCAGCTATTCTTACATATTAAATGGTATTGAAATATGGCTATACAACACCAGTAGCCACATCAGATGAGACCGTTTTTAAGCCTCAAAGACAATTCAAAAGTGTGACGAAGAAAAGAAAAAAATGCGCGTAACTTTTTTGAACTGTTCTCATATATTTTTTTAAATGAAAAAATTGGCAAATTTGGCCAATTTTAGACAACTTAGAACCTAAGACAATGGTACAGTTTTTCTCCTTTTCTTCCCAGAACTTCATATGTATGCTGATCATCTGTCTCTGTTCCTCTGATAACACACTCCAAAGTTGACGTCGAATTTGCAAAAGTGAAAAGTCCACAGAAGTGATTTGTCACCAGAAGGCCACCCTGTTATTTATGATGACATCTGTGATCTTCAATCTTCATAGATCCCATTGTATCTCTTCCAGCCAATGGTGGTGATTTATTTGGAGATGTAATCAAAAAAACTTCTTAGTTAGCCTACCATTGTTCATTCTGTGAAGGTGAGCATAAAATTGTAGTCTGTAATTTTCTCCATATTGTGGTGGAGATGTTCATTTTTTTATCTTCTCCATCCGAATATCTTTATTCTTTTGGGGTCACAAAGTTTTCCTAAGTGTTTCGTTATCTTTTTTTTTTTTTTTCCAGTTCCTCTTGTTCACCTGTTCTGTTCAATGTTAAACATTCTGATCCATAAAATACCTCTGATTTAATTAGAGTTGTTTAGTGCCTGATTTTTGCTTGAAACAATATTGATCTTTTGTTGTAACAGTGTTGAGCGAGTTTATAAACCATGTCCATCTTCTTCAATCTTCTTCTGCAGGATGTGTTATCGAGTCCATTTAACTGGATCCCTTCTCCCAGATATTTAAATTCATCAATTCTTTGAATATGTCCATGTTGTGTTGTTAGGTACTTTTCTCTATTGTATCTATGCTCAACATTTTTTTTTTTTTTTATTTTTTTTTTTAACATGAAATTTTAAGACCTGTTTTAATGGCTAAGTCATGTAGAGTTTCCACCATTATCTGTGCTTGTACCACAGTCTAATACATACAGTCGCGAAGCTCTGGTGATATTCTTCATCCGAGGTGACTACAGCGCTCCAAGCGGCGAGGTAGAGGAAACGCTGTACGTTCACGTACTACCATTACCATCTAAAATGGTCAAAACTTCTGAACCATTCAAGCAAATAATGTCCTGACAAGGTTATTATAATCCTTGTAAAATATTGGAGGGGGTCGAACAATTTATTTCGATGAGGAGTTTGAGGATAATACCGAAATATTTATTTAATCTTAAGGAATTATATTTTTTTACAGCGGACTATAACATAAAATCGCTTCTAGAGGGCAACCGGTTCAAAATAGGTATATACCATCGCTGACTTTTTTGTAGAGGTTTCTATGCTCTACAATTCGTTCGCTTACACCTGGGGTCTATCGTCGACGGTTCACGCCACTTAAGTCAAGAAAGCAAGTGACCGACCGACCGACATTTTTTGTCTCTTCGTATTTACTGTGTATCAGATCAGGGATACTGTATTATTTCATGAGCTTTGAAATATATTCAGAAATATAAGTTATTAGCACATAATAATGGTAATGTTATTGGTTTTACGTCCCACTAACTACGTATCTGAGCACCTTCACCACTGGACTGAGACAGGATCGAACCTACCAAGTTGGGCTAAGAACGCCAGCGCTCTACCATCTGAGCTGCTACTCAGTCCAATAAAAGTAATTATAGAAAATATAATTTTCATTCTGTCATTTATATCTGACACCTTTTTACCGTACGAGCTGTAATAAAGGAGATATTCAAGAGTTTATTACAAAGTGTATCAACAGCCAAGCATTGCTGACGAGGAAATATTGTTATGCCATCACAGTAGCAAACTAACTGGCTATGGTGGTTGTTGTTGTGATTGTCTTTATAATATGCAAAATAATAATGTTATTTGTGTTACGTCTCATTAACAACATTTACGGTTTTCTTAGACTCGAGGTGCCATAATTTTGTCCCACAGGAGTTCTTTCACATGCCGACAATTTATAGCACCATACACTTATCCATAATATGTTGACTGCATTTTAATCAGTACAGTGGTTCTACTTTAGATACTGACAACACGAACACTGTTCACATAGTGAACCACTATAATTATTGAGCAGCAACTGAGATGGTAGAGCGCTGGCCTTCTTAGCCCAACTTGGCAGGTTTGATCCTGTCTCAGTCCAGTGGTGAAGGCGCTCAAATACCTTAGTGGGACGTAAAACCAATAACATTAACATTATTATGTGCTAATAATTTATATTGCTGAATATATTTCAAAGCTCATGAAATAATACAGTATCCCTGATGGTCGGTCACTTGCTTTCTTGGCTTACGCTACCTGAACCGTCAACAATAGACCCCAAGTGTAAGCGTACGAATTGTAGAGCATAGAAACCTCTACAAACATAGTCTGTGATGGTATATACGTATTTCCAACCGGTTGCCCTCTAGAAATGATTTTACGTTATAGTCCGTGGTAAAAAAAATTAACTCCTTAAAAGTAAATAAATATTTTGATATTTTCCTGGAACTCCTCATCGAAATAAATTGTTTGACCTCCTCCACTATTTCATAAGGATTACAATAACCTTGTCAGGACATTATTTGCATGAATGGTTCAGACGTTATGACCATTTTAGACTGTAGTGGTAATACGTTCCCTGTTGTCTGCTATCAAGTTGCCTCTACCTTGCTGCTAGAGGTGCTAGTGTCGCTCCAGCTGTCAAATAGATGAACCCTCCTCTTATTAGAGCTTCACGACTGTATATATTAGACTGTGCTTGTACTGTAACTTGTTTTCCAAACTAACTACTACATCAGCAAAAAAGGCAAGATATTTCACCTCAAATTTTCCTTTCTCTTGCCCCAAATGGATTCCTTGAATGTTTTCTTCATGTAATCTAATTTCCCATTCCCTCATGATTTTGTTTAATACCAAATGAAAGAGAATTACCTTGTCAAACTCCAGCTTGATTTTGAAGGGCCCTGAAAGTTCATTTAGAACTCTTGAGGTTGTATCTGTGATACCGATTTGTTTATGTTTATGTCGGTAGGTTATCAGCAATGTATGCAGGAGAAAAGATAACTACGATCAAGGATTAAAAAAACCCTTAATAAGCAATGTTCTTACAGCCAACACACTGCTTTACCCTGTGGTTTCACATGTTATGTGTATGGAAAATTTAAGGATAATATTTACGTACAGCCCCTCAACAGTGGCATATCATGAATGTACACTACCAATATTACCCATGTCACTTCACTGTCCTTTCATTTTTATATTTAAACTTAAATGTTTATTAAATGGACAGTAAACTATGCAAAACATTTAGTATGGGAAGGATGCGAGGGAAGGAAAGGGAACAGTTTTTGAACATTTCCTTAAAACTATGAATGTGAGTAATAAATGCATTAAAGGAAGCTTCCAGAGCAACAGGATGTTTCAAAAGAACCTTCTATAAGATTAAAGAGGAACAAAAAGAACAGGTTGTTTTAAGAATGCCTATGAAAGAAAAAAATAACTTATGATATTACTGTAGAAAGTGGGTTACAGTATATTGTCCACACCCTGTACTTTGCCAATATTCTCTGTATTTAAAATGTAAATTTTTGCTGGTTAACAGTGATGCATCATAGCTAGATTTTTCTTGTTCCACTCTGTACGGATTCCTTCATGATACTGGATTTCAATATCTCCGAAGGGGAAATAAATCTGTATGTATAGAGCAAGATGAATGCATTGGTGCTATACTTACCAGTGACAGGTGTAGTTTAGGGATTTGCAAAAGCCAATTATTTACACACGTAAGTCATGGTTAACTGTAGGAGTTGGAGTCAGTAAAGAATGGAAAGGCAACACCATTAGAAGTGTTTGAAAGGCAGCCACTAAAAGCTTAAGTTCAGGACTGTAAACCTTGAAGTTTTGCTATAATGCAAACGGGTAATGAGAACGGCTTTGTTCAAAGTGCTGCTTTCACCTTCTATGTAGAGAGATCACTGCTGACGTTTACAGATGAGTATGAAAAATTATCTACAATGAGTACACCTGACTTATTGTCCTGTTCCATGGCTAAATGGTAGCATGCTAGCGCTTGGTTCCAGGGGCACTGGGTTCCATTCTCAGTTGGACCAAAAATTTTAACTTTCATTAGTTAATTCCTAATGGTTCAAGGACTGGGTCTTTGCGATGATTTCAGCATTGGATATGGCCCCACCTTCACAGACGTGCAAGTCGCCTATACAGCGTCAAATCGAACGACCTGCACCAGGCCTCTCTGGAGGCCACACGCCATTATTATTATTATTATTATTATTATTATTATTATTATTATTATTATTATACCTGATTTATTCAAAATGCTATTCATTCCCCTCTATTTCTAAGAACCATTATTACAATCCACAAAGGCTGGCTAGACCTAGTCTTTCCAGGTTATTTCTAAACTCCTTAGACAATTTCTTTTAGAATGTGGAAAGGTATGCTCAACGGTACCCCCTGTCATACAAGGCAGTTAACAGAGGGGACCCAAACAGCTTATATTGAGATGGTTATCAACTCATCACCACGATATTGGATGATGACCGATATTTTGATGATGAAGTAGACAAGATTCAAAATGAATAGGGGCCGTATTTTTTGGTAATAGCGATAAGCACGAAATTTTTCATATCTTCTTTCTAGCCTTTATATGACCTTGTAGGTACCGTACCGTAACGTATTTTAGCGAAATGAACTCTCGAAATATCGCGAAATCTGTTTATTACGCGAATCGCGCAAATAATCAAGAAATAGACCCCACTTGGTAAGAAAAATGCGAAATCGTATCAGAAAAGATCTCCAATAAACGTTTAAATGCTCTTGAGAATTTGACTATAGTAGTTTCTTTCTCAGTTGATTGATAGCGCTGTATATTCTCTACACAAGTGCACACAAAGCAATGAGCCCTGTGTACCGGAAGTACGTGTATTCAGTTCCGCGATCTCTAAGGCAATCATTAAAAATCAATATCTGTTATCGATTACAGCAAATGGCGTTGTGGTCGTAGCAAGATCGGTTGTAGATACAGCAGTGCGCATTATACTCTTTCGCATTGAAAGTTCGCCATTTATGAACCTTTATCAGCAAATGTCCAGCATTTAAGTACAAAAATGCTGAAAACTAAAGTCACAACAGTTTTTCCGAGGACCGAGAAATACAACAGTGAGGCGTTCTAGGTACTTGATGCTGCAAGAAAGATTCTAATATGTAAGTACTGTAATGTTCACATTACGTGAAAACGAAGAGATGCGTGCGATAAATACTGTAGAGAATCAGAAACGACGAAAAGAAGAAGAATGAAGCAAATGAACATAATTTTAAGCAGCAAATAACAATCGGTGATACTTTACACATCGCAAAGGAGTTGAAAAGTGATAGAGAGCAATTTGTAATAGACACAACAAAAGCATGCACGCAAGCCAGCATTTCTATAGAAAAATTGGATAATCCTGGCATGAGGACATGGATGAATATAAAAGGGAAGATAAATAATACCGACTTTATTATAAAATATGACGATATTAGTAGGCCTATTCTAAATAAATCGCACCGAGCTCGATACCTGCAGTCGCTTAAGTGGAGGTAGTATCCAGTAATCGGGAGATAGTGGGTTCGAGCCCCACTATCGGCAGCCCTGAAGATGGTTTTCCGTGGTTTCCCATTTTCACACCAGGCAAATGCCAGGGTTTTAAGGCCATGGCCGCTTCCTTCCAATTCCTAGGCCTTTCCTATCGCATCGTCGCCGTAAGACCTATCTGTGTCGGTGCAACGTAAAGCAAAGAGCAAATAAATAAATAAATAAATAAATAAATAAATAAATAAATAAATAAATAAATAAATAAATAAATAAATAAATAAATCGCCTGGTTGAGTTGTACACTGACTGACAGAGCAAATGCAACACCAAGAAGGAGTGGTCAGAAGTTTATGCCAATTGCAGGGTAGACTGACGTCACTGAGGTATGCTCATGATGTGAAATGCGCCGCTGTGCTGCGCACGTAGCGAACGATAAATGGGACACGGCGCTGGCGAATGGCCCACTTCGTACCGTGATTTCTCAGCCGACAGTCATTGTAGAACGTGTTGTCGTGTGCCACAGGACACGTGTATAGCTAAGAATGCCAGGCCGCCGTCAACGGAGGCATTTCCAGCAGACAGACGACTTTACGAGGGGTATGGTGATCGGGCTGAGAAGGGCAGGTTGCTCGCTTCGTCAAATCACAGCCGATACCCATAGGGATGTGTCCACGGTGCAGCGCCTGTGGCGAAGATGGTTGGCGCAGGGACATGTGGCACGTGCGAGGGGTCCAGGCGCAGCCCCGCACGCCACGTCAACCGCCATTCTTCAGCATGTGCAAGACACCCTGGCTGTTCCAATATCGACCAGAACAATTTCCCGTCTATTGGTTGAAGGAGGCCTGCACTCCCGGCGTCCGCTCAGAAGACTACCATTGACTCCACAGCATAGACGTGCACGCCTGGCATGGTGCCGGGCTAGAGCGACTTGGATGAGGGAATGGCGGAACGTCGTGTTCTCCGATGAGTCACGCTTCTGTTCTGTCAGTGATAGTCACCGCAGACGAGTGTGGCGTCGGCGTGGAGAAAGGTCAAATCCGGCAGTAGCTGTGGAGCGCCCTACCGCTAGACAACGCGGCATCATGGTTTGGGGCGCTATTGCGTATGATTCCACGTCACCTCTAGTGCGTATTCAAGGCACGTAAAATGCCCACCGCTACGTGCAGCATGTGCTGCGGCTGGTGGCACTCCCGTACCTTCAGGGGCTGCCCAATGCTCTGTTTCAGCAGGATAATGCCTGCCCACACACTGCTCGCATCTCCCAACAGGCTCTACGAGGTGTACAGATGCTTCCGTGGCCAGCATACTCACCGGATCTCTCACCAATCGAACACGTGTGGGATCTCATTGGACGCCGTTTGCAAACTCTGCCCCAGCCTCGTACGGACGACCAACTGTGGCAAATGGTTGACAGAGAATGGAGAACCATCCCTCAGGACACCATCCGCACTCTTATTGACTCTGTACCTCGACGTGTTTCTGCGTGCATCGCCGCTCGCGGTGGTCCTACGTCCTACTGAGTCGATGCCGTGCGCATTGTGTAACCTGCATATCGGTTTGAAATAAACATCAATTATTCGTCCGTGCCGTCTCTGTTTTTTCCCCAACTTTCATCCCTTTCGAACCACTCCTTCTTGGTGTTGCATTTGCTCTGTCAGTCAGTGTAATAATGTTATTGTTTTTACGTCCCACTAACTACTTTTACGGTTTTCGGAGATGCCGAGATTTCGGAATGTTGTCCCACAGGAGGTTTTCATGCGCCAATAAAACTAGTAACACGGGGCTGACGTATTTAAGCCCCGGACTGAGCCAGATTTTTACCTACCAACTTGGGCTCAGAAAGCCAACGCCTTAACCATCTGAGTTACCCATCCCCGGCCGGGCAGCACTAGCATATCCATGAATATCTTCCAGGGATATATGGCTTTGCAAAATGCAGTGAAAGCACGTCTGATAGAAGAGAAGAAAGAAGGCATTATTAGTGAAGTTTTAGGAGGATTTGCACCAAGTGTTCGCAAGTATTCTGGTTTCCGACGTCTAATGTGGTCACAAATGTTTTTGCAAAAACATACTTTCTGAATGTCGCACAACTCTGAATCCTGATAATGTTGAATTGAAACGATGCGTAGTTTTTTACTTTGGAGACAAGTCATTCAAAATGTTAAAACATGTAGAACCAAACCAAACCCCACGGCACTTAACGCCCTGAAAGGGCCTTGGCCTGCCCTGTGACCGCTGCTCAGCCTGAAGGCCTGCAGATTACGAGGGGTTGTGTGGTCAGCACGACGCATCCTCTCGGCCATTATTCTGGGCTTTCGAGACGGGGCCGATATCTCACCGTCAATAGCTCCTCAGTTCTAATCAGGTAGGCTGAGTGGACCTCGAACCAACCCTCAGGTCGAGAAAAAAATCCCTGACCTGGCCGGTAATCGAACCTGGGGCCTCCTGGCGAGAGGCAGGCATGCTACCCCTACACCACCGGACCGACAAAAACGTGTAGGCTACTTATAAATTCCTAACTTCCGACTAACTTCATTTTGAGGTTCCAGTGATTTATATAGGCCTATCGGTATTTATTTCTACAAGATTTTGTATATTTGGTTGTTCTAAGGTTTAATAACAATTTAATACATGACAAGTGTTCACTCTAAAACCCCTAATCACAAAATGAGTTAATTTACCCCATACCATAAGGAATATTTCACAAGAAACATCGATCAGTATGACAATTTATTTCTCGAAATACCTACCGAAATAGTGTTAGTTTTAACACCGAAATCAACAGTTTTATTTCACCAAAAAATAAGGCCCTTAAAAATGAATCACCAGTTCAAGTCATACAAGAAAGGGGAAAATAAAGACTAAATAGATTTGTGCTTCAACTTAAATCTCTTACAAGAATGGAGGTCACTTTTCCTACAGTTGGTTTGGCCAACTGAAGAGTGGATGACAATCATTTTAACCAAGAGACAAGCAGCAGGTAGTAACCAAAGAATACATCTCGTGAGCTGAGCTGAACAGAACAAACAATCAAAGAAAGTCCAAGAAGAATAATTCATGTAAATGGTTTTACAGCCCAGTAACCACCAGCACCACCACCATTTTCAGGGACGCTGAGGTGCCGGAAGTTTGTCCTGCACAAGTTCTTTTACGAGCCAGTAAATCAAATAACACGAGGCTGGAATATCTCAGCACCTTCTAACATCAGCAGATTGAGCCACGATGGAACCCACCAGCTTGAGCTTGGAAGGACATCGCTGTACTGTCTGAGCTATTAGCCCGGCAGGTCCAAGATGAATTATGAGGATTTAGAATTTATTCTGTGAATCAGTATTTCTACCATTCTTTGTGAGTACCTACAAGTGAAAATATGTCAAAATGGGTGTTTCAGAGTTAAGCCTCATAACTTAATAACCTTAGACAACTTGGATTTATAATTTTGAAGAAAAATTAATACCCAAAAAAATATTCATTCAGACAACTAACAGTACGCAGCAAAGAAATTTAAAACCCTGAATATAAGTGTTTGCTTATCTAGTTACTTAAGAAGCCATAAGATGGCACATAACTTCACTTTTACTTCTTAAATCTCAGACAAATTCCCGTCACATGTGTGAGGGCACCAGCCACCATTACATGGCACTGCACAAGCTAACAAGAAAAAGCAGGAACTGTTCTTTGAGACAATGAATACTTTACACTTATATTCATATTTCATTCATTATTTTGCTCCTGTTTTGAAGCAGTAGTGATGAAGAATTTGACTGAGTACAGTGGATCCGAGAGTGATGTAACAATGTACATGATACTGCATCCTCGGATGACTAAAGTTATTCCAATTCTTCCCGCATTAGTTTACTGAGCATCAGGGTGTGGCAGGAATATAGACATGAATGCAAGACTTTTTGGCATAGTCACAGAAAAATTTAAATCATAATTATAATTGTTCACGGAGTATTCACTGTTGAAAGTATTTTACACATTTTACATTTCTTTTTGATGCAACAAATATATTCAAACCTTGGTTATAGGTTCTTTTTAAAGAACTAAATTTCTTGTGTGAATAATTTTGAAAATTATAATTCCCCATACCATATCTGCCAACTTTTAGAAACGAAAAATGGGAAGATCTTTTTAATTCTTGGATTTCATCACATATATTCCACCACGGTCCAGGTGAAAATAGGTCAGGATAAAAGGCATACGTATCTACAGTTGCAATACGAACTGACCATTAAGTTTAAAATCTTAAAACTAAGAAAACATAAAAATAGTTATAAGAAAATGTGCCTAATCATTCTCATGTATGACACATACAAATAATATTTATGTCACACCGGCACACGCAACAAAATGTATAATACTGCATCTCTCGCATAATTAATGCACTTTTTTGACGAAAAATACAGGTATTAATAATTTTGACCATAATGGCCAGTATTGGGTCCGTATTGATTTAATCTCAGTAAATATAGAGATGGATGATCCGCCCAGTCAATACAATGTGTTAATTTTTTTTATATTTACCTTTCACATTTACATTATATCTAGTACGTTTCGATAATATGCACATTCACTTCTTTTAACACATTGTATTGACTAGGCGGATCATCCATCTCTATATTTACTAAAAAACACAGGCGAAAACTTCGGATGCGTACATTATTCAAGGAATTCAGATATTTATAAATTATTTACAACTCATTTACATTCAAAAGATACATCAAATAAAATATAAGCACAATTGGCACAAATCATTTGCGGTTATCGTCATTTGGCCTAAAATTGCGGCGAGAGATTTTTTTCTGCACAGTCAAATAAATTACCGGAACGTCAGTACAAGTTGGACACGTGGGTTTGAAGTACCGACACTGGAAAATATTCTTCCCGTTAAGAGCTGACAATACGATCCGAAGTGAAATGAACATGAACTAATAAAAGTGCAATTCATGTAATGTCATAATAATGACATACCAGCAAAAAAGAAAACTGTCCAACATGAGAAGGGCCGGGCATTGAAGGAGGGACCCTGCTAGATTACCCCAAACCGTTCGTATCCAATCTTGTACGAGTGACGTGTCCCTCCACCCTTTTTCTTGAATACAAACATGGATCACTCGCGGAAATTTTGCTTTAGGCATGGTTTTTCGTTTTAGAACTGTGTAAGGTGCAAGCTGTTACAGCAAGCATTGCAGTACATAGTTGCTTTTTGCTTCGGTAGAGCGTACGATAACACTCGATGTTCCTCTCTTATCGATTGTTCGACTTTGTGCAAGGCATATGGAAACTGACTGGCGTCTGACCTGCAGTTCCTATAAGGAAGATCAAATATTCCTTCACTTTACGCTTCTCAATCACAAAGCTATAAAAATGGTTGAGATCATTCGTCATTTTTTGGCACAATGTTGTTCTTCGGCAAAATAGTCCAATTCTCATCATATAATTAATCAAGCCTCGGCTAACCTTCAAATCCGAGGCAATGATTCTATGTGCAGCGGCTATTTCTCATTCTTTAAAATACAGCATTTCGTGAGAAACGGCTTATCCAACATTGCATTAGAAAATCATATATTTGAGCAGATCCTCCACTACTTGTGGAAACTTGCCGCTTTTTTGTCCACGAAATGCTTTGCGAGATTTGTTGGTCGCTTGAAGTGCACTTCTCTGTTAGCGCGGAAGCGCACGTTGTATTTGGACACTGAATACTTGCTGCCCGCTGCCCTGTTCGGCGTTACTGATCACCGCGAGTTTGTATGATGCAGTATTTCTCGAATACTGTGAACTAACAAACAATTTTGAGATCACAGAAAGTCCAGTACCCCAAACACTCGTAAAATATGTTTGTATCAGACTGGAATAGAGCGCCACTAGTCACTTCTGGGCTGATTCTCTCACTGAACTAGTGCAGTGGGATTTCTTGTTGGCTAATAACAGCACGTTGACCTGTATTTGGAATCCCCGTTTTCGCAATAGGAAGGCTGCTACTTAAGTAGTTGACATCTTTATTTCGAAACACATCCGGAGCTGTGTGATGGATGCGTAAAATACTTCCTTTTCTCCACTCTGGACCCAAAAATATTGGGATGCGTAAATTATGCAAGGGCGTTAATTATCCGAGAATATACGGCAGATTCCTTTACCAGACGGTAAAATTAACGGAAATGTATAGGTATCTCTGAACACTTGGAGATAACGTTTGTTATATTGTTTGGTCATATCGAGAAGAGAAATTTCCAGAAACTGTCACCGACACAAGGACACAACCCCCTTAAAAACATTCAACACATTAAAATTATGCACCTAAATACGCGAAACTACCACATCCAAAACAATTCAATATGTCCCATACATTATTAACATATGACTTTGACAGAGGGGAAATGTATAGAAACGCAAGAAAAAATACGTCGCCTACGACTCCAACGAAACCACACACAGAAACGATGTCAAGAGCGCGCGAACAACACAGTAACAAACTCATTCTTTCGTCCCAAATCCCCAGCTGCATACAGCGGACACGCTGCTGTGTTGAGCGGGAAACACGCGAAGGTGACAAACGAAACACTCACGAATTAAAAATTCAAATAAATATGCTTGAAAACTAGGCTTCGTAAATTACACAAGTACATAAGAATTTATAATTTATCCTAGGGGAAAAGTATTGGCCGTACTGAATGTTATGTTGGTCAAAAATAGGAAGAAATAAAAATAAATCGGAAAATCAGAAGACGAGTTAAAAAACAGAAAGTTTCTGGGTAAATCGGAAGGGTTGGCAGCTATGCCTGACCCTATCTTTATAATATAAACTAGTATGTAAGCCTATGTTCAACAGTCAAAATTACTACCAATATGTAAATAGTAACTGGAAATTACCACTATGATGGTCATCACTGCATTGTTCTTGTAACCACTATCGGGTGCAAATTTTAGTCTTCCAAACGTAGTCTATTTCTTAATATTATAATGGAAGGTAACATAACTCAGAAATGTATGCAATTCAAACTCGTGCCAATAGATGCAGCTGTGCATGGCAACATGGAAAATAAGACTTAACCTTTTTAAAAAGGTACTAAAATAATTGCATTCATGAAAGGTTCATTTTAATCTTGTAAAGCAGACAACAACGTATACATGGTGCCAATTTCAGGTTGAAACAGTCTCTTTTTCTCAATATCGACTTATGTGAAAGACAAGTGGATACACAAATTATACACAGAAGATATTATATTTTGGCACCAAAAAAGTTTGAAAATTTTCTGTCCAATACATTTTTAAAATATGAAGTTAAGGGGTTAATTGAAACGTAGAAATTCTGCAATGCGTAATGCTGCCAAGAAATGATTAAAAGTTTCATCAATTGGGAGTCTCAGCATTGAGAATGGTTATGAATTCAATTGCATATAAGGCATATTACTATACTCACCAAGATGTGCCTGATGAGGCTCTGCCATTTGGATTAGGGCACTATCCTTCTTGTTGTACAGAATTTTCACACGCTGAACATCTCCATACACACCTGCAGGAACAAAAGAGTACTAAGGTGTTGTGGCATAAAACAAGAAGCATACTTGTGCAGACCCCGAGTCACTCTCTTGCCTTCATCTGTCGGTCTGACAAATAATTAGAAAAATCAGTACAAATGATCTCATAACTAGCAATTGAACCAAGTTCTAATACAAAGCTAGAGAAATAATTATGTGTTGTATTCTCAAGAATGCTAGTTGAAACAAAACAATTTGTCAGAAACACAAAAAACAGGAGTAAATAACAGCTCTCTACTTCCAGAAAGTACTGTTGTTGGAATTATGGTCAGAACCTGAGATAATAAGGTAAAGGATCTATGACTTGTACAAACACATCAGTCACTTTATGTAAACCATGACTGAAAATAAATTTTAAAGAACATGAATTAATTTCATTGCCAGCTTTCAACACAAATGCAAAGGGTGGACAAACAACTTTATCTAAATACATGAACACACTGCTGAAAAAAATGGGTACATGCCACTGTATGTGAAAGTGAGAATTTCTATGACTTGCACATCAAGTACACATCAACAAAATTTTAAAAAAGAATACAAAGCTCTTCAACTGGACATCCACAACTAGAACTACAAGCAAAAGTCTGAATAATAAAGACAAATAAAAGACACACCACAGCAAGACAGAAAATAGTTTTAATAGCTTTTAATGATATATAATGAATAAGCAAAGCGTAAACTGCTAGAAATAGAGGATGAAAAACTGTACAGTAGTATTAATTGAACAGAATGAAATAAAAAGAGTACTGAAAAGAAAGCTTGTGAGCCCTGAGCATAGTTGCTCAAAACTGGTTCCTTTGTCTGGCCATATAAAAACTGAGAGTCACAGATTATAGATTTCCCCTTGTCAAATCTGAATGCTGTAAGTAAGAGAAAAAAAATATGCAATGAAAAAATCTGAAAAGTTTTAATGATAAATAAAATTGTAAGCATGCTTCCTATCAAACTACTGAAGGTAAGAAAATACTAAAAAATGCACCGCTTTGGTAAATTTGTAAGTAATGGTTTGAACCTAACTTGAACAAACAAAACAAAAAAAAAAAAAACATTAAAAGAACAAAAAATTAAGAGAAAATATTCAACAATCTATAAAGAATAAGTATTTCCTAAAATGAACTTCACTCTCATCTACAGAGAGGGAATGTTTCGTAAATGATCAACCCCAGATTCCAGAAAAGGTTACTAAGGATATCGAAACATGACTAAAAATCAATATACTCTAATAAATTAAAAAAAATTAATAATAAAAAAGATGTGTGCATAACGTACCAAATAGGGTAAATAGAGCTTCAGGCGTGACCATCTACGAAGTGAGAGAGAGCAGAAGTAGGTGGTTTGCGTAGATTGAGTTGAGGTTTATTTTTCATAGATTTGAAGAGCAGTAGGGATAAATTATTGTATTTTTGTCGAGTCCAGGTCAGAGGGAGACACCGCACCACACAGGTCAGGCGAGAAGAGTTGTTTGGAAAAAAAGAGAAACAAAAAGAGTTTGAGAAAAATTAAATCACGATATGACATGACAATGATAATGGTGGTGATCTCAACCTTATCAGGTAGGACACCTCATGGTTCCAGTTCCCCTGGTTGTCTCCAAGCTTGTCCATACTTTCAGGCACACAACATTCACTTTCACACAGAGAACTTTCCATTTTCTCCACAAAACATAGCAGCAATAGATTTGTTAAAGAAACTCCTATAATAACACCCAGACTCCACAATTATTAGGCACTGCATGAAAAACAGCTGAAATAAGTTGATATGATACTAGATCATACATGAAAAGAATATATGAGGATAATTTTGTTCAAAGTATTGACTGTTTAGAATGAACACATTGGAGACGCCATATCTGAATGTGCTACCCTCCAGAAATAGGATTTTTAATGGTAGGGTAAGCCATGATTATAACAACTTTTGGAATATTAAGAAAGATCACACTTTCTTATAATGTGTTTTAATTATCATAATAGTGCAGCAATTTTTAAATATATATTTATGAAGATAAGAAGTTTTACAAACGAAAATAAAATATGACACAGCTATGGACGCCAGTTTGGTTAATATTTCAAAATCTGTCTAATATTGCGGACACATCTACTGAAACCCACTTCTACAGATTCTAACCTAATTGGTCAATTGGTACCGGTATCCTTATTTACGACCAGTAATTTGCTTTCCTACTGTTCATTGTTTGACGACAGGTTTGCATCAAGTTGCTGCAGATTGTCATCTGTACACGGGAAACACCAATATTTTTAGGAAGCGGTATAAAACTACTTTACACTTCACACCAATTTGAAATTAGCTTATTATCTACATTTACTTGCCTGAAGCGCCAGAATCATCACGTTTACTTAGTGTGTAATTGTTATCCTCATCCTCATTTTCAGAACTCGTGTCTTCCATAAGAAAATCAATTATGGAAATTTCGTACACTTCAATTACACTGGCTAACTATTCACAAGAATTACACAAACAAGCCTGCCTCCTGAACACACACTCTTCCAGTCCACATGTACTGTACGTACTTTCCCACCCATTTCACAGCTGAGAGTCAACGATGATGCAACCCCAGGTTATGTAGGAACGTGGCTGTGTTATCAATGCCTTGAAAGAAGAGCTCTCGAGTTATGCTCATAATTAGTACATTTTATTCAACAGTATCTTAGTGAAGTCACAGCTCGCTGAAACGGCAGCAACTATTTTTTAGGCACAGTGAAAACGTGCCCGTAGATTATCCAAGCTCTGTCAGTAGCAACGAAATAGCGCGCCCGTAATTTCTACGAGCGGCGTCTCCAATGTGTTAACGTTTGAAATATATCATGCGGAAGAATATTTATACCTTAACAAAATGAAAATTGTTTACTTAATAGTTTGAGGAACTTGTAATTTGCCATTACAGAAATTTGAACTTTTATTAAAATTAGTGCAACTATTTTATTTTACGAGAAAGGACCATTCTGCTACAATTACACGGCCGCTTGTGTGAGAGAGAAATGAAAGGGAAATAAAAAGGATGCATACTAATTCTCCTCATAGCTAGAGAATGGAATATTTTATATGAACTAGCTTTGTCACCTCTCAATATATAATTACAAATAAAATGCTTTCCTTCAGGATTGGGACCGAACTTGGAAAATATAAAATGGTAAATCAATCACAATCATGAAGAAATGACTAATAAATGCAAGATTTAAATAATATATCAAATTTACATTGGAGAGATTGACAGGTATAGACTTTCTCTTAAGTAAAGAGAGAGAATGAGCAACATCACAAAAGATAGTGTCATAAATATGCAACTGTAAAATGAAGCAAAAATTAATTCCTCAGGACTAAAATTTGAAAGTGAACACACTTGGTTTACTCTATGCATTATAATGAAATCATATGACATGAAAATAATGCAGAGTTAAAACCCAGAATTTTGATGGAGGAAAAAAAGCAGAAAATTTCAAAAGCAATCAATTGAAAACGTAACCATTCACTCAACAAAGTTCCATTCTCTAACTAAAGCACATTTTCTGTTACATCTTATGGTACTGTATACTCAACAAGTAAGAAGTACATTTGGAGAATATTTCTAGAAAAGTAAATCATTCATACAGACACAAACACACACAAATCCTTCACGGGCAAGCTTAGAGCAGGTTGGGTTTTGGTAGAGTTTCAGAGCAAAGAGGTCACTGGCAACAAATAGCATCCCTTCCATGTCCCCCACCCTCTTAAAAAAAAAAAGGGGGAGAGAATTACTGCACCCTGTGTAAGGTAGCTGCAAAAACATTTCTATTTTTTTGCTGACAATGAATGTCTCTGGATGGCAGGGCTCTTCATGATGGCAGTGTAATTCTGTGCATTTCTTTTATTGAGGTTATTAGTCCACCTGGTGGTCATGATTGTTAAACAGTCATGTTCTTCTGGTCTGACACCATGGTTAGCTGGTTCCACTCCGGTTGGTGAAAAAATGTTCATTTTCACCATCAGAATATTGACAACTAGGGTAGGAGAGGTAGTGGTGTACAATTTCTAACCACTAAGTTACATGCCAAAATCCTAGATTCAAACATCTCCACAGTGTCTGTATTGAGTGAAGGCATATGGGACTGCTGATGGTGATTCGTCCATCCAATGGAGATGTTATTTGACAAGAGTAGGCTGTCCCGATACCCCAGTTTCACCCTCTCCCGGCCTTATCGTCGTCATCATCATCACCAGCACAACCACCACCACCGAATCAAATGTGCAGATTACCCACGAGCGTCAACTACTAGAAAGACCTGCACCGGGCCTCTCCACAGGCCACATGACATCATACTGAGGTATTTCTCAATGATGCTGTGGGAACCATCATGAAGAAGAATAATGGAAGATGACTTATTGGACTCTGTAGAAAAAAGTAGTCATTCGTCAAAATGGATATCACCTTCCCTGTCCTGATTTGGGCATGAGCCAATTGTCCAGAACAATATCATAATAAACGTGAAAGGTATTTCATGACCAGAACTGCAGTAGTAATATTTTATGGTTGTTGATAGCTGTTTTAAGATACAGCAGTGTACTCAGTAGATCCGTTCACAGATAGCGCAACTGAATACCACCATTCTTCAACAAGATCTTATACATCCATGTATGTTCAAGATCCATGGCATGCAAAATTTCCTTGACAGGATAGTCCCAAACTTATTGCCCACTGGGCCTATGTGTAATGGTAGATTCTACTATAACAGACTTTGAGGGTTGAACAGCATCAGCTGTGAAATCCTTTCACAAGACTATCACACGAACATATTAACAATCCAAGGCCCAGTCATATTTCTGTATACGTATTGCTGTATGAAGTGAAGTGATTAAGTATTAAGAAGAATTAGCAGTACAGTCATACTGCAATATAGCCTATATTACATTATTGAAAACTGTAAATAATAATTTATTGCAACTACAAACATACAGATGCAGTAAGTTGCAATGCCTAAAACAGGATGCATTACCTTCTTTTCTCAGCGAGTGTACTAATGAGGAGAAGAAGAGTGAAAGTAAAACACTAAGTTACAGCACTCCATAGTACTTGCTCAAGAAGCTATAATGAGCAATATATTTATTTTAAAAGAGATAAAGATCTGAACTAAACCAAAGAATAGAATCAGATCATAGCATGAAACTCCACCTCTAAACCTGTCATGGGAATTCATGGAACATTATGGGGTTAGGCTACACCATACCAAAGAAGTAAAAATAGAGGAAGTAATAATCCTAAAAAGCCTTCCCTAAAAATTAAAAAAAGACCAGCTGTACATTTATCTTGTGTTGGCATGAATGTGAGCACGTACAAAACCCATCTTTCTTCTATTCCTTTAGTTGCATCTGCATGGCATTTTCTAGATTTGGGATGCCATATAAACTTTAGTAAAGCATCCTCTGGTCTTACTTCTTAGCACAACAACTTTAACAGAAGAGTTAGCTTAGAATTCTTTCCAGGGAAAGATAACATTAATTTGATAGAAGAGTACAAAATATCAGTAACAATCACAAAAGCATCAAGCTATTAAAAGTATTATTTATTGAGAAGCATATTTCCTCCAAGTGAATATTTATGGGAGAGATTTTTTTTAATCCCCTCATGCTGAAATTTTTGTAAGAACCAATGTTTCACATAAATTGTGCAACTGGTCTTGATATGGGCTATAAATATATTATTAACGCTTAACTAATACCAACGGCCAGATGGAAAGTTTTTTTCTTTCTTTTCAAATCTTCATTACTCTAACCAAATCGGAAAAGTACACACATTTTTCTACATGAACACAAATAAAGTAAAATTGACACTTATTGTGTTCTGTAAGTATTACTGTGTAGGTGAAGTAACAAAAAATTGTCAACATCCAGAAGCTTTATGATATTAGAGGGCTATAAAAGAAGGAGATCATAATATGTAAAGGAATAACAGTGTTGCAGAATGAGACAGTTAGAGCCACTCCATCCCATTAAAACAAGAAATCTCTCTATTTGTATTTTGTGCAAGTCAGGACAAGGCAATGGCAGATGCTGTTAGTGTGGCACTATTTGAACTTGTGAAGCTCTCTAGCATAAAGATACAGTGCTAAGCCAAAAGAAGAGACTATATTGCCTAAAAGAAAAATTGATTCCATCAGGGGCAAAAATGGACTCCTTTGAAGCAATTTAAATACTACAAAGAAATCTACAATAAAATGTGACACAAAATCACTCTACCAAATACTACTAAACTAAAACTGGCCAAGAGAGCAGCAAACAGTTCTTGGTTTGAATCAGCATTTTACTTGCCTAGTGTGTCTTGATGAGGAGCATTTTTTCAGATGAATCAAGAGATATTTACTGCCTAACAATTTTAAGAAAACATTTCATTATGACTTTTTATTAACTTGGAAAAAGGGATGGAGTCCACTGCAGTGTCAAGGGAGATGGGAAAGTTATAGGATGCTGGACTATAACATACCTCCTCGTTGAGGTTGCTAACTAGTAGTACACATCCAGTGGCAGCATTCAGCGAGCCAGCCAGTCGAATCCCAGCAGCACCCAGTGCTGTGGTTGCAGCTGCACCAGGCATCTGGAAACCAGCTAGCGGCATGCCAGCTGTGGAATACTTGCTGTTATTTTCCATTATATTCTTCACTTCAGACAAGTTACAAACATTATTTTACATGTAATTGAACATTAGCAGTAAATTACAACTGAGAGTAGTTTGGAATCAATGATATATGTAGTAAGTGATGATAACAGTCGTATACTAACTGGTTAAACTGCAGCTTTGTATAGACAAGTAAATGAATATGTTATTGTGGGGTATATTTAGTCAATTGATTAACTACTGTAACTCTTCAGTTTGGAGAGGAAAAAAAAAATAACGGTTAAGACAATTGTACTCCAAACCAACATATGCCTAATTTTTGAGCTGAATAAAGCCCAAGTCCTGCTAAGTTTGCCATCATAATAATACAGAAATATAATATATTCTACAATCATAGCCATGAGTTTTCATACTACCCACCCACTCCCTTATCTAAAAGTAAACTATTACGTAGAGGTGTGGTCATAATAAGTGTGCTTCATTACAATGTAAGGAATTAATATTTCCTAGAAACAGCCTTTTGTTATACAAATTACTACTCAAAAATAAGGAATATTCTTTTGACAACGTGGTTCATGGCTAGTCATAAGTATTCACCTGTCTGTGAACCAACAACAAAACAGGACTAGGAATTACTTTGTAATGCAGCGGTGTAGATGGACTATCTGATGTGTTGTTTGTGCACTACAGACAACCAAAATGGGCACAAAATATAAAGACACAGCATGAGAGAAATTAATATTTTTATTATTATACAAAAAGAAACAATTATCAAATCACAGATATAGTTGGTAGAAGTTGTCTGATTGCCAAGTGACAAAGATAAACAAAGGAAGGCCTGGTTATCCTCATAAACATACAAGAGAGAAGAAGATACTATTTAGAATAATAACAAAAAGAATAATCTCCTCAGAAATATTGGAGGATGTGAAGTTTTCCCAATTTCCTCGCTAATGACTGGCACACTTCTGAAGTTCACACTCGGGTTCACATGGAGTCAATTATTTACAAGGCAAACATGCCACCTGATGACGAAAGAGCCAACCCAAGACAGCTGCATACAAGCCATCTGCTATTGGACAACAATTGAGCTGGTGGAGGGGTCCTGCTTGAGTCGACAGTTAAAGAACTATTGCAAGAACTTCACTCTCTCTTTGGGAAACATTCTTCTTTAAGAACTGAGCAAGCTATAGAGCAAGGGGTGCCTAGAAAAAGGGGCTGTGTATCAGCAAACAAAGCCAAAAGAAGAAATGAACATTTTCTCAAAATTATATAAATATGTAGACTTCTGGAACACAGTGCTTTTCACAAGTGGAGATAAATGAAACATATTCTATAATGATGGTAGGAGGAGGTAAATGAAACATATTCCATAATGATGGTAGAAAAGTGGAGAAAGTCCAAAACTGAGCTAGAACCTCAGGACCTTCAAGCTAATATGTCTCAGAGTACATATCAGCATCAAGAGTAGGGAGCTAGAATTTTCTGATAGGACCCTGAACAGATTTGTATATTTGGACATGGTGAAGAGTTGGGTGTTTGAAATTGTTAATTTCAGCAGGACAAAAACTTTAAACCTACAACAGAGGTTGTCTGTCTTCACTTTCCTCATCACCCTTACCCCAGTCTCGCAACCTTAACCAATCTTTGTAGTAAACTTGAAACAGAAAGTTATAACTGAAATAACCAATGCCATAGAGACTGAAGCTTGTCATACACATAAGACAACTGCATACTAAGTATTTTAATAATATTAGTGACATCCTCTGACCCTGTACATCTGCTCCTTCACAGCCCTACAATATACAGTACCAAAGTTATAAATTTTTTCTTGTTATTTGCTTTATGTCGCACCGACACAGACAGGTCTTATGGTGACGATGGGATAGGAAAGGCCTAGGAGTGGCCGTGGCCTTAATTAAGGTACAGCCCCAGCATTTGCCTGGTGTGAAAAAGGGAAACCATGGAAAACCATCTTCAGGAGTGCTGACAGTGGGCTTCAAACCCACTATCTCCCGGATGCAAGCTCATAGCTGCGCAACCCTAACCGCACGGCCAACTTGCCCGGTTTATTAAATAAATAAAAAATTTAAAAGGCTACTATACTAAGATGGGCTGCCTAACAGGCTTTAAAGGCATGCTTGGTTCGCCCAGAAGGACACGAGTTCAATTCTTTGGCAGGAAGTCATAAAATTTTGAAACAAGATTTCCACTTCTGGAGAGGCACAGAGCTCTAAGGTTTACTCGGCCCACAAAATAAAATTAAAAAATTACCAGGTTAATTCCAAGAGGCAAAGGCAGCTGGGCATAGAGATAATCATGATCATGATCATCATCATCATGAATTCCTTCAAGTGAGCCAGGTAGGATGTTTTAGAGCGATGTGCCTCCTTTTGTTAGGATCTCGGTATGTTTCTTCTCTCTCTAGAGCATCCGATGTTTCTCCTCTCATCTCTATGTCTTCTCGTATCTGGTCTAACAACCTTTTCCTAGGGCGTCCAATCTGTCTTTGTCCCGGAACAATCTTTTCAAAATACTTCCTTGAAGTTTGAGTTGCCTGCATCTACTTAACGTGTCCTAGCCACTTCAACCTTTCTTCTATGGTCAGGATGATCTGCAGGTCACTTCGTATCTTATCATTCCTAATTCTGTCCTTCCTTGTTTTCTGTACAGCTGATCTAAGGAACTTAATTTCACAAGCTTGCAGTTGATTTACTTCTTTTTGATATATGATGCAACTCTCCAGACTATATGTCACGATGTGCCTCCATTTGTTAGGATCTCGGTATGTTTCTTCTCTCCCTAGAGCATCCGATGTTTCTCCTCTCTTCTCTATGTCTTCTTGTATCTGGTCTAACAACCCTTTCCTAGGGCATCCAATTGCAATTTTACCCCAACATAATTTAATGGAATTTTTGAAATACACTTCTCTATGGGTTTCATGTAACGGTCAATAACTTCCGTGCAAAATTTTTTAATGAAATTGAAAATTGACAAGATTATATAAACTTGAAAGTGATCCCAAAAGAGGAATGGTGAAAGGGGACATGGGAACAGTAGTTTGTAAAGTACAATCACTCACCACCAAGTTGAATGTTACTCTTTCTGTCCAACAACGACATTTCGAACAACGTTTCAAAAAAATTTATGTAACATTGAACACCAGTTTGACGTATGGCATTTAGTTAGAGCTTTATGAAGCGGCTTAAATCTGAACGAAAACATGTGAACAATTTATGACATGGAAAATTAGTTCAGTACACCATTTGTGGTATTTTCAAAGTTGCCAAAGCGACAAAAATGAGCTCACTGAAAAATTGACATCTGCTCTTCAGTATATTTGTAGTGCCCTTGAGTGGGATGATGAGAGTAAATTCAAAAACTGTTAATACAATGCTACTGGGGAATATAAGAACAAGATAAGGATAGTAAAAGAAGTCTTATATCAGCACTCATTATTAATGTGAGTAACTAAACACTCCTGACACGTTTGCTTTGAATATAGTGTAATTGCTGTCTTTTCAGGAAATGTTTGTCATATTTTGCTAACTGCACATGAAGGTATGATTTTCCTTACATTTTTACCCAGTGTATTCCAGGAACTGATCAAATGTATGAACTGTCTGTATGCGATGTGATCCCACGTCAACCCCTAGAGGGCGTGTCCACATGTGGTTGATACAGGGCCAACGGAAATGTGGGCTGGTGTAGATACCTCGGAAATTAATTCACGGACCAACAGGCAACCCTACTCCTGGGGGCTTTACAATCCTGGGACACCCTCTGTCCAGGGGTCATAAATATGCAGGGCCCCAGCTCAGGGTTATGAGTGAAGTCCACAATGGTAACTACTGTGTAGACGCTAGAATTTGGAACAGTGTGGATGGTGGACGTAGCATCCTAATATTCTGGATTAGTAGGAGTAAAGGGTATTTGTCCGTAACTATGGGCATTTATCAGATTTTGAGTCTCTTCCCAATGTTAGCAGTGGCCAAAATTCCTGCTATCAGGAAACTCTAAAATGCCCAATGCAGGCTGTGGCGACAAGCGGGTTGATAATTCCGTCACAACCCATGAACCATGTCTACGTCAGTTTTGTCGAATAATGTTGGAAGGGACCACATGTTGGCCTCACCTGACCACTGAAACCCCCCTTCCATGTACATTGCGCACAGTCGGCATCTTGGAAAGCTTCCCAGTGAAAGCCGACGTACACCGATGCTCCGCACTGTCCCCATTGCTCTTTGTCCTCCTCATGGACACTATCACATGGGACCAGAAAAGGAGTGCGCCCCTTGGACTCTGTTATAAGCAGATGATGTCGCACTTGCTTATACCACCAGAAGAGGATTGTACGGACACATTGACGATTGGAACAGCCGCCGTCTCTCATTTTACAGTCTTGGACTGAACAAAAAGAAAGCCGAATACCAGGACACCATCCCAAGCAACAGCTCCATCAATGTTACGAGACCTTAATGAAGACCATAAGCTTCAGGTATCTAGGATCTTGCCTACAGACTGATGGTGGGATAGGTGATGAAGTACAAAGTAGGATGAATTCAGCATGGATGAGATGGAGGAAAGTCACAGGCATACCCTGCGACAAAAGGATGCCATTACATCCAGAATATACTGCATGGTACTAAGTCCTGCTGCTTTATACGGTGTTGAATGTCGACCAGCTCACAAAGCTGCTATGGAGCACCAATTAAACAACATGGAAATGCGTATGCTCCATTGGTCGATGGGTATCACACTCCTGAATCATGTCAAAAATGACTGTTTGCCAGCACATGGTTTATCATACGCATAGCAACGAACCCCTCACTGAGAAGGGAAAAGCATCTACAATGGTATGGCTATGCCCTGTGTGCCGTATGTGGAACAGCCGACAATTTCACCAACTCCTTGCAAATTAATGGGCAACGTCCACATTGATGTTAATAATAATAATAATAATAATAATAATAATAATAATAATAATAATGTTTTTTTGCTTTACGTCCCACTAACTACTCTTTTACGGTTTTCGGAGACGCCAAGGTGCCCGAATTTAGTCCCGCATGAGTTCTTTTACGGACCAGTAAATCTACCAACACGAGGCTGACGTATCTGAGCACCTTCAAATACCACCGGACTGAGCCAGAATCGTACCTGCCAAGTTGGGATCAGAAGGCCAGCGCCTCAACCGTCTGAGCCACTCAGCCCGGCTACATTGATGTCCAAAGCAGCGCTGGCATGACACGGTAAATGCCGATATGAAGACTTTCAACTTAAGACCTTACAATGATCAAGATTATGCAAAAACAATGGTGGCGATTGTTGTTTTAAGAGGAAGTACAACTAGGTAACCATCCTCTCTGAACAAATTAAGAGAAAAAACGAAAGTTAAAATAAATTTAAAACTGTTTATTAAACGGAAGAATTTGAAATATAATATTTTAAAATGATGATAAAAATGTTCTTAAGCCAAATAGGACACTGAAAAATGAAATTTAGCACCCCGTTGATCAATCCACTGCCACACAAAGCAAATTACAAGATCAGCAGTATTCCCATCATCGACTAGTATGACTTCAGGAGCAAGTATGAGTTCAAGTGTCTCCTGCAGGCTGATGTTCCATCTTAGGCCGGAGAGATCGACACACACTGTGAGGATGTGTGCCACAGTGAATGGAGCACCACAAGACCAAACTGCAGGGGAGGGGGGGAAGTCTTCCCTCTTCAGGAGGTAAGAGTGCATAGATCTTCCATGACCTATCCTCAGCCTACACAAAACTACGACCTCTCTGTTAAAACTGGAAAGAGGACCACCACAAGGCAGTTAGTTGTCTTCGTAATTGCCCTAACCTCGTTGGGAGTTTGGATAGATAGTCACTCCAATTCCTAGGACGAGAACAAATATCTGAAACAAGTATGTTCTTAAGTGTGGGTGGTAGAAGTGACTCATCTTTTGCAGCTTCGTCCACAAGTTCATTTCCCGCAATCCCAACATGGCTTGGGAGCCATACAAAAGTGATTCTGGTGCCAACATCACACAATCTGGCTAGAAGGTCATGAATGCGCCACACTAGTCGGAGTTGTCGGAAACATATGCCAATAAACTGCAGAGAACTTAACGAGTCTGTAGATACAGAGAAAGTGCAGATGTTCTAAGGCGGTGAAACTCTGCAATATACACACACTACACACACTGGGAAGCGAGATC
Organism: Anabrus simplex; assembly: GCF_040414725.1. Taxonomy (NCBI): domain Eukaryota; kingdom Metazoa; phylum Arthropoda; class Insecta; order Orthoptera; family Tettigoniidae; genus Anabrus; species Anabrus simplex. The sequence continues at coordinate 1,138,641,862 of NC_090265.1, forward strand.
TTCGTGCTAATATCATCGGAGACGAATAAGTACCCTACATTTTTCCTGATCTTAGAACCATCTGCAATGATGGCGCAGGGCTAAATACTGGTGAATGCAGTCCCAGAAATACCTCCGATGAACACAGGCATCCATGCTCATCTTGGGTCCACGGAGTAGATCTAGCCCTATATTTGACCGAGGAACTAGCAATGGAGGTACTTCGCTATGGGTTCACTCAAGATAACCACCGGTAGCCACATCCAACTCATGACACAGGCTATCAATTTGAAACCCAACCAGCTGTGTAGCATTTGGTCGGTTTTGGTACCTCAGAATGACAAGTCAAGATTGAAGCAGTGGTTCTTGCACCGGCTGGAAAATGATAGGAAGAGAAAGAAGAAAATTATGCCATGTATGGAGTGTATTTTTGTATATTTTTTAACTGCTCAATTGTGACTTTCTCTTAGTTGTATGCATGATTATTAAATGTCTTTTAGTGCTCAATGTATCGAGTTTACAGTACCAAAATTACCATGTAACGTAATACAGTCTGCACTTCCCCAAATCTTATTTAATACTTCACTTACGTGGCAAAAAAAAAAAAAAAAAAAAAAACTAAACGAACACACACACACATTATCGGTAGGAATATTAACACAAACTACATTCAGACAATTCAAAAATTAGACTTTCTTCTGCTCCGATTCTTGGAACTAGTTTTTGATTTACCACTTTCACTTGCAATGGACTTGAATTTATATGGTTTGTACCTAGAAGACATAATAAACTATAAAAAACTGCATCAGTAGCAAACTTCTCTCCTACTACGTAACGAGAGTAGAAAGAACATGTGCATACATGCAACGTTCAAAGCATTGACATCCAATTCAACTTTATCACTAGCGATGTCAGTGGCTTCAGAGAAATACCTTAATAACTATGCCATTTATTGCATCGAATGGAATGGGATGAAAATAATTTGCTTTCAAAATAATCCCTCTCATCTTATGCTTTGTTAAAAATCCATTTTTAACACAAACTGCTCCTATAAACAAAAGATAAGATTATGGGTTTCAGGACAAGAACTAACAACAAAAGAAATTAAAACTCAATACTTTCTGGAACATACTACGATTAATTTATTGCACAAAGTAGTGCAGAATGCTTAAATCAGTCCTTTCTTGTTTACATTTGCAATATTATTTAGAACAGATATTATCTACCATCTACTTGGTAGTTAGTAGTTGACTCAACCCACCAAAATTCTTTCAAAGGCTTCTTATAAACATGGACATCAACTACAGGCATAAAAAATGCAGTAATAAAACTATGCATATTCCAAAAATGTAATCAACACACACTGTTAGTTAATATTCTTTAAGAAAATATTTCATTAAATAAATCTTAATTTAAGTTAAACAAGATCAAAGTTTCAAACGAAGATTGTTCTGCAATAGATTTTGCATCTTCTACTTTAAACTTTCAAGATGCAGGTAATTTTCCAATACCCACAGTGGATAAAATGCATACATCATATTACTAGATATCCCATTAAGAGGATCACAGAAATACTTCCCAAGTATCTCTATGAACACAAAAACCACTGAAAACAGTTATATTCACACTTTTTACATACTTATCAAGGCACCATCAGGAGCATGCAGCTAGCACTCAAAACACACACAGATCTGCTTCAAGAATGGAGAGAGAGTGAAAGAAATTTTCCTTGTTCCCAGTGGCATTAACATACACCATCAAATTCCTTAGTTGCCCTTAAAGGAAAACCAGTGAAAAAGACTGCTAGTTTCAGTTATAGTAATTGCTGCACTGACTTTCTGACCATAGGCAGGGATGCCCTGCAAAAATAAATTCTCAGCTGCTTACTGCTGGGAAGTGCTTTTTATACTTCAGATTTCATGATATTTTAATATCAGAAAAAGAAAAAAATTAGCATTCAAAACAAGTAATTTAACAAAAAAAGAATGATTAACTTTAATAAATGAATGAATGAATGAATTAATAATAATAATAATAATAATAATAATAATAATAATAATAATAACACATTATATATTTGGCATCCTTTCAAAAATGGAAAAAACCTAGAATTTTGTTCCGAACAGGTAATGTTTACATTGAAGTAAATCTACAGATACAGTCTTCCAGATGTTATCACTCTTAAAGGTTAACCAACTGTGCCACAACTTGATCCCATAATAACAAGGAGTGCAGAAGGCAAGGGCCTAACCAACAAAACTACCCTGCCACTCTAATTTGAATTAATTAATGTATTAAGTAACATACCCAATCCCCAAACATCAGTGACCCAATCAAAAGCTCCAAAAGATCACTGAATAGGCATCATAAACTGAACAGGCATCATAACTGCCTTAAGTTTTTCCATCATCCAATAAAACAAGTGATCATTAAACAACAAGCTACACTCTCCACTGATCATTAATGTACTGAAAATAAATAAATAAATAAATAAATAAATAAATAAATAAATAAATAAATAAATAAATAAATGTCCCTAAAACTGCACACTTACTTGTAACATCTGTATTATACTTTGTGAAATTACAAGTCATTAAGAAACTGCAGTAATTGATTCACTCGTGTTGCTCTAAGGGCACTAGCATGAAGCCTAGGGGCTATCTGTGAACGCTAACATTGCCAGCATTTACTAGTTGAAATGGGTCAAAATAATTCCTGTAAAATTTAAAAAGTTTAGAAACTTGCAAGATAACAGGTTCAGCTGTTTCAAGAGAAATTGTGGCTAAAAGACACAAGATATTCTGCTAAGCAGACTCCAAGACTAAGCCACAATGCACAGACTCTAAAATTTTTTAGGAATACTATAAATATATACATATGTATATGTACATCTCAAGCATCAAAGTAAGCAAACAAATGATACTGCGGCACAATTAAGAGCAAGAGTTTACACAAGAAGGATCAGCCGGCAGTGAACATCAGATCTCACATACATCATTGTGAGCAAGAGAAACAGTTAGATGAGAGAAAGAGGAGAAGGTATAGGCAGAGAGAGAGAAAGGCAAAGAGAGAGAGAGAGAGAGAGAGAGAGAAAAGAGAAGTGATAGCATCAGAAAGAGAAAATGAAATCATAAGCACAGTGCCCTTCCATTGAATAGTTCAAAATTTTGACCATCTCCATAATCACAGTGATAATGCAGATTTCTGTTGACTGAGAATCTTTAATCAAGGAATTCTAATGGAAAATCGCTATTCTCAAAAAAATTTCAAGCAAAAGAGGATGTATACTACTATCTTTTGATCACCTAACCACTTGGAGCAATGTTGCTGTGCTTTTCCTTCTAAGTAATAAGATGAGATGCCCCATACTACGCAGGCTTCAGCCAGAGAAAGTGAGAGGAACAATACACCAAAGAGAAAAGAGAGAAAGTGGGTGTGGATGATATGAGATTCGTACCTCCTAAGCCGCCCACTGCTGAGTTGCCATAGGGCGAGGTGAGTGGCGAGCCCAGGCCATGCATGGCAGCGAACGGCGACGCCAAAACACCCGGCGCACCTGGCAGAGCGAGGGGAACATTAATACAGCTCGCCTCTCTCGAGTACCTTTGGGGTTGGGAGGGAATGTGGGAGTAGGGGAAGTAATACACTTGACAAGACCAACAACAAAACGATTAATACGCCTTGAAAGCAATAAATTTCTCCTGAATAAAGAAAATAATGTACCTAAATGTCTTCAGCAGTTCATAAGCATGAAACAATACAAGTTAGAAAATTTTTACAGTTCATTCTTGTAGTCAAAAGCTGAACCTGCATATACAAGCTTCAAATCTCAATCAAGGAGTGCATAAATCTGAAAGAAATGATTCAATGGCACTTCTTCGCCAAGACTACAGACACTGTTTGAATACATGGGTTTATAGAAGGAAGGTTAAAATTGACAGGAAATTTATCAATCATTCTGATCAGTCAGAATTACAATTCTTGTACAATAATTGTTCTGGTGACGAGTTACAAAATCATTAGAAATGTACATCTTTATTTACATTAGAACAACAATTCAGTGTGTTTTTTTGTTTTGTTTTTGTTTTACACCATCCTTACAAGTAACGAATAGTTTTTAAGTAGCAGAACAAAACATGCTGCCAAAACCTTGTTATGCTCTTCCTTTTGCACCTTCTAACTATTGATTTCTAGTCAGGCAACTTTTGAAAGGTTAAAATAGTGTTCATTTATCAACACTATCATTTAGTATAAGGTGTTATAGAAAAGCTTCTCTTTTTAAAGACATTTACGGACATTACAGGAGAGGGCAAGAACTATTTTCCTGCAGACTGCAGCAAGGTATAATCGGCATAACAATCTGAAAGAAATATCATTAAATATATGCTAGTGACATAACGATGTCAAATTATAATCTCAAAAACCACATTCTTAACTATGTATGAATTAACAGCACTCAAGTCAGAATTACTGCTTCAAAATGTTAGAACTACATATCATCATCCTCTACAGGAATTCCATTTCTCAAACACCTTCAAGCCTATCAGATGTTATACATCCCACCTTATATAGATAAAATTATCCTGAAAATATTTCTCCTTAATATGCATGGCAAGACAAAAATAACATGTTGTGATGATACATATAACCCCCTCCTTCCCTTGCACTGTATTTATTGCAACACATGCTATTCATCATAACTCAATTATATTTATTATTATGTTATTTGTGCAATCATTTAGCTACATGGTAAAGTGCAGAAACTGAAAGGTCTCCATACTGGATCTTGTACACAACTGATTTTGTACAGTATTGGGAAATAAAGAACTATTTACAGAGCTGTTCATAACTTTGCGCCAATAGCTCACCCAGAAGTACGACGTCAGTTTGGTAGCAACAGACACAAAAGTTCTATACCAAGGTGTAGCTTCGTGGGACGACTATGTTGGAGATTAATCGTGGTAAATCTCTCTCCTGATTGGTCAGTAGGGTACATCATGCCCAGGGCTAGGGCTTGGATTTCCATGATCTAAAAACTCCAGAAATATGCGTGCATTTATGCCTAAAAATTATAAAAAATGACCGAAAATTAAAACGATACGAAAAATGCACACACAGTTGAACCTGAGTCATACGTATAACAAGGTGAAGAGAAGATTTTACATATAATTAAGAACAATTTACTAATCATGTTTACATATTATGGTAACTATATATTTAAAAAGTTTGCTAAAACTAGGTTTGATCATCTCGTCTCGCCGTTCTACTGGACCAATTTGCTTCATTCTTTTTTAATCCCTCCCAAATTACCTGCCGGTGAATCATCAAATAGGTCTTTAGGTTAAGTCAAGTTCGAGTAATCCTAAAATCAAATCACTAAATATCCACTCCAATGAGGCATGCCCCAAGCCTGCAATATATTCTGTACTCAGAGGGTTGTATACATTTAAAGAGCAATATGTTTACATAAAGATATCGGAGAATCTTTCACTTTTAGTTATATGCAACGCGGTACTTTCCGTGTCTTTCATTACACTACTGCACCACATCCCTCCGACATCTGCAGCTAAAGTGCCCCCACGTGCCAACAATGCCGACTCTAATGTACCACATTTGTAACTCACCTGTGTTTTGATCATAGGAAATGTATACATCGGCAACATTATTTTAGCTTTTACAAATAACATGTTTTAAGTTATATTTTGCTGGGACCTAAAGAAATTTAAGTATGAAACAGAATCATGCAAAACTGAGTTATGTATAAACCAGCCTCAATTCTACTTCTAAGAGTTAGTTACAGACGAAATAATTCATAACTCTCTTAGCCTTTATCATCAGCAGAGTTGCTCTGGATGGAAATATGTAGTTTCAGATGGTCAAACTTGAAGGATCTCTGGTTGTCAGCAAGTAGTGCCTTGTACTTGTAGAAACTTCTTTCTACATCGCACAACATAATACGGGAATACTTGAAAAAGGTCAAATCATTAGCAGGAAATTCTGATTCATTTTTGTTGAATTCTGCTTCTTTTCCATAAAGAACGTCAATAACTTTACACAATGTTTTATATCCAGGATTTCATTGAAGCACACGCCGTAATTTTCCTCGTACCTTTGTCAGTTACTTTGCACTGTGTTCTAGATAACTCACTTTTAGTTTGCTTCACAATGCTTAATGCATCACACAATTGCATGTCCACAGTTTCAAGGTGAGTGATGGATTTATGTAGGCTAAGTTTCTTGACATGATGGATGAAAACAACTCTTGTATAGTTTTGATTGAAGATGAATCACTTTTGTCAAAGTTATTGAAGATATTCTCAATCTCACTATAGTTTGTATTATAGCAGTTTGCAGCATGATGCCAAGTCTCGCAATGTGACAGAATAGGCTGCAGAGGAAAGGGTAGAAATAGCGCCTCTTCCTTAAATTTCTGCACTCAAAGCGGAGCCTTAGAAAAAAGTTAGCAGTTACCTCAAAACCCATTAGCCACTCTATGTACGGCATGCCAAGACAAGTTACATGCACCATTTTGAGATACAGTATCTGAAGCCTTTTTCTGCTTTTACCATGTAAGGAGCAGCATCTGTTACAAAGATGAGCACACACTATTATTCTACTTTACCTGGCCACAACAAATTCACTGAAGTATCAAAAACAATAGCAATGGAGAACCTATTTACCCTATTCAACATCTCGCATGCCATAAGAAATGTTTCTCCAGGCTAGTCATGTTTAAGAACGCCTACAATAAAATCTCCCGCATATCTAACGTCTATGTCAGTGGCTTCATCTATGGAGATCCATATTTTTGTTGCTGCTGACATGCTGTTCATATTTTATTCACTGTACCATCATAAAATGGACTCTTAAAGAATGGGATAAGTTGTGTACTTTTCTAAGAACTGTATGAAACAAAGTACCGGTATCAATACTTTCTACGAAGGCATTTACACACCCTAATTTATTAAATATTGATCGTAGGATTGCATAAGCAAAGAGAAAATACCATTCGAGCCGGCCCCGTGGTGTAGGGGTGGAGTGCCTGCCTCTTACCCGGAGGCCCCGGGTTCAATTCCCGGCCAGGTCAGGAATTTTTACCTGGACCTGAGGGCTGGTTCGAGGTCTACTCAGCCCCTACGTGATTAGAATTGAGGAGCTATCTGACGGCGAGATAGCAGCCCCGTCTAGCAAAACAAGAATAATGGCAGAGAGGATTTGTCGTGCTGACCACACAACACCTTGTAATCTGCAGGCCTTCGGGCTGAGCAGCAGTTGCTTGGTAGGCCAAGACCGTTCAAGGGCTGTAGTGCCATGGGGTTTGGGGGGGGGGGGTTATGTTCAATGAAACCATCATTTCAGGAAGATCCTTAAAAAACTGAGATGCACTGCTGTATGGTTTCTCAAACAGCCATTACAGTCTACTTTCTGGAGCTAATTCTCAGTTTACACAGCTTTTGTATCCAGCAGTATTGAAATGTTGTTGCACCATACAAAATTTCTCAGCTGTAATTTTCACCTTACAAGATTTTACAAACTAAAATATCTTCCCCAGTACTAAAATACTCTCTACCAAATCTTTAACAAAACCTGGCAATCTCGCCCTATAAGAGCACTTTATTTTAAGCGTCTAGAAAATACAATGAACTACTCGTTAGCAGAGACAAAAATGATGCCATACAGGGGCAGAGATGGTGTGTGGTTCCATGGAACAAGGAAACTATTGGGAAAGAGGAAGAGAAAAGTAACTCACTGTTTCTTCTTCACACACAATAAATCACACTTTCGGCATCTCGAATGAGCTCAGGGTGCTCCAAGCATACACACACATCCTTTCCACCTGCAGGCTTTAACAGCACAGTCCTGGTAAATCCTGCTACCACCAAGTGAAGGTTGGCAAACAAACGTCCTTACGATCAGCTGCACAAGCGTTATGAAATAATGTTTAGAACAATATTAAATACGGTTAAATATGCATTTGTATGAACAATGAAAACTGCTCCATCATGTTCACAAATGTTACAATCTTGCTTAAATTAACTTATCCAAGGAAAAAGCATGCCAGGATAAAAATATGATATCATCCAAATCTAAGTTCTAGTCGTGATGAACTCAAGGTGGAAGGTGGAGGCCTATATATAATCTGTGGCTGGAAGCTGTCCAGGGTTCTATTACTGATTAAGGATCTCTCGTCAGTAAATTTTCTTGGCATTCTGATATACGGTAGCCCTAGGGCTATCTGTATTTCATTGCATACCTTGTTGTACGAGAAACATGTGCATTCTTTCAGAACTTTCTAGAGCATGCTTACATAGGTAGACCTATGGATGGCAATAACTATGATGATGATGATGATGATGATGATGATGCTTGTTGTTTTAAGGGGCCTAATATCGAAGGTCATCGGCCCCGCAATAACTATGTGGTCAAGGGTAAATCTATAATCTATGGCACAGTCCCAAGCCATAGATCAGCAGCATGTGTATGCTCGAATGAAGTATAACTAAACCAAGTTATAAAAATCAGTGAATCAGTATTAAGTGAATGAATTCAACCAAGTGTCCATGATGAAACTCTGAAACTTTTTATAGGGTAAGGTTGCCCATCTCCGTGCTAACCTTAATTCCGTTATACTTTCTGCGATTGAATATCGTGGCAATAGGCATCCCTCGAGTACGTTGTCTAAACTCTCAAGAGATGGCGTGAAGTTAGCCTTTTCAAACATGAACACCAGCGCTTGGGTCGAGGGTGTGGTGTATGGCCTACTGCGTCATTTCTGAACAGGTGTGAGAAAATAGCTGTGTTTCTGTCCTGTGTGCCTGTAAGTTGGGAAATCGTCAAAATTATTAGGTAAATATTACAATATATGCTTTGACATTATGTCTGTGCGGTAGACGAAGATGTAGGCTTTCCAGATTTGTTATTATTTTCACTCGTAGATTTCTCTATAGAACAGTAAACTCTTTCGAGTTTCGTGATTTATTTTCGTTTTCTCTGCCTTGTTTTCATTCATGTTATCGTCAGAGTATATCTCCGTACACATAATTCCCTTTTAATGCTGAGTATTGGAATAGAATCTGTTATTTTGTAAACATATAATTTCACCTAGCGTCCATATGAATTTCAAGGCGAATTTACTCCACTACAGGGTGTGTGAAAATTTTATAACCTAAAATTAAAATTGTAACATTAAGTACGTGATGAACTCCTACATGCAAGCCTACACACGTCTACATTACATTTATTTTATTTTCAGTTACAACTAAAGAGGGAGGTGTCATGGGTAAAAACCAAGAAATCACACATCTCTAAAGCAGGAGATACTAAGCCTACTTCTGAGAAAGGTATGAAAAGCAGGCTGTGGAACTAGCTCTCAAGAAAGTTCTACAGGAACACTGGACTATATACAGGGCTTCGAAATATTTCAAAGTGCCTTGGTTTACTCTCAAAGACAATGTAATGAAAGGTAGTGAACATTTTGCTGTGAGCAACAACAGTTTGATGAAATTCGAAGTTGGAAAAGTTGGCAGACCCTTTGTTCTGTCATCAGAATTAGAAATTAGATTGGCAAAATATATAATATGAATGCAGGAGATCGGGTTTGGATTGACAGTATTGCAAGTGAGAAAACTGGCGTATTGTTTTGCTAAATAACATGGATCAGCAGAGAGGTTCAATGTTGAGAAGGAGATTGCTGGCAAAAAGTGGTATCGAGGATTTCGTGAAAGCTTCAATCTAACTCTCACACGACCAGGAAATTTATCAAGATATCGTGCTTCATGTGCAAATCCTGTTTTAATGAATGAATATTATGACTGTTTGGAGAAGGTTCTTAAAGAACATGGCCTCATGGACAAAACTCACCAGATCTGGAACTGTGATGAGACCAGTCTAATGTTTGTAAATGCAGGATCCAAAGTTGTCACTAGCGTAGGTAAGATATATACCTATAGGAGTGTTTATGCGGAAAAAGGAATGACAACTACATTGCTGTGCTGTGCAAATGCAGCAGGAAAATCTGGTCCAATTCTGGTTATATTCAAAGGAGTGTAGAACATTCCAGCCTTAAAGGAAGGTGCTCACCTTGATGCAATGGTCGCAGTAAGCAAGAAAGGTTGGATTACAAGCGAGCTTTTAGTAAAATGGATGGAAATGTTAATTAATAATCTTCCTCAAGCTCGACCAGTAATCCTCACATGCTACTCATCTATCACCAGAGGCTTTACAAATGGTGGATGAAAACCAGATTATCATCACTTTTCCATCACACACGACCCATCTTCTGCAGCCTCTTGATGTTAGTGTCTATCGCTCATTGAAAGCTGCTTGGAATAATGAAATAGATGGACACATGAGAAGCAACCCTAGGAAAACTCCAAGTCGATACGCCTTCCATTCTCTGTTCAACCCTAGCTACGAAAAGAACTTCACGCCCCAGATAATCAGAGCTGGTTTCCAAAAAACTGGCATTTGCCCATTTAATAGGAATGCTATTTCTCCTGAGGCTACGGTCCCGTCTACAGTTTCCGATAAAAATCCAAACGGAAACAGTGGAGGTGAATCATGCCTACAAATTCCATCCTGTGACCCATCCAATGTTCCCACCACTCGTAGGAAAGCATAGTCGGCTAAAATCCAAACTAAAGGCGTAGGTCTACCTTCTACGAAGAACTCTATACTTGGACCTTCTCACAGTCCTGACACTTCGGAAATGAGTAGTGCGCAGAAACATACCAGTGAAGACAACTCACTTGCTCCATTTGTAAAAGAGATTACCCTCACGACTTGCAGAAAAATAATCGTCAAAAATTACATTTGAAAATAATTGTCACGGAATTAGGCAAACTTACCCTACACAAAACATGTGCTACAACTACAAAACTGTACACGCATTGTAAACTGTCGTCTGTCTTGCTAAAAAGGGTAGTTCATTTCTCGAAATGCTTTTATTACAGTACAATTTTATCATATCGGGTGGTTACAATTAGACTTTCCCTACGTAACGAACGCTAGACAGGAAACTATTGATAGTACCGTGTCCCAGACACAGTAGGAATAATGTCCAGATTATGGGCTACAAGATTTGCATGGTTCACAGTACCTGAAAGATAAGATTTATGAAGGGAACATTTGCACACATGCCAATCTGAAGAGATGTATGGCAAGAGAGGTATCTGGTATGCCCATAGAGATGTTTCATGCAACAGTGCAGCAAGGTATCCTATGCTTTTGTCTGCCCTGGACAGAAATGGGTGTCATTTCAAGTACACTTTGTAGTCTAACAGATGATACATCCACAACAACCAGTCATATTGCATGGGTATGGCAACACATTAAAAGTGCTCATTGGACTTGCTTATGCACTATTTCTCTTCTGCATATCCTTGGCAATGTCTGGATTAAGTTTCAACGCTAGGTTTTTCTACGTATATGCATTCCCCCTGAGCTGTTTTTACCCATGAATATGTGATTATTGAAAAACAGCTCCGCTAGATAACTGACATTTTAAGATTATAAATTGAAATTAAGCATAAATTTACAATGATGATGATATTCAAAGTCTAATGAACATTATAGTGGTATTGTTCAAAGCAAGAAACAACACACAACCCTATATCACATCGCTGACATGTTTTTTCAGCCGTGACATGAGCATTTAAGTGCAAATAACACATACATTTCATTCACATATCATATCATTCCACTTCTGAAGTCTACTTTTGGAGAAACTGGTTATTTTTATAAAACGAATTGACCATGAATCATAAACGAGAACTGAACTGCAATATCTGCATCATCATCATCATCATCATCATCATCTTCATTTCCCATTTCCAGCCTCCCGGGTTGGGTTGTGAATCAAGGACCTCCGTCACTGCCTGTCTCTCCACCACTCTTCTCCATTTTTAAGTACATCATCTGGTTTTCCTCCCCTCTTCTCCATGCACTTCCACACTGAATCTGTCCACCTCTTTCGGGGTCATCCTCGTGGTCTCTTTCCTGTTAACTTCTCTGAAAAAGCCCCACCTTTTTTCTTGGCACTCTTTCTCCCATTCTCATCATATGCCCATACCACTATAGCTTTGTCGTTTCTATCCTGTCTTGAAGCTTCAAGATTCGTGTCCTTTTCCTTATATCTTCATTTCTAATTCTATCCTTTCTGGCCTTGCCCTTGATACCTCTTAGGAATTTCATCTCCACTGCCTGTATTCTACTCTTCTCTCCATTTGTTGTAGTCCACGATCCAGTTGCACAAGTTAGTATGGGTTCATAATAGGTTGAATACAATATTTTCTTACATTTCTTTGTGACATCTTGGTTCCACAAAATACCCCTTACACTCTGGTAGAAGCTGTTTGCATGTTGTATTCTTTTCCCAATTCCCTCGGTTATCTTTCCATCTTCTGTGATCACACTTCCCAAGTACTTGAAACTTTTAACCACTTCCAGAATTTTACCATTTAGTTTTATCTTTCCTCTTCATTCCTTCCTTCCCCTTGTCATCACTATTGTTTTACTTTTCTCTGTGCTTACTTTCTTCCCAAATTTTCCTATCACTTGATTCCATACATCTACTTGTTTTTGCACTTCCGTTTCATCCTCACCCCATATCACTATATCATCTGCAAACAACAGGGCTTTTGTTGCCTGTCTTCCCAATCTCTGTTTAATGTTCTTATGAATTTCATCCATGACTATGATGAACAGTAATATAGTATATTGCAATATTCATACGAATATCACTAACACTTCTGTAGACAATGAAACTGCATACAAAAATCTACTAAAGAATAGAGTAACTCCTGAAAACAACAGAACTCCCCCACCCCCCTTTAAATGGCAAGTTATAAACCCTAAGAAAGTCTTAACTGTGAAGACTACTATGGCATAAGTAATTTTATTCTAAAACAAATGATTGACATAATAATAATACTACCTCTAGAGTGGTATCATATGGTACCACGTCCAGACTGTCTAAAAATTATAGTTACAATTCCTGTGTTTAAGAATGGAGATGTTATGGATCCAGGCAGTTATCGACCCATTTCAATTGTTCCAGTCATATCTAACATAATAGAACATTGTATAAAGGAACAGCTATCTGTATATTTTGAAAAGTATATTTTACTAAATGCTGCAGCGTTTGGGTTCAGAACAAATAAATCCACCATTAAAGCCTTAGAAGCCGTTGTGACTGAAGTAATTCAAGGCTTTGAGTCTCACTACATTACAAGTGCTACACTGCTAGACCTCAGCAAAGTTTTTGATTCAGTACTGCACAATATACCAATAAGTGAGCTTAGCTACTATGGCGTGAAAGATTTAGAGTTATTATTAATTACATCCTACCTCAATGACAGGTATCAAATTGTACTCTTAGAAAATCAATGATCTGCGGCTCTCAAAGTAAAAACAGGGGTGGTTCAGGGTTCAGTTGTAGGAACCTTCCTTTTCCTTGTGTACATAAATGATATTGTTTGTAATTTACCCTGTAGACCAGTGCTCTATGCAGATGATATTACTATAATAACCAGCAACAGAGACTTAAAATATGTTGAGGAAGAAAGGATAGAAATGCTACACAAATCATCCTCTTGGTTGCTGGCAAATAAACTTATCCTACATAATAACAAGACAGAAGTGATCTACTTCCATTTAATTAATACACGTCTGGGTAATAATGATCAAAATTCTGTCAAATTATTGGGATTGTATCTGGACTGTAAATTAACCTGGAACACACACACGAAAAAGTTATGTACAAAACTGGCTAGAGTGATATTTTTGCTTCGCAGACTTAAACAATCAGTTAGTAGTAGTCAGATAAGTGCATAATATGCCTTCTTTCATTCACACTTATCATATGGTACCACGTTATGGGTTAAATCAACAGGGGCTAAAGATTTGTTCAAGTGGCAAAAGAAGGCAATAATATGTATTAAAGGTAAGACCACAAGGGAGTATTGTAGACCTATGTTCCAAAACCTTGCAATTATGACTCTTCCATCATAATATATTTATCATAGTACGAAGACGGTTTGAAAAGTTCTCGGAATCACCGCTAGATGTCAGTGCTAGAGCAACGAGGTTCCCGCGCAATAATCACACATCCTTTGTGAGTGAATACGTGGCGCGTCAGTGCTCTAGCTGCAGGAGTGTGGTAGTGACGACTCTGTTGTTGTTGTTGTTCCCGCGTTGTAATTTGTGACAATGGGAAAAACTGAGATTCAAGCAGTGATTAAGTACTTTGTAAAGAAAGGTATGAAAGCAAAGGAAATTCATGCCGACTTTCAGAACACACTGGGGGACTCTGCTCCTTCATTTTCAACTGTTGCCAAGTGGACCAGCGAGTTTAAATTTGGTCGAGAGAGCTTGGATGATGATCCGCGTAGTGGACGGCCAAAAAGTGTTATGACCCCAGAATTTATCGGAAAAGTTCATAAAATGGTCATGGAGGATCGTCGACTGAAAGTGTGGGAGATTGCTGAAGCTGTAGGGATGTCTTCTGAACGGGTATATTATATTTTAACCGAAGAATTGGGTATGAAAAAATTATCCACAAGATGGGTGCCGCAGCTCTTGACATTGGACAATAAACGCACCAGATTGAAAATGTCCGAACAAAGTCTGGCCCGTTTTCAGTGCAACCAACAAGATTTTTTGCGCCGGTTTGTGACTACAGATGAAACTTGGGTCCACTACTATACCCCAGAGATAAAAAAAAAAAAGTCAAAGCAGTGGAAACATGCTGATTCACCACCATCACCAAAGAAAGCAAAGGCAGTGCGTTCGGCCGGAAAGGTCATGGCCTCAGTTTTCTGGGATGCAAAAGGCATTCTGCTGATAGATTATCTTCTTACTGGCCAAACAATTACGGGGCAATACTATGCAAACCTTCTAGACCAACTACAGGAAAAGATACGCGAAACGAGGCCTGGTTTGGCAAGGAAAAAGGTCATCTTTCATCAGGACAACGCTCCGCCACACACAAGTGTTATTGCCATGGCAAAACTTCATGACCTGGGGTACGAATTGTTGCCACATCCACCTTATTCACCTGATTTGGCACCATCAGACTCATCTATTCCCCAAGCTGAAAATTTCCCTTGGTGGACGGAGATTTTCTACAAGGGAAGAACTGACAGCCGAATTGGAGAGGTATTTTGCAGGCCTGGAGGAATCTCATTTTCGAGATGGGATCAAGGCAATGGAACATCGCTGGACCAAATGCATTACTCTACAGGGAGACTATGTTGAAAAATAAAAGCAGTTCCACCGAGGTAAGATAATTCCATTCCGAGAACTTTTCAAACCACCTACGTATACTCAATACTAAATTAAGGTACAGCCCCAGCATTTGCCTGGTGTGAATATGGAAAACCACGGAAAACCATCTTCAGGGCTGCCAACAGTGGGATTCAAATTCATTATGACTCTTCCCTCATTATACATTTATCATACTATATTCAACACTAAAGAAAATCTCATCGACCTAATAACTCGCAGCAATGTACTGTACACTCATATGGCACAAGAAATAGGAACAATTTACATTTACCACATGTTAGGCTGAGAAAAACACAAGAAAACTATAGGTAGGCTATAATGGCATTAAATTATTCAACGAACTACCTGCCCAAGTAAAGGATATGCCCCTACGTAATTTCAAAAGAACCCTTAAAAATTGGTTGACATCCAATAGCTTCTACACGTATCTCCATTTGAAGAAAAAATAACACTGTTTCAAGGAAGATAATAAAGGCCAACGCCATCCTAACATATTGGTAAATTAGTAGTTATTTAACACAATCTTGGAAGAAGAGTGTTATATTTCTTTTAACTTTTGTGTATATAGTTGTATTTATTTTCTGTGCTTAATGAGATACATGTAATATTTTTGTAACTATGCCTAACGACAAAAAAAATTATTCTATTATATTCATTGATAGCCTTCACAATAACCTAAACCAGTGCAGAACTGAACACACATTACAGCTCCATGGCTAAATGGTTAGCGTGCTGGCCTTTGGTCACAGGGGTCCCAGGTTCGATTCCGGGCAGAGTCGGGAATTTTAACCTTAATTGGTTAATTTCGCTGACACGGGGGATGGGTGTATGTGTCGTCTTCATCATCATTTTGTCTTCATCACGACACGCAGGTCGCCTACGGGTGTCAAATCAAAAGACCTGCATCTGGCGATCCGAACTTGTCCTCGGACACTCCCGGCACTAAAAGCCATACACCATTTCATTTCACTGAACAACCATAGAAACATATCTATTTCTAGAGAATCATCACGTAATATCAATTGTCTACACCACCTGAATTGCATGAACAGGAAGTGTTAAGTATTGAATTAACCTGACCAGCAATCCAAGAAAATGACGATGACTATCTTTTTCTTCCCATTTCACTAGTGAGTGGAGGTCAACTTTCTTCACCTTCATCTTCCTCAGTGATGTTATTGTCCACGTCTTCACTGTCGCTTTATAACACAATGTCTCGAACTTCATAATCAGTCAATTTCATTGTCCAGAAAGTCATTAACCGAGTCACTATAAATTAAAATCGGTTCAATTTCATCATTGCCAAAACATTTCATCTTCTGCGGCACAGCCATATATATATTTTTTTTTTTGCTAGTGGCCTTACATCACACCAACACAAATAGGTCTTATGGCAACGATGGGAGAGGAAAGGCCTAGGAGTTCGAAGGAAGCGGCTGTGGCCTTAATTAAGGTACAGCCCCCAGCATTTGCCTGGTGTGAAAATGGAAAACCATGGAAAACCATCTTCAGGGTTACCAACAGTGCGATTCGAATTCATTATCTCCTGCATGCAAGCTCACAGCCGCGAGCCCCTAACTGCACGACCAACTCGCCCGGTCTGGACAAAACTATTTTTACGTTGGTCGGTATTCAGACCAAATTTGCTTTATGGGAGAGAAGCTGGGTGGACTCAGGATATCTTATTCATAAGTTAGAAGTAACAAACATGAAAGTAGCAAGAATGATTGCTGGTACAAAGAGGTGGGAACAATGGCAGAAGGATTTTCAGGATGAGGAGATAAAGGCTAAGTTAGGAATGAACTTTATGGATAAAGTTGTACACATAAACCAGCTTCAATGGTGGGGTCATGAGGCAAATGGAGGAGAATAAAGGACATGGTTATGAAGGGTAGGAGAAGTAGAGAGAGACCAGGACGACGATGATTAGACACAGTTTCTAACGATTTAAAGATAAGAAGTACAGAACTAAACAAGGCCACAGAACTAGTTATTTTGTATTTATTCTCAAAACCTTCCTACACTCGGAGGCTGCCAAAGACAAAGAATACACAAACAATTTAATTCTAAAATAAAAATAAAAATAAATAATTTATGTCTCAGTCCGGCAAATATAAGTGGTGTCTGAATATCGAAAGAGAACCCCTGAGCGCTTTCAGCCTCCAGTCGATGAACTCCTTGGTACTGATGTTAAAGGTCTTTATCAGTTCTATCGTCTTCTTAGGGACTGTCCCTCTCGCACCGATCTTGAGACCCCTCACTTCTATATCGTCCAGTTCATATTTATTCCTATAATACGGCACTGTAGGCAGATAGAGAGATTTATTTTCTCGGTCCACTTCGTCTAGTTGGTCGGAGTGTGTTTCGAATCTTACTGTGGGATCTAATAGATATCCTTTCTTCCCTTCAATCGCGATCGTATCTATCCTTCTCGAGCTGCCATGTACTCCAATGCCATGGACTTCCTCGTGCACTTGAAATCCTTTCTGTGCTATGGATGACCTGATGTTTTGTCTAGTGTTTCAAAAAGATTCATTGAAGGCACAGGAACCCAAGATGTGAGGTAATGTTTCAGTCTCACTACATCTTCTGCAGTGGTTACCATCAAGGGACCTTCCTGGTACAGCTCTTACAGGTGCAATGTTACATGCCATTTTCAGCGCATTTCTCCACTCCGTGCTAGAAAAGCCATCAAGGTTTCTAACCCAGCAGTTTGCAGGAGGGAACTCCTTGTACAGACACACTCCCTGACGTTTACTTCTCAACTCACACCATTTCTCAAGTTCAGATTCTCGTCATACCGTGCCTGTTCTTCATATCCTCCGTTTTATCATTTACGTTTAACTCAGTTAAGCATCTGTTCAGTCCTTCATCTAGATTTCTAGTGGCTTCCATATATTGGTCCCCCTCCCGTTTCAGAATGCTGCAGCTGTTTATATGCTGAATCAAGGCTTCCCAGCTTGCCCTAAAAACACCTAACACTTTGTACCATTTATCTGAGTAAATCATAGAATCCGGAGTGTCAGTAGGAAGGGATAAGATCTCCTTTAGTGTACTTTTAACAAGTTTATCAGCATCTCCCAAAAATCGCCATGGTATTTTACCTGCAGGAACGCAGAGGAACTGTAGGGCAAACTGAACTATTTAGAATTGAAAATTTCTGATCCGGATGAAGCCAGGGACAGGATGATAACGAGGCAAGTTTCTGCTGAAGGAGTGTAATTGATTTCTTGGAATCAATTAACATAGTATCTACATAATTTACCTTTAAGTATTTGACACATTCATTCCTCGAAATACAATTTATCTCCATACCTACATTGACTGTAATAAGCCCTTCATTTATTTCTCCTCTACTGATATAACTTTAGATTTTTCAGGGTTTATTGTTAGACCAAATTCACAAAACCTTTTTAAAGCTAGTTTCATCAGTTCTACTGCAGTCTCAGTTCATAACCGTATCATCTGCAAAGTCAAATATTGTTAAAGGTTGCAGTCCATTGGCAAGAGAATAACCATGCATATCACATAGTTCTATTTCACCGATTTCTCGAAAATGTGATCTGTTGTGAGATTGTATAAAACTGGTGGCAATGGGGATCCTTTTATTACAACACAGCGTAATTTAATGGGATTCGTTTTCTTGAAATTGGCCTAGATTTGAGTTGTATTATTGTCCTGAAGCTTGCAAATTATACTGCTCAGCTTGCATGGCGCAGTTGACGTAGCTAACGTTTTCCAAGTGTAAATGGCCCACGTTGCCGAAAGGCTTGCTTATGTCTAGGAACACCAGAGTAACATCTTGTTTGTTGTGTTTCACAGATCTGAGTAAAGCGGTGTTTATGATGATGTCAGTGATTTTACGAATCCTCTTTGATGTTCACTAAATTGGATGTAACTTCTTAATCTTGCGTCAAAGACCTTCTCGATGACATGACGAAGGACTGAACATAGTGATTGGTCTCCAGTCAGACAGTCCTGTTGGATCTCCATTTTTAGGTAACAAAATGGTGCGCACCTTTGTGAACAGTAATGGAACATGCCCTGCCCATGACATTATCGTAGCAATTTTAGCTATGATAGTGGATGCCATATTATCCTTGATATCTCTCACTAGAACTCTGTCGGGTCCGACCGACGTGTTCACAGCCATTACATTCATAGCCAGGATTACCTAGTCCTCGTGCACCATTACACTGAAGGTTTCATCTTGTGTAGCACGTTCCCTTTCAGTCAGCAGGTTGTAGTAATGTTCATGTTCACAGTTGTTAGGTGTGGCAAAAATAGATGAAAAATGATTCTCAATATCCTCTATATAAGCCGTACGATGAGTCGTTTGGTCGTTCAGAGCATTTCTGATGGCTTTCCTTCGCTGGTTGTAATAGAAATACTGCATTTCTTGATATCGGTACTTATTAAGTCCCTTTTTTTTAAATATCTATTTGTTGCCCTCTGCATATTTGAGTGTTGCTTGTAAGTTCTCTGTAGCTTTGTATCTCTCTTCATTTTTCTTGCCTCAAAGTATCTTTTTGCCGGGTGTTTAGGACCTGGTAGGAGATCTACGGCTTTGGCTAAACAAAAAAAGTGAATTCGTCGACAGACTTGTCAAACTGATCTGTGCTCATTTCGTAAAAAACTTACAATTCCACTGGTTCAAGATCTTTTTATATTCGTCTATTGGTCCCAGCAGTTTTCTACTCCCATTTTGAGAGCAAAATTCTGCATTATTGTATGTTTCATCACCTTGTGAAGTGGCAGCATGGTTTACGGTAGGCTGTCTCTGTACTTTTATTTTGCGATGGACATCAGGATGAGATAGACTTATCTGTTTATTGAGTTTTACGTAGTGTTTGCCACAGTGGGGATAGGGTAATCGTGGTTTTCCATTCGAACTGAAATTATTTTGGGAGCTTGCAATATGATCTACAACACTCGAAGAACGTGCTGCTTCATTACTGGCTTTCACGAATCCCGTCTCCATGTCATAAAATGTAATACGATGTCGTTAACAAGCTTTGCAATTTGTTAATTTGATTTTGCTTATCAGCTTATGCTCTTATAATGTATTAATTACCAAGTCTGTACAGTACGGTTAAACTGAGATTAGTATAATACTATAAGTAGACTGTGTAATACAACCACCGGGCGTGCAGACAATGGGCATTCCCTTACCTTAAGATCTGTTACTATAAAATGCTATCAACACTTCTCTGTAAAGTCACAGATTAGAAAAAAGATCCAAAATACACTTCAACTTTTAATTTAATAACAACAATAAACGCCAAAAACTAATCAAAAATACTCTTAGGGAAAGCTTCACATAAAAAAAAAAGTCAAATAATATCTTGTTACTCACTCCATAGCAATCATATAAACAAATATCATAAGCACCAAGTGAAAGATAGTACCACAGATTATCGTAGACATCATAAAGCAGCAGAAAGAACCTTAAATCACTTAAAATATCGCTCTGCAGTCCTCTGCAGGGATATCATTAACACACTGGAGACTGGCATATTTGAATGTGCTATTCGCCAGTAATCGCTGCATTTTCAATGGTTTTTGGAAGTTTTTCAATGCTAAGTCATGATTATGAGAACTTATGGAATATTTAGAAAGATCACACTTTCTTCTACACAAACATGAGTTTTAATTATCATAATAGTGCAGCAATTTTTAAATATAAATTTATGAAGATAAGTTTTGCAAACAAACAAACAAACAAACAAAAAAAAGTAATTTGCATTCTCACTCTTTGTAGTTTGACAGCGGGGTTGCATCAAGTTGCTGCAGGTACACTGGAAACACCCACATTTTTAGGAAGCGGTATAAAACTACGTTACACTTCACACTAATTTGAAATTAGCTCATTATCTGCATTTACTTGCCGGAAGTGCCAGAATCATCATGTTTACTTAGCGTGTAATTGTTATCCTCATCCTCATTTTCAGAACTCGTGTCTTCCATAAGAATATCCATTATGAATTCGTCAGGCTAAATATTCTCAAGAATTACACAAACAAGCCTGCCTCTCGAACTTATACTCACCCTGACCACACATACTGTTCATACTTTCCCGCCCATTTCACAGCTGAGAGTCAACGATGACGCAGCCCCAGATTATCTAGGAACATGTCTGTGTTGTCAATGCTCATAACTAGTACATTTTATGCTTATAGAAGCATTCAACACTATCGTGGTGAAGTCACAGCTCGCTGAAACAGCAGTTACTATATTTCAGCTACAGTGAAAACGTGCCCGTAGATTCTCGGAGCTCTGTCAGCAGCAATGAAATAGCGTGCCCATAGTTCCTACGAGCGGCGTTTCCAATGTGTTAACAAACACTAATAAAATATCCAATAGTAATTATGTAAATAATCCAGGAATAATGAAAATGAAATATAAACCCTATAACACATCAAAATAACAGGATCAAGTTTGTCTCCAGGCTTAGCCAAGTCACAGTTTGTCAATATCATGTATCATGTGGTGGCGTTCAGTAAATTCACAGAGGCTTGCAGACTGAACGCTGAAAGGCATAACGGTCTATAAAGAAATTAAGATGTAAGTATGAAATCTTAGAAACATCAAAACTTGGCCTACACTTTCCAAGAGAAACAACACGTTATTCTCAACATAGACAAGATTTTACTTGGTAAAATTTTGGAAAATCGTCAAGCAAACCAGTGAAATGAACGGAATAAAAATGCTCCTACAATTGACAAATTTTTGCATGCCTTGAAATCTACCACTTACATTTGTTTGGCTAGAGAGAGAGTTTCACAAGGGATCCTAGTTTCTTGACTATTTATAGCCAATTTTATTTTCTGAATTGCTTTATACTAGTTAAGCTTCAAATAATCATTTACAGATATATTGCATTGCATGAATGGGAAAAGAAATTGATGATAATATGGAACAAAAATGAAATTTATAGCTTATAATTAAGCTTCAACTCTCATAATAATGTCTTATAGTAGTTCATTTTAAAACCAAATATTTAAAAAATTTAAAAAAAAGTAGTTTACCACAATAATATCACATGAAAAATCTTGAAGATAATTATCTTTTATCTAAAAAACACACACACACAAAATTAGTAAACATACCAATTACGAGATGCCTGTAAGCAGTATCAATGGGAAATATTTGTGTAGATCGGTGCTACATAAGCAGGACTTGCTAAAGTGATACAGTAACAGAGGCAACTAAACACATCACATTAGGTCTCATACAAATATTACACCAAAATGCTTATCACACATCAAATGGAGATCCCCAAGGAGAGCATTAGTTTCACATTATGTACCTAGCAGACTTACAACATTTAAAACCAACAATATATTTAGCTTTTGAAGTAATTCTTTTCTTATCATACATTCTGTTTAAATAATGCAACTATAACTGATCCTAAACCTCAAACCTTGGAAATAAAACACAAGGCAATTATTATACAAACTGTGGTGGCTATACAAATCTTCTACACCAGATGAAAATTATTGACTCTGCTCAATTTTCCCCTTGGTATAATTTTACTAACCGCAGTTTGATGGCAAAGCAAAAAGGTGTTTCTTTTAAAACTTGGTGCAGGATCTATCAAATGGAAGTGATGCTAAGAGAAAACTGTTTCAATTAACTGATGAATGGGAAAAGACATTCATGTTAAATGAAACTGGCCATAAAAGATAGAGGTGTTAAGTGAAGGAATGGTCCTAGTGTTTTCTCCCTTTCTCTCTGTGGTACCTTTTGTTATAAAGGAGACAATTTTTCTTCTATGAAACAACATCAAAATACTGCCTTGAGTGATAAATATTCAGATCATTTTGGTCATATGTTAACAGCTGGAAATACCAAGAATTGCAATAAAAACACAACTGTCCACTTCAAAGATATCCAATGTATAAATGACAATATAAAAATCACTGTAATCTGAATACAGCAAATGATGACTTCAACATAGCCCTACTTTCCTCAAAACTTCAAAATTTTAAATCAGTACTCGACTAATTTATACATCTCCAACAATTATATCCAAAGATGCCTGTGGTCCTGAAAAGAGTAACATAACATGACCGTATGTGTACTGTTAAGAAGTAAGCCACATTTTCCAGAGTCGACTTAGTTAAATGTAACTTAAAAGCTTTCCAGTCAGTCAAACACACAATTTCAATATAAATTATAACACTATAACATACCTCTAACTCTTTCGCTGCACTATTTTTAAACAGAACACTTGCAGAAAAATGTAATTTTTTCGTATTTTCCAAATGAACAGAAACTTAAATTTTTTTAAGGTTACTGACATTCAACACCATTCCACTATTTTTGGCAAAATAGCAGTGACATTTCACCTTGAAACACACATTACTGTGATACATCTCCGAACATGGAACTGGACACATTACAGACTGTCCTGGCAATTCTTACCAAAAATACTGTGTGTTTTCTCTTGCACAGTCCCTTTTCTTTCTTTGAACATTTTGCTGGTAATATGGAACATCAACACAATTAGGTTTGTGACTGTTATCCTGCTGCTGCCCAGGAAAGTGTTTCTCCATCAGATGCGCTTGAGGTATGTAATCAGAAGGTCTTCCTCGTTTTGTCGGCGGACTGCTCTGATACCCATGCAGAAGCACCATTATGACAGAATTTCTGAAATCAGGAGCACTAATTGCCCTTTCTTTTAAACTTATTCCACAATATTCTTCCATTCACAGTGCGATTTCATCATCACTATTCTCCCGCTAGTCCGATACAAAATTATCTTCCTCGTTGGCACTTTCTTCCGAACAATCACTATGCACATCATCACTTGTTTCATTGTCCAAATTTACTGAACAGTCTGAATCAGAATCGGCCAATAAAAGATTGAAGATTTCTTCACTGTCATTAGTTAATTACTAATGATGTTCCGCGCGCTCATAGCTGCTGCTGAGTGAAGCCTGCTATAGGCCAGACAGCTGACAGGAATGTTGGCAGGCGGCGGGTGAAAGATAACAAACATCGGTCGTGTTGATGGCAACGTTTTCAAACAATCATTAGTACATAGTCAATGCATGACTATAGATGTTTGTATTATTAAATGCTCCTTTATTAAAGAAGCGCATGGAAAATATAGCAGGAAAGTACCAAGTTGACAAAAGTCAATTACCGCAGCTAATGCTATAGGGAAGTAAGTCGACAAAAGTCGACTTCCGCAGCGAAAGAGTTAAAAAAATAATACACAGTGTTAAACAAAGAATGACATGTTTCGTTCTACAAGAACATCCTTAGGATTAGGATATTCTTATGTATAATAAATTTCTTGAAATTTACACATGGCCTTCGCCAGTCGAGACAATCTTTTTAGATTATCAATTATCCCTAAAAATAACTTCTTACAAGAACCTCTGTCATTCAATTCCATACGTTATTTGGTCATATCATTAGCTTGAATTTCTACCTAATACACAAAATACATTTCCCAAAAATCATTGACATGCATTACTCAATAACACATAAAATACATTATAACAGAATGAAGGCAAATAACCTTCTCTCCCCTCTCCAATAGATAGAAGGAAGGATTCACAACACTCCCCTCGCTCCGCCCCTGCTTCCTCTCCCCTATCTGCAAAAAAGTATGATATTTTACCGCATAACATGAAGAAAGAAATAACCTTCTTCCCCTACCCAATGGATGGACGGAGAGATGCACAACACTCCCCTGGCTCCTCCCCTGCTTCCCTACCCTCTCCGTAGAACATTGTGCTGCGCCCACGAGGCTTTTCGCTGGCCTCTGCATAACCGCAATCCGGAAACGGTGTTTGTAAACAATGGACAACACTTGGGCAGATTAGATAACTACAGAAGTATTTCATTAAGTTAATACAATGATGGTCGAATACTAATACAATCATTTTTTGTTAATACTTGTTCATATTTTCACTAACCTCTCAATCATCGGCAAGTTTACACTACGTAAACAATACTGTGCATATATATGCATGATTTCAGTGATTTGATCGAGTCTGAGGAGGTTCTTGTACAACGAAATATGCCATTCTTTCCTTAATAGTGTGGTTTTTTTAACGTATGTTATAGTGTTATAATTTATATTGAAATTGAGTGTTTGACAGACTGGAAAGTTTTAAGTTTGCAGTATGTGTAATGACATGGGCATCTTCATTTTTAATCCTCTTAAACACAGAACTGGGATTCAATGCTGTGGTAAGCATAAATCTTTACCAAATATGCTATATAGCCAGCCTGAGGAAGATAATTATCACTTGCTCCCCCTTCAAGTTACCATAAAACAGTGAATAATAGTCAACCCTTGTTACAGTGCCATTGTCTGTTCCATAATAACTTGTGGCATAAAGCGAGGGTGGCAATAAAATAACATTTCAATATTTAGAGCACCATAATTAAATTGTAGAACTGTTTATAACTTATATATGCTTAATGTATAATGATACAAAAAATCCATGGAACATTATAACATATCATTTACCCTATATTAACTATTAAAACACATCATATAAAATTAACAGCATGTCAACTTACGTTTGCAGAAGGAGTCTGTGATAGATGACTGTTTCACCATATTTTCACTTATTTTAACTGCATCTGTGACAGCAATAAGATGATTTATGGGAGAACAATCACTTTCATATTTCTACAACTGTTTCCCTCTCAACACCAATGAAAAATAATTAGCTATCGTCTCACGACTTCATTTTAGAAAACACTGCAGTATGTTCACAAACTTCACATTTTTCTTTAAAGGCCACCTTATCTCTCTTCATTCCGCTTAACATGCTCTACTACACTTATGGCACTCTATTGTACTATAAGCTGTGTGAAGTGTGGAATGTGTAAAACCTTAGCCACAAGACTGTAAAATTGGAAGGGGTGATTTTATGGCATTGTTTGCAAGATTAAAGTTCCTTCCCACCCAGTTGCCTAGACCATCAGCTACCTGACTTCAAAAGGGTTTTCACTGTCTTGTAGCTAGAAATTTCTGAAAGTGTAGAAATCCAGCCCTGGTGGTCAAGACAACTATTCTGTCACATCTACCACAATAACAACTGTATTGCCACATTTATAACAATTCCAGGAATGCAAGAAGTTACAGTATTGTAAATACATGAAGGTGTGAATTGACACATTATTTTGTGCATATTTTTTTATGTTCATTATTCACTGACCTAAATGAATTGGCACTGTAATAAGGTTGGCATTACAACAAGGGTTGACTGCAGTAATAATAATAATAATAATAATAATAATAATAATAATAATAATAATAATAATAATAATAATAAACAACAATAACAGCAAGTAGAGAATTTCCTTACAGAACTCACCCCCTAGAGCAAGGGTGGCAGCATCCAAACCAGGATCACCAGTTGGCAGGTTGGGATTGGTGTAGTCACGGCTCTTGTCATTGTTGTACTTCACATTAAGGCTTGTCAGCTTTGAGTACTCGATACGCAGAGTAC
Organism: Anabrus simplex; assembly: GCF_040414725.1. Classification (NCBI taxonomy): domain Eukaryota; kingdom Metazoa; phylum Arthropoda; class Insecta; order Orthoptera; family Tettigoniidae; genus Anabrus; species Anabrus simplex. Next base: position 1,138,668,609 of record NC_090265.1, read on the forward strand.
AGCAAGAGTTGTAGATATTCTGACCATCCAATGACTGAAACACATGAAGGAAGAAGTGTAGGCAAATTTTCACAAATCAAATGAATCGCTCATTAGGGAAAAGCCCTTATGTACATATTTACTAATTTTCCAGGCGAGTGTATAAAAGCGAATGGATTGAAACATATAAGAGGAATTATTTAAAACTGTTTCCATTATTTGCTTTCCACAAATAACACTAGCAGTTTAAGTGGTAAAGAAACTATATTTTAAGTAAAAATGTGTCCTTTCATGACATACAATGCTGCTACATCATTCAAAACCAGTTTAGCTTCCAGAAATCACTTTGAAATTAAGCAAGAATAAAGAAGAGAATGATATAGGCCTACATATTTTTCAGAACATTAGATCGCAATCTAAATATCGTCCTCTACCACACCACAGGATTCTGTAGTAGGCTGTTGACCAAAATGATTCTAGAGGCATCTTTCTACCCAAGTATATGTATATTGTAGCAAATTTTTAAATTTCATGCATCTGTTTTATATTAGTAGAAATTCTAGCCACATCAATTTGGCAATGGGACGATATTATGAGCAGCTTTCTCCAATGAAACCCCATATACTGGGCCACTGATCATGTTTCACACCACAGTACCAGGCTCAGGTACACCGTATTCGATATGAAAATAAAGTGTAACAAGGAAGGAGACTGTCTGATTCTTAGGTAAGACTGCTTGTGACTGAACTAAAAATGCATTCCTTTTGTAATGTTGCACCCATACATCAAAATACCTTGATTTGTTAAGTTTATCATTAAAAAGTTTAGGCCCAGTTTAGCCCGCATGGTGGCCATGATCGTTAAGTCCTTGAAGTCTAAACGGTCTAACATAGAGGTTAGCTGGTTTGAGTCCCATTGGTCGAAAAATTTTCACCATCAGAATGTTGGCCGGTAGGGTAGGGTGGTGGTATAAAAGTTATAATCACTAGATTGCAAGCCAAAAGCATGGATTAAATTCCAATCCTCTCCGCAGTGTTCATACGGAGTGAGGGCATATGATGCTGTTGATAGTGATTCATCCGTCGGATGGGAACGTTAAGCCTTGAGCAGACCCCTTGGTGCTATTCGACAGGAGTAGGTTACGTGCCGGCACCAGGTTTCACCCTCTCCCTTCCTAGCATCATATATCAAGCCATTCATTTCATCTCATTAACTCCTCTGATGAGCTTGACATCAGGAAGGGCATCTGGTCATAAAAACCCACAACGACAGATTCATCTCATCTCACCTCACCTCATGCCTGACCCTGTAGAGAAACGGGACAAGGGTTGGACAAACAACAATACGCCCAGTTTCATCAACTGATGATAATACTTATGAAGTTGTTCAATCATTTTAACATTCAAATTAACAAAAAATGTGTTTCATCAACAAATGTTAACATTAACATTTTTTAAAACCATTAGCCACTCCCCGGTGTCAAATGTTTAACATTATCTCGCTAACTGTCTGTTCCATGAATCATGGTTTGGGAACTGAATTGCTGTATTTAGATATTTTTAACAACTTTTCCTGATAGAAGAGGGTTTCATAATGTAATGATTTTGAAAACATGACAGATGTAAAATTTCTACAAAGACACAAATTTATCAAAACCAGCTGTTGGTAAGGCAGTTGATGACATTTCAATCACCACTAGTCTGCATTTAGGGTAGTCACCCAGGTGACAGATTCCCTACCTGTTTTTTACCTTGTCTTTTCTTAAATAACTACAATGAATTTGGAAATTTATTGAACGTCTCCCTTGGTAAATTATTCCAATCCCTAACTCCTCTTCCTTTAAATGAATAATGCCCCAATTCGTCGTCCTGAATTCCAATCTTATCTTCATATTGCGATTTTCCTACTTTTAAAAACCACCACTCGAACTTATTCATCTACTAATGTAGTTCCTCGCCATCTCTCCAGCGAAAGCTCTGAACATACTACTTAGGTGAGCATCTAGTCACCTTTTTCCAGAGTTTTCCCAGCCTAACTTTGCACCATTTTTGCAACCCTACTCTTTTGTCAGAAATCACCCAGAGCAAATTGAGCCGCTTTTCTTTAGATTTTTTCCAGTTCTTGAATCAAGTAATCCTGGTGAGGGTCACATACACTGGAACCATATTCTAGTTGGGGTCTTACCAGAGATTTGAATGCCCCCTCCTTTACATCCTTACTACAATCCCTAATACCCACATAACCATGTGCAGAGATCTGTACCCTTTATTTACAATACTGTTTGTGTGGTTACCCTTATATTAACACCTAGGAGCTTACAGTGATCCCCATAAGGAATTCTCACCCCATTAACAAAGTAATTAAACCTGAGAGGACTTTTCCTAATAGTGAAACTTACAAACCTGACTTTTAACCCTATTTATCATCATACTAGTGCCTGCTGTCCATCTCATAACACTGTAGATATCTTTCTGCAGTTGCTCACAATCTTGTAACTTATTTCTCTACTAGCTGATGTACCCGTGCTTCGCTACGGGATTCTCAGAAAGACTGACTTGGTGGTTTTCCTAACTGAATTCAAGATAGGTCATTACAAAAACGTTAGTAGAAATATAGCGATTGAAAGCAATGTAATCATATAAAATACTCAATCAAATGAAAAAAAAAAAGAAAAAAAAGGAAAAAAAAAACAACAACGCACACTTTCTCACTTTCAACGAACAGTACTACGGTATTACATGTAATAAATATCATTTTTGGTCCGTATTGATTGTATTTGATTGAAATAATAACATCAAGTTATTTATTAGACCACCTAATCAATACAAAATCGACTTGGATGATTTACATAAATTTGTTAGCTAATAGTGGTACATGTTTCGCCTTCCCTGAAGGCATCATCAGCCATAGTCTTAACCTTAAATTAAAAATAAGCGTCTAAATAACATGTAGTAATGAAATGAATTTTAAAATCTTGAAGAGATTTGAAGTAAAATAACATTAAAAATAACAATGATGGTTTGAAAATACAATGTGATGAGATATAATAGTGGAAGTATTAACAAAATTAACATTAGAAGGCTGCTAAAATAAGTACAATGGATAAATTAACAGATTGTTATACAACAAGTAGTAAGATTGCATAAAAGTAAAGTTGATAGTCTGGCGGTTATAATTAGACGATGGCGAAAAATCGTATATAATCAAAGTAAAGAAGAGAGAATAAAAGTCAAATTTAGTCGAGAGATCCGAAGTTAATCATGATCTTGAAGATAAAAGACGAAAGTCAGATGCATATGGTGAAGTTGTAGAACACGTTGAGGATATGAAGTTGGTGAATAGAAGTTGAAGAACAGTTTCAAATAGGATCACTATGGACCATCTCAAAATTTGAAGTGATGTTCAAATGTTGTAAATTGTGAGTTTGTAGATATTCTAGTTGAAAAAGCATATAAAAGTGGAATCTGTAAAAGGAAGCAAGAAACGTAGAGTTAATTGTGTGAAAAGATATTTGAAAAATATTGACGTAGAATCGTGTGCACTTACCATTTGACGGTGACAAAGATAGCTTGTAACATTATGAGTTAGAAGTATTTGCAACAGTAGACTTCTTGCTACGTGTGTTATAAATGAAGTTTTGTGCTGGAGGGGGATCTGTTTGCGTTGACGTAACTATTGGAGGAGGGCTGCTATTGGTGGGAGGGAAGGAAGAGAGTGTATTACTGCGCGTGTTGTAACGGTGTAAGGCTATTGGAGGGAGCGATGTTACGGTGGG